>NC_080672.1:100723597-101050847 GCF_030247195.1 Topomyia yanbarensis | reverse complement strand
CGCTAGATGGCCCGCTTCGAACTGGTATAGCAGGCTGTTGTTGAGGCCGTTGGTCAATGGAGGGAGCACCGAATGGTCCGGCTGGCATCGGTAGTTGGGTACCCGGAATCACAAACTGAGGTGCAGTACTACTAGACACAGGTGGTACCAACGCATTCGTACTTACTAACACACCCCCATTATTAAAATACGTTCCTTCTCTTTGCGTTGAAACCGGGATATGATTTATATTTAACGATTGCATTCCACTCACGGTGGTACTGGCGATATTGCTATTGATCCACGTTGGTTGACAAATGGAACTTAACGTTGGTCGGGAGTGTACTAAAGGCACTGATAAACTCGGATGTTGGAAAGTAACTGAACACCCTCCAACCGGGTAAACCTGACTACCAGTGAGAAATGACATTGATGGGTTAGTTGCAACGTACGGAGGGGCGACGATACTGTTATGTATCGGAATATTTGTAGTGTGCAGTTGATTCAGCACTGAGGTTGTTGTCGAGAATGTGGGATTACAGTTAGACATAGGCGTATACCCATAGTTGAGGGAGAATACTTGTGGTACACTTTTACCTACTATGCTATCGTGAAACACTGGCCTACTACTAGAGGAATATGTGGCAATGTTATCACCACATTCCGATGCCCTACTCATGAGTATGGATGGGATGCTGTTTACTATTGCCTCTGGTACTTGGTTTCGACCCGATAAAGGGGGAAGGTCGATGACCGAAGGCGGAGCACTATTGTTGATCTTCCGCGATCCACTTTTATTTATCGCAACGAGTTTATTGACTCCGACGTAGGAGTTGCATCTAGTCACCAATGACGAACTTACCAAAGGTCTCCCGGGAACGTCTAAAATAATTTCGGTGTGGGATACGAAGTCACCTTTTGATCTTACTGGAACTGGACCTTCAGGTGCACTCATTGCTACGGAGCACTTTACCGAACTTGGTGTAGAAGTTGACACAGGGCTCGAGGTTGGAAGAGCAGGAACGTTTGACGCCTTCGGGCTGGAGGTGATGAGAGCTGGGATTATAGACTGCTGAACTGTTTCTGTAACTACGGTTCTCGGCAAGGTGCTACTGGATGACACTACTTTCACTCGACGTGCTGTGTCGACTTCCTGCTTTCCAAGCCACGACCGTACCTTATCTAGACTAGCTCGACTGCTCAGTCTTGATGTCCTACTGGCTCCATCCTCTGAATTTTCCTCATCCGCGAGAAGTTTATACTTCTTCTTTAGAAACTTCTCCTCCTCATCCGCTAGCTTTTTCCTGGTTGCAGCTTGAGCTGCTTCTTCTTCCAGAATTCTTCGCATTCTCATGGCCTTCTCTTCCTCGATCATCCTTAGATTGAGGTCTATTCTAGACGAGTGCTTGCTAGAAGACATACGACTGACCGACTGCAACATTGAATCTTCCTCCCGGCACTGATCGCATTTCCAACTGCGATTAACCTCGGCGATGGAATCCGTTACTCCCGCACACCCAAAGTGCATCCACATCTCACAGGAGTCACATCCGACTAAATTATCCGCCGAGTCCGGTCGATCACACTTGGCACAATGTTTCGTCAAATCCATCTCCTTCTTCCAGGAACTGTGTTCTCCAGAAAATCTTTGAAGATTGTTCGGATTGGGAAGAATACACGTCCTGATAGCAGCTTACACGCAGCTTCAAAGCTGTAATATATTATATTAAGTTTGATTTGGTTTTGAATATAGGTTATGCTTACATTTTCGTTTTCTTCTTCCGAGTTTATCCGAAACAAACTCCTTTTTTATCTGTGTTCGTAGTGTCCTAGATTTTATAAATTCATTAGGTTTAAGCTGGATTCTATTGAAGAGAACTTACCCTTCTTGCAAATCTGTGATAATTAGCCTGAACTAGTCAATTAGCCGTACTATTAGCTTTAGTTTCTACAATAGGTAAGATATAACAGTTCACAGTACAGTTTTAGGAAATTCTTATTAATTTATAATTACCTCGTTCTGTTACAAATTCACTATAATTAACTAGAATTTAAGCAACTTTATTAAAGGTTTAACTACGACTGCTAACTGATTTTAGTATTGAAACAGTGCAATGACGAGCAACTTACGGACTGATCACGTTGTGTCTATGCTCCATCTGACAGTACAGCACACGAGGATATGTTCTGACGTTTGCGCAACTGACATTTATGTTTGCTCGTATTGACAGCACCGGGTGGTACTGAACTGAACTCATCTGTCTGTTGAACGAATCTGCCCTGTGGTTTCGTAACACATATAATTAGTCATACAACAAAAATCAAATGCTCATCAAAATCGATCAGAACCTGCTAGAATCGAATGGAAATCGTAATTTTTCATAAATTTCTCTCTACATTCGGAAAATGTTATCCTCGTTATTAATCATAATACGTTTTCGTCTCAACTCGACGCATTCCCAAAATAAAAACCTGTTTTAATCCACCTAGTGGTGCAATTGTGCTTTTCTCAGTTGTCCAGACTACGATTCCATGGCTGGTTATGTTCAATACAATGGTGGAAATGAATATTACATGTTCAGTACGATTTGCACATACGTACAACGGATCAACAGCCACGATCTTGAGATACCATGTGATACTGAAACATCGCTTGAAACCAGCGGCGGATCAAGGAGAAAGATCCGGGAGATCCGGGTCCTGCCGAAAATTTTCAACTTGATAAGAAATTTTAAACTAGTTTTAATTTTTAAAGTAGCAACTCCTCACTGCATACTCCCTCCGGGCCGGTATGATTGACGATTTTTAGAGTGATAACCATTGCATAACCTTTCTATATGAGAAAGGCAAAAATGTACCAAAGTCCAAAAAAGTCAATTTTTGTCAAACATCTCAATGTTTCATGCATTTTAAAGTCATTTGGCATCAAAAATACAAATTTGATTTTGAAAATCAGATAATTGTTATTGTAATATTGAATTAAATCAGTCTGCATCAATAAATTTTCAACTTCAATCCAATATTTTTTTTGGGTGGGGGGGAGGTGTGGGGTTGTATGGTGTAAAACCCCAAAACCTTCTCTTGGCTACGCCGTTGCTTGGAGTTATTTATTTCGTTTTTCATTTTCCGATATGTTTCAGATCGATCCGATGGTTATAAGTTAGAAAAATTGCAGTCAGAAGGTTCGCACAAATGAACATTTTTGCACTGATAAGTTATAAAGTTCCTTCCAGACAACTTGGAAGTGTTCGGTGATTATTTCTAGCGGTTGTAGATAGAAAAATGAAATACA
The DNA here is from genome assembly GCF_030247195.1 of Topomyia yanbarensis. Classification (NCBI taxonomy): domain Eukaryota; kingdom Metazoa; phylum Arthropoda; class Insecta; order Diptera; family Culicidae; genus Topomyia; species Topomyia yanbarensis. The sequence continues at coordinate 101,047,576 of NC_080672.1, read as the reverse complement.
AAATTCGTGTTTCGAAATAATGTTTGGCTTATTTCAATGGATTATTACTATATTGAAAAATAAATAGGCGACAAAGAGTAATCCACAAACAACAAGCCATAACTTTTAAAGTATTCAAAATAAATATTTGAGGTCTTCAGTAAAGTTACTCGCAAAAGTAAGAGCTACAAATTTGCTGAAGACATCATTTCGATATAATCACTTCCACGAAAAAGTGTGAAAATATCTCACTTATAGGGGGATTAATCATCAAAAGCACAATACCAAAAGAAAGAGCATATTGCCTCCATTAAATTCTCCGAAGATACTATTGACCTAAAATAAGCCGTTTTGGCGTTAATAATAGATTACATGTTTTGGTCATATTTCTGGAAATGGGAAATGATAAAAAATCTTTGGTCCGCGTTTAATGTTTAATATCTCTTTTGATAATAGTCCGATTTCAACAATCTATAGCTTGATCGAAAGGTATTCGTTAAAGCTGTCTAAAAACATATAAACTGTTAATCTATATTGTCAATTTCGGCAGATAATTCAAAAAAACTGCAAAAAACGCCATTTTTACGCATTCAAACATTCATATCTCGGAAATTAAACATCAGAAGCAAAAACAAATTAATAGCGTTCATACTGTTTTTTAGTTCTTTAATTTAAAATTGGTTTGGATAAGATCGGTTCAGCCATTGCTGAGAAACACGAATGAGAATTTGTCCGTTACATACACACACACACAGACACACACACACACACACACACACACACACACACACACACACACACAGACATTGTCCCAAATCGTCGAGCTGAGTCGATTGGTATATAAGACTCGGCCCTCCGGGCCTCGGAAAAAATCTTGAAAGTTTGAGCGAATTCTATACATTTCTTTTATAAGAAATGTAAAAATATTGAATAAATGATTAAAAAGATTTTATGTTACTTACGTAGTAAAACAACTAGTATTTAAACTGGTATTGTCACGAGTCATATTTCCACTGACAGCACGAAACCTGACGAAACGCTAACGGCAACCGTACACTGGGGTACCAATGTACCCCACGCCAACTTTGACACCTGCTTCCACGAAGGTTATAAGCAAACTGGCTTTACCACCTTTTCCTACTCTTACTAGGAACTCTAAATTGAATTACGGTTAGGGTCCCAGATCGGTAAATGCCGAATTCTCGTCTTCAGACAGCTCCAAAGAAGGCGTGGGGTACATTTGTACCCCAGTGCAACGTTCTAGGGTTAAAAACATGTGCAAACTTTCAAACTGATAAACGTTGGACTTCCGTGTTTCACTAATCCTGCCTAACTGTTTGCTACACATGTTTGACAGCTCTACTCCAACTGCATTGCATCGATCAGTGCGCCACCTGCAAACGTTTGTCTTTGACTTATTCGGAATTTCAGTAGTGGGTATTTACACACTTTTCGAATCGAGCCTAAACGTCTGTTGTCTGTGGTAAAACTAAATGCAGAGAATTGCGATCAAATCAACCTTTATATGCTACCGGATCTTTTGGCATTGGAAATGCGAGTCACCCGAGTCTGCGGCATGTCCGGACGAGCGCAAAGTAACCTGTTACTTCATGTTATCGGAACAACGGACTAAATGTAAAACGATGAAAATGTGCGCATAATGGCGACATAATGATGATTCAAAAGAAAACATGGAACGAAATGCAAGAATGGAAAATGGGACAATAAGACAAATTGGGATGACTATAAAAAAATTAAAAATGCCTGTAGAAATACAAAAAGTTATGGAGAATAAAAGACAATCGAAAAACGATATGATAAGAATAAATACAGCAAGTAGGTAGTCTTGATAAAAATAGAAAAAAGAAGAACGTGAAAAGATGGATAAAATAAAAATATGGTAACAATAGAAATAGATGAAAAAGGCAGAAAATTGCAGAAATATAAACTCGAAAATATAGTTTAATGAAATTTTCACAAAATTAAAACAATTCAAGTGAAAATTAAAACAATGGTAAAAATAGGGTAAAATAAATCAAATTTCTAATAAGGGTTGTGGTTGGATTTTACGCTATGCTGGTTTCGAAAACATTCATAATCCTATAAAAAAAACATAAATTTCCCGTTTTATGTGTGGGTGTGCTCGCACACTTTGAATTATATTATGAGAATGTTGTAACTGATTTCTAGTAAATAGTACAAATAGTACGGATGGTGCCAGTGGTTGAGTGGTAAGCGTGACCGCCACTCATTCTAGTTATCCTGGGTTCAAGTCCAGCCGAGGTTGTTGAGATTTTGCTGAGGTGAAAAAATCTGTGGTCACGTCTTCCTTCGGAAGGGAAGTAAAGCCGTTGGTCCCCGGTCCATGAATTGACGGATCGATATCCAGTCCAGATAGTGGAGTCACCTCTCTGGCGTCAGTAAAGAAGATGTAAAATCTAACTTCTGTACTTACTAACACATATCTCCTCCTCCCGTGATACTTGTGGATTGCGCAGTAGTATATACGGCCTATAACGAAAGTAAGTATCGGACTAACATTCCTTCCCTTTTCTTCCGCGATCTACGTTCGGGCCTGGCCGGAGCCGGCATTGGTCAAAAAAACGCTTAAGGATTACCAGGAGTTGCACATTGAAAAATATTTCGCTATTTCCAAGCATAATTATCTACTGATTCCCTGTGCAACTTCAGCTAGTCCAGATCGATAACGGAGTAGCAGCCAGGGGTGGTCGCATAAGCTCAAACTCAAACTCCAGTCAAAAATAAAAAAAATCGTAACGTTCAGCAAGCGTATGATATTGACATTCAAAATCTCACGCTCCTTCAGCTGCCAAAATTCTAAACCGGGTTATATATTGAAAAGTTAAATGTATTATATATCAAAATTCTTTCATAATGAGATATGTTATGGCTCCCCGAATAATTTTTACCCAACGAACATGATCATTCTTCACAATTTTTTTTAATAGATGCATTTTCGAGTTTTGATTTCTCAATTATTTTCGAGATTTCCTATGAATTTCGAGCTCTAATTAACCGATATAACCAAGCACTCAAATGAAAAGTTGTAGAATTTTCTTGACGCTAAAGATTTTAATAAGTTTAAAAATTCGAGATTGTGGTGAAAGATGAAATCATAACTGTCGGAATCATTCAGTTATATTAAGCGCAAAGTTTATAAAGTAAGCATCTTTTAATGGTAAATATGGACACAACTTTTGATACCTTACACTCGAAAATTTTTATTTAATAGATGAAACCTTAATAAACATTTTGCAGAATAGCGCACCTGTCTATGTCATTTTACTTCTTAAAAAAAATATCAATCATCAGGTACTTTTTGCACAATTATATAATAGGACTCCCTTAAAATGCATGAAACTTCGAGATTTGATGTTTTCTCGTTAAAATTGGATCCGCCGCTGCACAGAGGAGTAATTGGGGTCAAATCCTGGCCAAAATTATTTGCTGCTGCAATTGTTGTTATTATGCCTTAATATAAACTAAAAATAGACAATTACTAGTTTTTGGAACAATTTGGCATCTACCCACCAACCAGTGCAGAGGCCAATTTTCTATACCCTTTCGAATACTAGTAATTTCTAGGTGATCTTTGTGAATACATTTGTTTTTCCAGTTGCATAAACATTTGATCAGTGGGAAAGGGAGAAGAAAAGGGACGCCTGTGCATATTTTAATAGAGATACATTTTGGCAAACATAATATTTGGCCCTGCCGCATTTCGGTGTACCTCAAATTAGTAAAAATTTCAATATTTTCAAATCGCTTGGGATTGATGAATCGGACAAGATCGGAAGAGTTCGAATATTTTTTGTATAACTGAAATCTTGTTGTGTAATACTGCTTCAGCAACTTTGCCGGATCTAGCCGTATCATGTAACTTTTTTATCATTCAAATTTGGAATAAAATGTTTAAAAAAGGTATTTTTTAAAGTTGGTGCAATGCACAGCAAGTCTACTTTTTTTAGTTAGTTTTAAGCTGAAGTTAAACAAACAGTTGTGTTGAACTAGGTTTGTAATAATATTGTCTTATTTAATACAGTCATCATCACTAGAAAGCGAATTTACTGAATATATAACGAAAACGATTAAAATATCCCTTAAAATATCACCATTGGGCATACATGCAAAAATTCGTTAACAATTTTTGATATACTCCTAATTTTGCCACGTTATGCAGTAGGTTCTTAGGTATGTAAAAAAATATAACGAAACAAAAAAATCGAAAAAAAATAATTTGGTTTTTGGCCAAGAATTTGTTCTAGTTACTCCTCTGTGCGCTGGTTTCAAGTGTTTCAGCGTCGATCATTACAAATTCGTTGCTATCGATCCATTGTATGTATGTGTAAATCGTACTAAAAATGGAATAGAAATTACCACAATTATATTGAACATAACTAGCCATGCAATTGTAGTTTGAACAAATTAGAATGGCACAATTGCACCACTAGGCGGATTAAAACAGGTCTTTGGGTAGGCTTCTACCCAAAATTATTTAACTGGATAAGCGTGCAAGAGATATATTTTCTTAAAAGGGTCGTTTCAGGAATCATTAAGGGAGTCCTACATCAAATTGCACCACGGAAGAAGCGCAGTAGAAAATAACCCATTGGACATTATCTCTTGAAAACTTGGGTAGTTTAGTTTACACTGCATTTTTGTCAACGTCAGTTTTTCGAAAATTGGAAAAATGGCGGCACCCGAAAAACAAATCGGAATCGTGCAGTCAACGGTGAGTCGTGCGATTAAACGTTACTACCAAACTCTGATCATCGAACGGAAGGAGAAATTCGGTCAGAATGGATGTTCTTTTAGTGATCAGGATCACAAGCGTGTAGTGAAAGCGTTCAAGCGGAATCCCAATGCTTCGGTCGGGGATGCGGCCAAACAGTGAATCTGTCCAAGTTCAGAGAGCCGAGGACAGGGAGGGACTGCATACGTACTGCAACGTGCACCCAGAAGCTGACCAAAACCCATTTTATCATCATGAATGATGAGATTCTCGTCAAGGCAGACTTCCGGCAGCTTTCGAGGCTACTATTTTTCACCACCCAGCACAAGTTTGATGTTCCGGAGGAAGTATGGGAGCAGAAATTTTCAAAGTTGGCCAATAAATACATGATTTGGCAAGCGATCTGCTCATGAAGCAAACGAAGTGAGTGGTTACCGGTACCGTTGAACGGAAACATCTACCCCAAGGCAGTTTCTACAGAAGCGTATGCTTCCTCTGTTGAAGTAACACGAGAGCTCTGCGATCTTCTGACGGATCTAGCTTCGTTCTACTATTCAAATAGTGTCCTGGAGTAATACGAAGCCAACGGAGTCCTTTTAGTATCCATGTGCCTTGGTGTTTTCATCATTTACCGAGCGGAAGAAAAGGACAAGGAGGTGTGGGGAAGTAGAATTGGAAGGGTAGGGAAAATAACAGCACAAAAACAAAAATAAACAACAGGTAAGTTAAACTCACAAGTAGTTCAACTTGCCTGCGAATAAGCCTAAAGCTCTGCACCACATTGGACAAGAAACTTTAGTATGTCTCTGAGTTTCAGTCGCCCAAACATGGTGTCGTCTATGTAAGGATGGCCAAAAACTCGAAATCGCAATTGCGCTGCTGCTGGACAGTTGCATATCAGATGATATGAGGTTCCGTAGTCGGATTCACAAAGTTCACATGCAAAAGACTCAGCGCGCTGAATAGTTGCCATGTGATAATTGAGTTTGCAGTAGCCGGATAAAGCCCCGGTAAGCATGCCACAGCGGAGCTTCGAAAAATGTAGAAGATTTTTCGAAATCACTGGGCACGGTTGTTCTAGAAATGCTTTTGTTTTGACGACACTTTTGTAGATTTCTCCAATCATTGCGGTGCTCGGACGAAGCCCAGGACCGTATTTTTTCTCTTATCCAACTTGTCGAAATTGGCAGCGCTGGCTTAGGACCAACGAAGTCAATCGGTGAGCCTGCCCTGGCCAATTCGTCATCCCATTCATTTCCAGTAATACCGCAATGTCCGGGCACCCAGACAAGGTAGATAGTGTTGACAATGCTTAGTTCTTCGATTTGGGTTCGGCACGCGATCACTAGCTTGGACCGTGATTTGTCTAAGCTAAGGGCCTTGATTGCAGCCTGACTGTCGGAGCAGAAGTTTATAACTCTGCCGGACAAACTCAGTTGAAGGGCCGATTGTACCCCGCACATAATCGCAAAGATTTCTGCTTGGAATACAGTACAGTATACACCTAGTGAGTGAGATTATTCCAATCTCATTTCACGACAGTAGACACCAGCACCAGCACGTCCCTCCATCAGAGAACCGTCAGTGTAACAGACCACTTGCGTTTGTTGTCTTTCCATATAGCCAATCAACCATTCCTCTCGAGAGAGAATCTTCACATGGAATGTCCTGCAAGGAAAACTACATGTGAGTGTAATATCGCTGGGAGTAAGAATATCTTCACCCTATGTAACCATTTGTGACCACAAAGGCCAGTAACCTGCAGTCTGTATGCACATGATAGTGCTTCTTGTTTGAGATGTATGTGTAATGGTTTGATATTTAGAAGTGCCTCAAGAGCAGCAGTCGTAGCCGTTATGAAAGCACCAGTCAATGCCATGAGCGCCATTCTTTGCAGATGGTTTAGCTTTGACTGGATTGACATCACCTCTCCCCTCTACCTCCACACAAGGCATCCGAATGACAATATGGGAGGTACAATTGTCGTGTAAATCCAATAGATGTATTTAGGTTTGAGACCCCAGGTCTTTCCAAATGTTCGTCTGCACTGCCCAAAGGCCATGCACGCCTTGTTGACTCTGAACTCAATGTGAGCAGACCAATTCAGTTTGGAATCCAATATGACTCCAACGTATTTGACTTGATCTGCACACAGTAGCTCAGAATCAAAGAACTGCAAGGGACGAAACCCCGGTTGTTATTCGCTTCTTCGTGAAAAGAACCATTGAAGTTTTGCTTGGGTTAACTGAAAATTTAACTTGTCGACACCACTGTTCGACAGCTCTTAATGCTTGTTGCATTAAGTCAAAGATTGTTCCGATGCAAAGTCCAGTAATTAGTATTTGGTAATCGTCAGAAAACTCGTAGCTTGGAAATCCAAGCTTCTTGAGTTTCTTCAACAAGCCATCGGCAACCAAGTTCTATAACAAAGGTAACAGAACGCCACCCTGAGGACAACCGAAACCGGTTACTAAGCATTGCGTTTATCCAACCCGAGATACATCCAGATATCCCATGACCGCGCATCGCTTCCAGAATAGACTAGAAGAATACATTGTCAAAAGCACCTTCAATATCTAGGAATACACACAAGCTAGATTGCTTGAGTGAAAAGATTTTATCAATGTTGAAAACAACATCGTGAAGCAGAGTGGTCGTGGATTTCCAAAACTGATATGCATGTTGAATTTTATGCAGTGGATATTCAACTAAACTAACGTTCCTGATGTGATGATCAATTATCCGTTCCAAAGTTCTCAGAAGAAAAGAACTTAGGCTAATAGGCCTAAAACCGTTGGATTCTTAATAGCTTGAGCGCCCCCTTTTGGGAATAAATCTAACAGTTATTTCTCGACATGCTTCCAGGATATACTCGGTAGCAAGACTGGAAAGCATAATCATTTTCAAGATATGTTTAAGAATATCAAATCCCTTTTGCAGTAGCACGGGAAGTATTCCATTTTTTCCGGGTGATTTGTATGGAGCAAAGCTGTAAACTGCCCACTTGACCGATTCAGTGGAAACCAATGTGCGTGCTAACGCCCACGAGTCCGAATCACCAGAATGAGATCTGTGAACATTGTTCAGTTCCGGATCGATACAACCTGGAAAGTGTGCGTCGAAGAGATAATGAAGAACATCTTTTTCGTCCGTCACATAAATATAATCTCCGGTTTTTAAGGAGTTCATCTGAAAATCATTCGATTTCGAGAGAATTTTATTTAACCTGCTAGCCTCGTTCAGACAAGAGACATTATGCATAGGTGCATAGGTTTTGCCAACCAGCCCGCTCTGCAGATCTAAGATATTTCTTATATTCACTACGAGCTGACCTGAAAGCCCTGGAATTATCACGCTGAAGTCGATTCCAAGCTCTTCTCATATCCTTCTTCATTCTTTCAAGCTCAGCCCTCCACCAAGGGGTTTCCCTAGTCGTGTACGAAGTGGACAAGCTTCTTTGTAGGATGCTACTATGAATAAGTTTGTCGTATCCACGACGTCATCTAAGTCGTCTAGTAGACTAATTGTTGGAAAATATCCATGAAATTTAGTCGCCAAGTTTTCCAAAAAGAGGTCCCGTTTTGTAGATTTAGGATTACGATATGTTACCACATTGAAGGTGACATCAAAATGATCGAAAAATATATGTTTATGATCGGAAAGAGATGGTTCAGTTTCATTTGGAACCTGCCAAATTCCCAGCTCATGCAAAATTGTATCAGAGCAAAGCGTTATGTCTAACACCTCCTCCCATCCAGACCTGGCAAAAGTAGGTTGGTTTCCCACATTCAGAAAATGGAGATTTGTACTATTTATGTACTTCATCAGTTCAGAGCTTCTCAGATGGATGTCTGAGCTGCCCCAAATGATGCGATGAGCATTCGCATCACTGCCGATAATGAGCGGAAGCCCATTTCTGCTACAATATGATATAACACTTTAGAAATCATCAGAAGGAGATGACTCGTTATGCGGTAGATATGCTGAAAAATATAGATATTTTTTGTCTACGTTACCGACATTCAGTGTAACTGTAACAACACAGATATCGCGAGTTGTGAGCTCCGATATGAGACACGCGTCAATAGCTTTATTTTCAAGAATGCAAGCACGAGGCATTTCACGTGGGTTAGTTATGCCTGTTTTGTTGTGAACAATAAAGGCAGTGTTGAGTAACTTTCCAAAATAGAAGGTATTAAATATCAGGTTTAAATCATTTGATTCCCACGATTTGCGAAGGAAATAATGGTCCACTGTGTTAGAGATTCGCATAACACAGTAAGGGAAAAACCCAAAATGCTCCACGCGACTGGCATATTTTAGACCCCCCAGCCATCAAGTCATCGGCACGGAACTACACCTTGACTTAGGGTCTCCTACTTTCAGTCGCCTCCTACGACATGGGAGCAGGAACCCAGTGGCTCAATTCTTGGCCAGATACCACACAGCCTCTAAGCAGGTTCATCTGTACACATCGTAATTTGATAATCAAAACCCAGCAAAACTTCAACGAGCTACTATCAGCCGAGAGTTTCAGCAAACCTGGGGGTTTGCTGGGACTTTCGGCTGATAGTAGCTCAAAAGTAGTAGCTGCCAACAAAAATTCGGCAAAGTTAATCGGATCATTGGCGAAAAAACTTCGGTACGTAGAGTCAACGTTCCGCTGCGTAATGCAGCATACTGGGGCGTTCACCCAGCTCTTTCCAGGCTCTGTTCCCCATTGAGATTATTTTAAAACCCCTCAACAATTTACCCATAGCACGGATCGCACGATACTATGGAATTGGGGTTCCCTGTTTGGTGAGTTCTTACCACCGGTGAAAGCAGGTGGTCCGTAGTGTAATTCTTAGCCGGTTGAAACAACCACTACCGACACTACATGGCTTATCTTGGCTGTTTGGAGAAAGAAGCTTACATTGAAGGACAACTTCCATGGATGACCGAAGAGTCGTGGTGTCATACAGGTAACAAATGATGTGAAAAATCATGAAACCGTGGAAGGAAATGATGAAAAAATGTTGAAAAACATGTTTTTTCAGTAGCTGCGTCTGGCTTTGTACTTGGGAAGGACTTCTTCGATGTTCTCGTCGTCGTCAGAGAGTGGAATTGAAGTTGTGCATTTCGGTTTTGCGTAGTTTCTTAGCTGTGCGAGGATTACGTTTATGCTTGGGAGCATTTTTTATTCCTTTTCCTTCTCTTTTTTGATCCTGATTTTTTCGATTATCTACTTCAACAAGACCTTAAATTTTTATATTGTTAGCTCACGCGAAATATCTGACGCGCTTTCATTGATCACGAGCACTTTCCTTTCACTCGAGCACGTAATGTTTTGAACAGAACCTTGAATCGTTTAGAGGCTGATCGAATACTGGCGCCATCTTAAACCGATGCGGTTCGTTTTGGCGTTTTTCGCACGAAACTAAGCACAATTTTTCTGTCAAAATATTTCTTATTTACATTATAATAGTGACCTATAGAATCCCAAAATTGCTGATCTATTGTGTTCCCAAGCGTATGTTTCATGTTGATGTCCATATGTTAAAAAAAACAAAAATATCCAAAAACCAACACGATACTCGTGTTCAGTAATAATTTTTACATAAAAAAACTCACGTGATATTCTTTTAACATTGCTTAAATATACTCAAATTTGGAAATAGATGCCCCTGGTGGAACTGGGAATTCCTTGAAATGTTTACACAACACACCAGATTAAGATGGTCGCAATTCACAGTGGAATTCATGCAATTTCCGTATTTTTTATTACGATACGTTAAATCCGCCGAATAGATATTCTTATACTGTTACAAAATTCCCTAAGCTTGTGTTTTTTTTCCAGATGTGAACTTAATCCCAAACATCGGCGTAAAACGCTCATTAAATTTGTTTTGTTTCTATCTTCTAAATGACCACAAATTGCTACGAGCTTTAGAGCAGCATTCTGAAAACCCCTTAATGACCTAGGATCAATCACTGGCAATGGGCTCGATTAATCCAGCAGCACACAAAACATTATCCTCATCATTCCCGAAATTACCTTCAAACGCGAAAGCCATAGAACCGCGGAATGACTAATCGACATCTAATGATCGTTCCAAAGCCAACCTCGACTGCCCAGTGCACCGAAAAAACGCCCATGAATCCCTATGAACACTTGTTGTAGCAGCCTCGAAACTAAATCCATTTAATAAAACTCCCATTTAAATTCATTTTTTCTATCCGCCCTTCCCGTTTCACTGTAGCTTCGGTTTTTTTTTCTCTCTCTTGTTTCACTATTAGGAACTCCACCTTGCCACAGTCGAAATGAAAACCAATGTTCTCCTAAACATTTATTCTGATTGCCCTCATTTATTATTCCCGTGTCGGGGCTGCTCTTGCTCTTAAACCAACAGATTCGAAAGGATGTTTTCTACTGTTATGCATTAACTCTGCTACTTACCGAGCAGCGCTATACCACATCAGATAAGCTAGGATTCGTGGGTTTGCTATTTGCAGGCCAGCTATAAAGTGGTACATAATCAACGCAAAATCCCTCGATGCTTATTATTTTATCCTGTTTGTATTGCTGCGACAAATTCGTTAAGATAGTTGACCACATAATTCTGCGGAATGTAACAGATTTGCGAAATAAAATAAATTGCTGGGGTTAATAATTTGAGAATTGAATTTGGATATTTGGAATCTATGAAGCGAAAAGTGCAAAATTGATTTGTAATCATTATTTTAAAAAACTCGAATTGTTCCAATATTTACCATGAAATAGCTTAAATGGTACAATGTTGTTCTCCATTTCTCCGGGAATATATCAATCCCAGCGGGAACACCCTCGAAGAGAACCAGAGCAAGGTCATCTTCGTCTGCAGACGGTAATTTTCAAGATTTGGTAATAAATTGATTCAATTAATCACCCTTTCCCTTTCGTCCCACCACGCTCAGAATAATTCAATCTAATAAATCCTTCCCGAACTGAATCAGTTAGAGTGCACGGTTTCAACCGAACAATAATGATTTCAGAGCCAATCCGGTAATCTTCACTCATTGACGGCGACGTAGTAACTTGTGCTCGAGTATGCTTTTGGTGCCGTCGGTTGGTTGAACGATCGGTCGGCCAGTTACCGACGCCGCCACTGCGAGAGGTCTCAGCAAGTGGTCCAACTCTCGGCAAGTTGCGAACATCTTTTGAGCTGATCCGGTATATGATGCATCAGTTATTAACCTACTCAAACACTCTTGGCATATTGTAGTAACGATAGAGCGAATGAGCCGACCGATAATCTGATCCTTTCAATGATTCCGCCCGATCCAAATTTCCCCATCACACGGCCCTGTTGAACACACTGGAGCCACTCTCATCAACGAATTCATCGAATGAAAAATGCTCCAAATCAATCTATACTCTATTTTTACATTTCTTATAAAAGAAATGTATAGAATTCGCTCAAACTTTCAAGATTTTTTCCGAGGCCCGGAGGGCCGAGTCTTATATACCAATCGACTCAGCTCGACGATTTGGGACAATGTCTGTGTGTGTGTGTGTGTGTGTCTGTGTGTGTGTGTATGTAACGGACAAATTCTCATTCGTGTTTCTCAGCAATGGCTGAACCGATCTTATCCAAACCAATTTTAAATGAAAGAACTAAAAAACAGTATGAACGCTATTAATTTGTTTTTGATTCTGATGTTTAGTTTTTAAGATATGAATGTTTGAATGCGTAAAAATGGCGTTTTTTGCAGTTTTTTTAAATTATCTGCCGAAGTTGACAGTATAGATTAACAATTTAAATGTTTTTAGACAGCTTTAACGAATACCTTTCGAACAAGCTATAGATTGTTGAAATCGGACTATTATCAAAAGATATATTTAACATTAATTGCGGACGAAAGATTTTTGTCATTTCCCATTCCCAGAAATATGACCAAAAACATGTAATCTATTATTAACGCCAAAACGGCTTATTTTAGATCAATAGTATCTTCGGACAATTTAATGGAGGTAATATGTCCTTTCTTTTGGTATTGTGCTTTTGCTGATTAATCCCCTTATGAGTGAGATATTTTCACAAATTTTCTTGGAAGTGATTATAACGAAATGATGCCTTCAGCAAATTTGTAGCTCTTACTTTTGCGAATAACTTTACTGAAGACTTCAAATATCTATTTTGAATACTTTAAAAGTTATGGCTTGTTGTTTGTGGATTACTCTTTGTCGCCTATTTATTGTTCAATATAGTAATAATCCATTGAAATAAGCCAAACATTATTTCGATAAATCGAATTTTGTATTTCATTTTTCTATCTACAACCGCTAGAAATAATCACCGAACACTTCCAAGTTGTCTGGAAGGAACTTGATAACGTATCAGTGCAAAAATGTTCATTTGTGCGAACCTTCTGACTTATGACCATCGGATCGATCTGAAACCTTTCGGAAAATGAAAAGCGAAATAAATAACTCCAAGCAACGGCGTAGCCAAGAGAAGGTTTTAGGGTTTAACACCATACAACCCCCCCCCCCCCCCCCACAACACCCAAAAAAAATTGGATTGAAGTTGAAAATTTATTGATGCAGACTGATTTAATTCAATATTACAATAACAATTATCTGATCCGTAGATTGATAACCTGTTGTTGTAAACATCATGAGGACTTTTGATAAATTGTCGGAATGGGGTCCTGATATGTAACTGATCTATTGGTCTTGATTTCACAGTTGTCTAATAGCATCAATATCAAATTCCTGCCTGAAAACATTCCAATAGAAAATTCCAGAGTTCTGTAATCAATCATAATCCTCAGATTTATTTTCAAATTTTCAGCTTTTTTCCTACACAATATTACGAAAGCTTATTAAACAATTTTTCCTAATAAGTTTGTGAAAATTATAAACTATTTGAAATTTTTTAATAGTTTTATTTTTTATTTAACCGTGAATTTTTAATAAATAGTGACCATCGCTTCACAACGTAGTCTATTTTTCATGGCTTGCGGTGAGCACGATCTCTCGAATTGCTGAACTGAAAATTATGGAATAGAAATTAATTTTTAGTATTCTTTACAGACCCGCTGGTGCCCTAAGACGATTTCGCTAGATTTTCAGAGCACTGTGCACCCAGTGCATTAACGCAAGTGACGGAAGGTTATCGAAAAGATTCGTGAAAATGAAAGTTCCAGTAATGATGATGATTTTCCCAAACGGTTCGTTTTCGTGAGGTTTTTATTTGTTCTTTGGCATTAGGATTAGCGATAATAATTCAAATCAAGGATACTACTGGGAAGTCACCTTTAGAAAAAGTCGATGTCGAAGTAAAATTTGAACTATGCACGCATGTACTTCAGAGATAGCGTGATATCAGGAGCTGTGATTTCATTTCAACGCTTTTGACATCAAAAATGTCTTACTCCACTATCTGGGGCTAGGTGTCATTCTAAAATCTAAACTATCTCCCATGTAACGAAACTATGTAAGGTTTGCACGCTTATAACTCCGATATTACTAGATGGATTTTAATCATTCATACACCAACCGTTGCGTTGCGTTGCGTTGCGAAGCACGGTGCTATTCGTAGATTGCATACTAACGATTATCATGTTGCCTATAGGTAGCTCAACTCATCTTGCTTGTGAGATAAATGATCGGGAATGAACTTTATCTCTTATGAGTTCAGTAAACCAATAGCATGAGAATCGTTATTGCCGGCCACGACCATCTTCACCGATACTTAGGATAGGGTAGGAAATGTTGATGTAATACCTACTTAAGGAAGGCCCCCGACTCAGCGACGCTTCCATAGATATTACGGAGTTGGATTGAAGGACAGGTACAGGTCTAGGATTCGCCACAAGCAGGCAATGCGTGGGTTTCCTCATCAGAGCTCTCAATATGGAACTTTTCTTTTGAATATATTTTCTGGACAGACCAGCCTATTTTTACTAGATGGATCAGCCAAATAATGCCAATCACCTAGTGAGATACTTGATTAATTAATAGATTATCGTTAAAAGACCTTCAATAAATTATGTTTTAATGGGGAGGGTATATAGCAAATTGTAACATATGAAAACAGGCGAGTGAACAAGAACGTGTATCGATATGTGTGATAGATAAAAAAGCTATATTTTTAATGTCACCGTGGTCGTGTCCTGTACACAACCCTTTAATTTTTTTGTGAAAAGGGCGATACTTACAAATGTAAACATAGAGCTTTTTTCTTACATGCGAATGAGGGCTTTGAAACGCAACAAATTAACCTAAAAATTTTGATTCTACGATATTGCTTTCTTAAACTACAGCAAAAAATACAACGGGCGAAACTGTATTTTTGTTTGTTTATTTAAAGTTTCGCCCTCCACGCTCCATGCAAACAAACAGGGCGATACTTTTTTTGCTAGCAGTTTAGAGGCGAAACTGTTATTTTCGTATTTTTAGGATTATCAAACTGATACCAGCTGTAAATAGTAACAATCATCTCTATTGAAAAAAACCCGGACGAAATCGGTGGTGTAAAACGGTAGTTATTGTAAAAAAACGTAAGAGCGATACTTCAATGCTGATAGGTGGGACCGAAAAAGTAAACAATCACCAAAAAGGCGATACTATCATTTTGTCAATTTCAATAGCAAAAACAAATTTTAATTTAATAATTTCAAATACTTTATGAAGTTTTGGGTTTCGATCACTGAATTATGCAAGCTAGGATGTCAAAAAACACAATAGTTCTTAAATAGGAAATAAAACCAAGTCTGGAAATATTCACTGTTGATTTTCTTTGAATGGTATCACTGCTAGTATCGCCCTTTTCAAGAAAAAGCGTTGATTTCTTAGTTCTCAGTCGCGTTGGAAATTTGAGTAAAATATAAACTTCTAATCGATTAAAAAAAATCGTTTTTTTTGTTTCAGTACAATATATAACCCCTTCAGGAAAATTCAGTTTTCCCACCACAATTTAGATATTTTATTAACAGAGCATTAACAATAATTCGTTTGTATGTCTATTTTATGGCCCATTTTTTCGCTTTCCCATTGATTTGGTTTGAGATTTCCAGCACTGATGGTGTCCTATGCTGATTTGAGCGATTCTCTGAGTCCTGCCACTATCCCATGTAGTATGTGTTATCAAAAACATCGCGAAGCATCAAGTTCTAAATGCTCTCAAACGATATAATATCCGAAGAGAGTGATAAGAGTTATAAGAAATGTCTCATCACACTGTTAGGTGGATTAAACACGTTTTTCTCAAAGATTCATCTTACTTGCCTTTTCGGTGTTCAATGGCAACACTACTACACCGTCAGATTAATTCGGATGTGAGCTTCATTTCGACAGCGGAAAGGCTTTAGAAGCTTTGGGGATTTGGCCATCAAAGCCAGCATGCAAAAGTGATCCAGCAACTATTTTCCAAAAACCGGCGCGGTGAGCCGAATTCCCTTCGATTCGGTCATTTATTATTTCTAATTATCGGTTATTTATTATTAATAATTCTATTTTGAGAAGGTTTGGTAGTTTTCTTCGGCAGGATTTGCGCTCTCAGGGGCGCAGACAAATCAATGGAATGATTGAAGCTGGCGGCAAAGCGGCACGGATTATCGGGAACGGTATGGGGTAGCGCGATTCTCGCTAACGAATGGCGTCTCGAAGATCAGCCAGTCTAGGCTGATTACTCTCTTAAGCCGATGCTAAGATCAAAATCGTGAAGATTTCATTGATAATACTGGCCGCAGTAGAATTGCGGGCTTGAATGAAATATCTGAATGATTATGTAAGTTCGTTCGGATGTTTATGTTTCAATCGTCGTTGTAACTTTTAAATTACTATATGAAGAAAGATTTTGGATGCAATCCAAGGCCGTCTTAAGGGTCCTCTTTAGGAGAAAAAAAACTGTTTTAATCCACCTAGGGGTGCAATTGTGCCTTTCTCATTTGCCCAAACTACGCTTTCATGGTTGGTTATGTTCAATATAATAGTGGATATGTACAATGTAATATATTCAGTGCGATTTGCACATACATACAAAAGTTCGACAGCCACGAACTTGATATACTATGTGTCGACACTGAAACACTGAAACCAGCGGTGGATTCAGGAGGAGGGTTTGGGGGTCCTTTAAATATTTAATTAGGTCAATTAGCATTAGTTCAATGTTGTCTTTCGGCTAAGATATTTTATCATGCAGGGGTATTTGTGTGAAGGGGATTAATAACCCACAACCGAACCACCCTCAGCCTATCTTGGTATGCCTACTAGGGTGGGGCAAAATGATCGTTTTTTCAGCACAGTACTTTTTTGGTTCCTTTTGGGGTCCCAAACAACTGTGTAAAATTTGGGGTCGATTGGTGTTGACCCGGCGTAGCGCATTGCGTTTGAAATTTGTATGGAGATTAGTATGGGAAAACCTAAATTTTTGTATTTTTAATTCTACAGACTACAATTCTTCCTTTAGTATGAAAACAAATAGATATAAGTGTAGTCCAGGATATGCTGAACAACTTTGCCGAAGGATGTATGGTGTTAGAATGTCTCTAAGCCATGTTATAGCTGTTCAAAGTTCGATACATCGAATTAAATGCCAAAAATCATTTTTATTGCCAACACTGCCGGTGTACCAATGGTATTTCATACAGCATTTCAAAATAACATTATATATTTTAGTTTTACCACATTGGTATGTTTGAATGAATGATTCAAAAGCCTTAGATCAATTTCATGAGCGTAGGTAGTTGAGCAATAGGGCGTAGTGAGGGGTGAGGGGGATGGGGGGGACTTTAATATGTAGTAATTCGAACTGAAATGTTGTCGAGTTGGAATGTTCAGATGAATTATTTCAAAACAATTACACAATGTCCTACGCATAATAGTAACGATGAAATAGAACATACTGTATCCTTTTGCCTTGACTTTTATCAATAGAAGTTACGTTACAGACTGAATCAACTGATGTCGAGTTGATATGTCAGAGGATTATATTTCGGTTTAATACGCATTATGATTTGATAGCAAGTTCATTTCTGTGCTGTTCGATCACGAGGCATGAAGCTAATTTCTGGATTTCAACATGAAATCCACCAGATCCCTACAACAATTTTTGCTTCAGGTGATCGAACAGCATCGAAATGAGCATCCCATCAAATCATAGTACCTATTAAACTGAAATATAATCAATGCAATCCTCTGACATATCAACTCGACATCAGTTGATTCAGTCTGTAACGTAACTTCTATTGATAAAAGTCAAGACAAAGGGATACAGTATGTTTTATTTCATCGTTACTATTATGCGTAGGACATTGTGTAATTGTTTTGAAATAATTCATCTGAACATTCCAACTCGACAACATTTCAGTTCGAATTTCTACATATTAAAGTCCCCCCCCCCCCCATCCCCCTCACCCCTCACTACGCCCTATTGCTCAACTACCTACGCTCATGAAATTGATCTAAGGCTTTTGAATCATTCATTCAAACATACCAATGTGGTAAAACTAAAATATATAATGTTATTTTGAAATGCTGTATGAAATACCATTGGTACACCGGCAGTGTTGGCAATAAAAATGATTTTTGGAATTTAATTCGATGTATCGAACTTTGAACAGCTATAACATGGCTTAGGAACATTCTAACACCATACATCCTTCGGCAAAGTTGTTCAGCATATCCTGGACTATACTTCTATCTATTTTTTGGCACACTACAGGAATAATTGTAGTCTGTAGAATTAAAAATGCAAAAATGCAGGTTTTCCCATATTAATCTCCATACAAATTTCAAACGCAATGCGCTACGCCGAGTCAACATTAATCGACCCCAAATTTTGCACAGTTGTTTGGGACCCCAAAAGGAACCAAAAAAGTGCTGTGCTCGGTTGATGTGGCTATGATTACGTTTTTCCATATAACAATGCCCAACCCTAATGCCTACTAGGTGAAGGTGATTTAGATAAGAGAGAGGAGGAATCAGGAATCAGAATATATTGGCTCAAATGGCACGTTCCCCGTACATAGTCGGGGATTTGTGCCTTGCCGTGTGTTTTCATCATTTCCTGAGCGGAAGGAAAGGACAAGGAGGTGTGGGGAAGTAGACTTGGAAGGGTGGGAGAAACAGCACAAAACAAAAAATAAACAACAGGTAAATTAAACTCACAAGTAGTTCAACTTGCCTGCGAATAAGCCTAAAGCTCTTTACCACATTGGATAAGAAACTTTAGTATGTCTCTGAGTTTCAGTCGACCAAACATGGTTTCGTCTATATAAGGACGGCTGAAGACTCGTAATCGCAATTGCGCTAGCGCTGGGCAGTTGCATATCAGATGATATGAAGTTCCGTAGTCGGATTCACAAAGATCACATGAAAAAGACTCAGCGCGCTGAATAGTTGCCATGTGATAATTGAGTTTGCAGTGGCCGGTTAAAGCCCTGGTCAGCATACCGCAGTGGAGCTTCGAAAAATGTAAGAGATTTTTCGAAACCACTGGGCATGGTTGTTCTAGAAACGCCTTTGTTTGGCGACACGTTTGTAGATTTCTCCAATAATTTCGGTGCTCGGACGAAGCCCAGGACCGTATTTTTTCCCTTATCCAACTTGTCGAAATTGGCAGCGCGGGCTCAGGACCAACGAAGTCAATCGCTGAACCTGCCCTGGCCAATTCGTCAGCCCATTCATTTCCAGTAATACCGCAATGTCCGGGCACCCAGACAAGGTAGATAGTGTTGACAATGCTTAGTTCTTCGATTTGGGTTCGGCACGCGATCACTAGCTTGGACCGGGATTTGTCTGAGCTAAGAGCCTTGATTGCAGCCTGACTATCGGAGCAGAAGTTTATAACTCTGCCGGACAAACTCAGTTGAAGGGCCGATTGCACCCCGCACATAATCGCAAAGATTTCTGCTTGGAATACAGTACAGTATCTACCTAGTGAGTGAGATTGTTCCAGTCTCATTTCACGACAGTAGACACCAGCACCAGCACGTCCCTCCATCAGAGAACCGTCAGTGTAACAAACCACTTGCGTTTGTTGTTGTCTTTCCATAAAGCCAGACAACCACTCCTCTCGAGAGGGAATCTTAACATGGAATGTCCTGTAAGGAAAACTACAAGTGAGTGTAATATCGCTGGGAGCAAGAATATCTTCACCCCATGTAACCATTTGTGACCACAATCGTGTATGACTGGTAGCAAGATCAACATGATTACTGTTCCAAAGCCCAGTAACCTGTAGTCTGTATGCACATGATAGTGCTTCTTGTTTTAAGTGTATGTGTAATGGTTTGATATTTAGAAGTGCCTCAAGAGCAGCAGTCGGAGTCGTGGTGAAAGCACCAGTCAACGCCATGAGCGCCATTCTTTGCAGATGGTTTAGCTTTGACTGGACTGTCACCACCTCTCCCCTCTGCCACCACACAAGGCATCCGTATGACAGTATTGGACGTACAATTGTCGTGTAAATCCAATAGATGTATTTAGGTTTGAGACCCCAGGTCTTTCCAAAAGTTCGTCTGCACTGCCCGAAGGCCATGCACGCTTTCTTGACTCTGAACTCAATGTGAGCAGACCAATTCAGTTTGGAATCCAATATGACTCCAACGTATTTGACTTGATCTGCACACAGCAGCTCAGAATCAAAGAACTGCAAGGGACGAACCCCGGTTGTTATTCGCTTCTTCGTGAAAAGAACCATTGAAGTTTTGCTTGGGTTAACTGATAGTTTAACTTGTCGACACCACTGTTCGACAGCTCTTAAAGCCTGTTGCATCAAGTCAAAGATTGTTCCGATGCAAAATCCAGTAATTAGTATTTGGTAATCGTCAGCAAACCCGTAGGTTGGAAATCCAAGCTCATTGAGTTTCTTCAACAAGCCGTCAGCTACTAAGTTCCATAACAAAGGTGACAGAACGCCGCCCTGAGGACAACCGCAAATACTCAACTTCCGTATCTCAGCCTGTCGCAGTGACGAGCAAAGTATGCGGTTACTAAGCATTGCGTTTATCCCACCTGAGATACATGCAGGTATCCCATGACCGCGCGTCGCTTCCAGAATAGACTGGAAGGACACATTGTCAAAAGCACCCTCAATATCTAGGAATACACCCAAGCTAGATTGCTTGAGCGAGAAGGCTTTCTCAATGTTGTAAACAACATCGTGAAGCAGAGTGATCGTGGATTTCCCACACTGATATGCATGTTGCATTTTGTGCAGTGGATATTCAACTAAACTAACGTTCCTGATGTGATGATCGATTATCCGTTCCAAAGCTTTCAGAAGAAAAGAACTTAAGCTGATAGGCCTAAAACTCTTGGCTTCTTCATAGCTTGAGCGCCCCCCTTTGGGAATAAATCTAACAGTTATTTCTCGCCATGCTTTCGGGATATACCCGGTAGCAAAACTGGAAAGCAAAATCTTTTTCAAGACATGTTTAAGAATATCAAATCCCTTTTGCAGTAGCACGGGAAGTATTCCATCTTTTCCGGGTGATTTGTATGGAGCAAAGCTGTCAACTGCCCACTTGACCGATTCAGTGGAAACCAATGTGCGTGCTAACGCCCACGAGTCCGAATCACCAGAATGAGATCTGTGAACATTGATCAACTCCGGATCGATACAACCTGGAAAGTGTGTGTCGAAGAAACAATTAAGAACATCTTTTTCGTCTGTCACATAAACACCATCTCTGGTTTTCAAGGAGTTCATCTGAAAATCATTCGATTTGGAGAGAATTTTATTTAATCTGCTAGCCTCGTTCAGACTAGAGACATTAGTGCATAGGCTTTGCCAGCCAGCCCGTTCTGCAGATCTAAGACATTTCTTATATGCACTACGAGCTGACCTGAAAGCCCTGGAGTCATCACGCTGACGCCGGTTCCAAGCTCTTCTCATAACCTTCTTCATTCTATCAAGCTCAGCCCTCCACCAAGGGGTTCCCCTAGTCGATTTAACAGTACGAAGTGGACAAGCTTCTTCGTAGGATGCTAATATGAATGAGTTTGTCGTATCCACGACGTCATCTAAGTCGTCTAATTGACTCATTGTTGGAAAATATCCATGAAATTTAGTCGCCAAGTTTTCCAAAAAGAGGTCCCAGTTTGTAGATTTAGGATTACGATATGTCACCACATTGAAGGTGACATCAAAATGCTCGAAAAATATATATTTATGATCGGATAGAGACGGTTCAGTTTCATTTGGAACCTGCCAATTTCCCAGTTCATGCAAAATTCTATCAGAGCAAAGTGTTATGTCTAACACCTCCTCCCTCCCAGACCTCGCAAAAGTTGGTCGGTTTCCCACATTCAGAATATGGAGATTTGTACTACTTATGTACTCCATCAGTTCAGAGCCTCTCAGATTGATGTCTGAGCTGCCCCAAATGATGTGATGAGCATTCGCATCACTGCCGATAATGAGCGGAAGCCCATTTCTGCTACAATATGATACAACGCTTTTGAAATCATCAGAAGGAGATGATTCGTTATGCGGTAGGTATGCTGAACAATATATATATTTTTTGTCTACGTTTCCGACAGTCAATGTAACTGTGACAACACAGATATCGCGAGTTGTGAGCTCCGATATGAGACACGCGTCAATAGACTTATTTGCAAGAATGCAAGCACGAGGCATTTCACGTGGGTTAGTCATGCCTGTCTTGTTGTAAGCAATGAAGGCAGTGTTAAGTAACTTTCCAAAATAGAAGTTTCCTTTATGGAAATACGGTTCTTGAACCAATGCTATGGAAGCTTTACCTTCCTGCATGAGTCGAGATAAATTCATAGTTGCTGTACGTTTATGTTGGAGATTGACTTGTGCTATTCTAACCATTGTTGATTAGAGAACTGTACATTTCATCTCCAACACAAATTGCACAACTAGAGGACACCAAGCGAGTTGGGATGTTAACGCATTTAGCGAGCCATATCAGGTTTAAATGGGACATGATCATTTGATTCCCACGATTTGCGAAGAAAATAATGGTCCACTGTGTCAGAGATTCGCATAACACAGCAAGGGCAAAACCCAAAATGCTCCGTGCGCGACTGGCATATTTTAGACCCTCCAATCATTAAGTCCTCGGCACGGAACTACACCTTGACTTAGGGTCTCCTACTTTCAGTCGCCTCCTACGACATGGCAGCAGGACTCCAGTGGCTCAATTCTAGGCCGGATACCACACGGCCTCTGGGCAGGTTCATCTGTACACATCGAAATTTGATAATCGAGACTCAACAAAACTTCACCGAACTACCATCAGCCGAGAGTCTCTGCAAACCCCCAGCCAACAAAAATTCGGCAAAATTAAGTGGATCATCGGTGAAAAAAATCGGTGTGTAGAGTGAACGTTCCGCTGCGTAATGCAGCATACTGGGGAGTTCGCCCGACTCTTCCCAGGCTCCGTTCGCTATTGAGAATGTTTTAAACCCCCTCAACAATTTTACCCATAGCACGGGTAGCATGACACTATGGAATTGGGGTTCCCTGTTTGGTAGATTTTTACCACTGAAACAGGTAGTCCGTAGTGTAATTCTTAGCCGGTTGAAACAACCACTACCGACACTACATGGCTTATCTAGGCTGTTCGGTGAAAGAAGCTGACATTGAAGAACAGCTTCCATATTTAGATGGGCGAACAGCCGCAGAAGGAAGGAAGGAAGGAAGGATAACGGGAGGAGAGGGATTTGGGCTAAGCGCTTATTTAAAGGCGGCACTGGCTCGCCTTGTCAGGGCTGCTTTAGGGCATGTGGTATTTAGGCCTAGGACGTATAGGGCCCACTACCTCGTCCTACCACACCCGCAGTCAGCCCCCGCTGCTGGTTCGGGTCGCGAATCACAACTAGTTGCTATCGCGATTAAGCATTATCCACCACCTATGACCCGCCCGGTTGCTTGCAGCTCAGCTTCCCACGTAGCGTTCCTCCACCACCACGGGGCCCGGGTGATTACGTTTTTCCATATAACAATGCCCAACCCTAATGCCTACTAGGTGAAGGTGATTTAGATAAGAGAGAGGAGGCTCTGAAGAGAGTGTTTGAGGGGGATCTGTTGAGGAACTTTGAGGGGAGTTGGCTTGATGGGGGGAGTTGCTTGATGAGGCGGTGGGGTTCAGAAAGGGTGGTGTAAAATGTCGGGGGGCAACGCCTCGCCGTATACCCCTAGCCGCGCCCCTGTTAAAATTCAAAAAAACCTATACAAGTCCAAAAAAAATGCCGGAATTAGGTTGACGATTTTCAGAGTGATTGAAAACCTTCCTATATGGAAAAGGCAAAAATGTGCCAAAGTCCAAAAAAGTCTTTTTCAAAAAAAAAATTCCGAGATTGCATCAAATCTCGACGTTTCATGCATTTTAAAGACATTTGGCATCAAAAATACAAATTCGACTTTGAAATTTTCCTTTACTCCCCCTTTCAGCATTATTCAGTTCCTGTTTAAATGGAATCATAAACCGTCGTAGGTGGCCAATGTGGTCAAAGCGACTTTGGTTAGTCATTATTGATCTAGACTGACAAATCAAAGTAATTTTGCACCCATTCCAATAAGTTTTGCATCATTTTGATATCATGATGGTACCAGTTTATATGGGAATTTGCTGTTTGGCTGCACTCTTCAACCCGTAACTCCGGACCGAAAGTCCAATCAATAAAAAATTCAATAGCAATCGATGGGAAAGTTATACCTTTTACTTAATACTAATTTTATGCAAATTGGTCCAGCCATCTCTGAGAAATAGAGGTGACGTTTTTTCACACATACACATACACTCATACATACATACATGCCTACACAAAAAAACAGGAACAAAAAATTATAATAAATTGATAAAACACCCATCAGCGAACAGGCGCAGTCGAGGAGCCTAAGCTCTAAAGGGCGAACACGAAATTATTGCAACACCGAAAATGTCATGCCAATTTTCTTATAATGTTTAAAATCAAACCAAAATTTTAGGGTAGTTTTATACATATATTTACTTCAAAAATCAAAAGAAAAGTTAATCGATAGAGTCTTGAGTGTAAAATTGAACGCATTTTCGCTTGATGCCCTCCATCAAAGTCTTTACAGTGTCATCCGGTACCAGTTTCTCAGTTTTTTTCCATTTTCTTAACATGTTCTTCTCGTCTTTGACTGTCTTCTTGCTCTTCCGAAGTTCCCGCTTCATCATTGCCCAGTACTGCTCCACCTGGCGCAGCTCCGGATAGTTTGGCGGATTCATGTCCTTTGGAACAAAATGGACAGAATTGGCCTCATACCACTCCAGGACACTTTTAGAATAGTGGCATGATGCCAAATCTGGCCAAAATAGCGGAGCTTCGTCGTGCTGCAGCAAGAACGGCAAAAGGCGCTTCTCGAGGCACTCAGATTTGTAGATCTCGCCATTTACTGTGCCCTTTGTCACGAAAGGCTCACTCCTCAGTCCGCAAGACCAGATGGCCTGCAAATGAGATATTTGGAGGTGAACTTCGACATTTCCTTCTTCTTAAATTTGTCGTCCACATAGAACTTGCTCTTGCCGGTGAAAAACTCCAACCCCGGAATTTGCTTAAAATCGGCTTTTATATACATTTCGTCGTCCATCACACAGCAGCCATATTTTGTCAGCATCTTCTCGTAGAGCTTCCGTGCCCGAGTTTTAGCCGTCGATTGTTGCCACTCATCGCAGTTTGGGAAGTTCTGTACCTTGTATGTATGTAGTCCAGCTCTCTTTTTTGCATTCTGGACGTAGCTCTGCGACATGCCGATCTTTTTAGCCAAATCACGGCTTGAGACGTTGGGATTTGCTTTAATCATCCGCTTTACCTTTCCCTCCGTCTTTTTGTTCTCCGGTCCCGGTTTTCTTCCAGCTCCTTTGCCGTGGTCCAACGTCAACCGCTCCTGGAACCGCTTCAACACTCTGGAGACGGTTGAATGGTGAATGTTCAACATTTTTCCCAACTGCCGGTGCGACAGGTCAGGAAATTCCAGGTGTTTGGAAAGAATTTGTTCTCTCGACTCGCGTTGGTTCACCTCCATTTTCGTTGAATCGAAAAACACGACTTCGAGTTTGACATCATGTAAACAATAGACATCAATGAGAAAGTGTGTCCCCTCCTGTAGTAATACTCAACGGTGGTCCCAGGGGGAAGAGGATACGGAGATACAGGAGGTTGAGGTTTAGTCAGTACATACATACACACAAGGGGGCAGCAGAGACAGGAAGGACAGGAGTATAGGTGATTAACGAACGTTTGGATTGGGCTCTTCTAAACCTCTAAGAAAAGCCATAACTCCGAAAGCAGCTCCAACGAAGCGAGTCTGCACCGCTTCTGCTAAGATTTTAGGATTCCAATAATCCAAGATCTTGGCAATAAAAGCACTCTAGCCCAACCAGAGTGCCAACCGACATCTTAATTAAGGCATACCAGTCATGGCGAACGCCAACGGACAGGACACGGCTCACGAATTGGACGATGACTTTGGGCTGACAGGCGTGCTGTTCTACTCCCTGAGTAAGGAAGGATGACACTGACTTGAAATGGCGTGTGGGCCAACAGCATGGCTACCTCCGTCCCGACAAAACCCTGGCAGGTCTCCGGGTACGTTCGAAACCCGTCATCATTTAGTTACTGGTACCAGGTTCGGCTGGAGCATTCCCGATTTTATGCCGAACTGGCTCTGAACACTACTTCTCATAAAGGATAGTGTCAATTCTTGCATGACCTCCCTGCTCGCATAGATAGCCATGGAATCACAAGCGGCGGCTATGTACAACGAGTGGAGATAGCGGCCCGGAGTTGGGACCCAATAAAAAAGAAGCAAAACAAAGAAACTCACACATACGGAGCAAAAGCGCTGCATGCCGTGAAGGAGTATGACAAGGAAACGTGTAGGGCAGATGTAGCTGAGCGAGCATTGGCGTCGGTTACGGCTACTATCATCCTAGTCCCTCCGAAACAGCGTACAGAGAAGCAGATTGGAGTGGACACGCCGGTACCCATGACTCCAAAGAGGATAAGATAATCAGACAGAGAAAGAATGACCGGAACGGTGAGAATGAAGAAACGGTGAAAATTCACCTTTCTTGGAAACACTGAGAAAAGATATGTCCTCAAGCATAAATCGAACCTGCGATCTCCCAGTCTCCAGTTGGGTGCGTTAACCACTCCACCATCGAGGAACTGTGATGTTGCCATCACATATTCCCAACAGTATCGTGATCACCGCCGCAGCCTCCAATACCTCCCAATTGACCAATCGACCCCCAAAGAAACTATGTGCGATGTCGCTTTGATCGCAGAGCCGTATCAAGTCCCCCCTGATAACGGTAACTGGGTGGCGGATAGATTGAGAACGGCTGTGGTACAAGTTATGGGCAGATTCCCCATTCAAGAAGTGGTAGAACACTCATATGAGTGCTTGGTGATCGCCAAAATCAACGTCGTCTTTGTGTGTAGCTGTTACGCTCTTCGAAGGTGAACAGTAGAGCAGTTCAGCCCAATGCTGGAGCAGTTAACCGAGCAGTTGATCGATCGGATGCTGGTAGTCATTGGTCGTGACTTCAACGTACGTACGATTGTGCAATGAAGGTTCTGTTAGCACATTTCGGAGAGACATGAGGGAGTCTATCATCGACGTCACATTTTGTAGTCCTTCATTGACGGGAACATGGATTGGAGAGTATGCGAAACGTATACGCATAGCGGTCACCAAGCGATTCGCTAGCATATCGGTCAACGGAACCCTGCTGCAGCACGGAGAAGGATGATCGGCGAGCGAAAGTAGAAGACGCAAGCCATCAACAAAGACCTCTTCGTTGTCACATCGGCCGAACGGCGGGAGCAAGAACGTGGATGCGGCTGACCTATTAAAAAGGATTGTGACGGCTTGTGACCCACAATCAAGGTTGCTGATTCTCACAATGAGACATCCCTCAGATTATATACATTTCATCAAAGACGTGCTTGTGCTATGCGAAACCGCTTTCCGTTCGTTCTCGAAGGGAAGTGAATACGAGAGAATTGTTGCTTTTCGTGTTTATGCTTCTTCCACACTTTCTCTCGCCATTCGGTGAGTTACGCACCTTGGCTAACCGAACACACGTCACTCGTTCTCTTTTAGCGTCGGGCCACGAATTTGGATCGGTTCACTCGGCAAGAAAGCTATTCGCTTGCGCCATATGCTCAGCTTAACCCAAACCATCCACTCACGATGAACGCTCGAGACGATGCTTTCTTCGGTGAGCTGATGCAGCTAACTGCGAGAAATGGATTTTCTGTTTCTGACTATTATCGTTACAGTTGAAACCTGGAAAATCCAACCAACAACAGTCGTTTTTTTCTCTTGTTTAGTGCTAATCCATGATGTCGGAAGCAGTGCATAGCGCATCATTGCACGAATACAGCGCACTACTTCCGACGTGATTGCGTTGTTTAGAACCAGAGAAAATACGATTGTCGCTGGTTGGATTTTCCAGTTTCAACTGCAACCAGAATATGGAACTTACGATTCATGTGCACCGGGGGAGTTTCGTGCATAGATTTTGCCCTTTCCAGCCTATTAAAATTATTAGTTGTCAAGAAAATTATGAAGTTAGGTATAACCTGTGCACTTTTTTATGAGAGCTGCGTCTCATCATCTTTATGGCCGAGGCAAGGATTATAAATTACACTAATAATTATTTGAGTTCTTCGTATAAATTTTGCATTGCAAGCCAACAGCTCGAACAGGCTATTTACCAGTTCGTTTCGCTGTGCTGTGCACGTGCTTTTTTGAAATTTATATTATCCCCCTCTGTAATCATGAATTAAACGTGCCGCAATGAATATCTATGATTGTAAAATCTTATAAAAACATCTAGGAACGGCTAAAAAGTGCGCCACAATTGAGGGCATTAAAGATTTGCGATAAGGGAAATAAAAGTAAACCATAAGCAGGAGGAATCTAAGGTTACTCGAATGAGCGTTAGGATTCGATGAAAAACGGTATGTTTTTAGGAATTATCTCTAGGGCTACAGAAAGTGTTAGTATATTCGATAGTTTTCTATATGATTTTGCTACATTTGATCGACATTTTGTAAGATTTTTATTGTAAAATATTGTAAATTTAGCAAGTGACATTTCCTTTATGGAGGCGCCACAAAAAGAGTTTGCGCTGTACATCATGACTTTTAATCTACTAGACCAACCGTTTGGAAATTTTGCGCAGTGCTTTTTCATGTATTTCTCCAGGTATCTACCTGAGTCACCTTTTATATGGATACGCGATTTAGCAAAATGTGTCAACGTTATGGATATAAAATGGAAAATTTTGAATTAACGTGTTAAAACTACGTAGAATTTTTTTTTGTGATGTTACATTTTTGCATAACAGCTGGAAGCCGAAAGAACACTCAATTTGTTATTGATGTAAAAATAATATAATAATTGAAAATGAATGCTCTAGTAGTTACCTGGGGAACGATATGAAATCTCTGCGAAGTTTCAAAACAGTTGGCCCAGAGGATTTTGATGTATGATGTATACCACGTATTTGGACCGCACGCTTGCTCAATTTTGAAATTTTGTGGTGAAACATTGCGAATATATTCAAGTAATGAATTATTATATAAACATTAACTGAATGATCAAACACTCTCTATATCGCCACAAAATTATAATACAGCTTCGTAGCCAAAGACATTATCAAACCCTACAAAAACCCCCAACCTTATCAGTAAATTATCCCTTAAGGTTAATGTTGAATGCGTATGACACTGGACATCTGTTCTGTTCTGTTTTGTTCCAACTCGTACACAGCCAGTATTGAAAACCATCCTGAAAAACACTGAGCTTATTCTGTAGTGTTATTCTTGTCAATATTAATATAAGAAGCATATTTTCATATGTAGCCAATATTAAAACGGCCAGCCCTACTGTGCAGAGTTGAGTTAGAAGATGTTTCAAAATTAGATGGCGATTGAATTATTCATTCAATGAAAAATTTAATAAACGAATTGTTTTGAATCTTAGAGGAGTAAAAAACGACCGACCGACACTGGATATCAGAACAAAAAATAAACTAATATGCCATTTTCCATAATTCATTTATTAATAAACAAAAGATGTAGATTAAACAAGTTCTGTCATCAATCTAACAAAGATCGAGTAATTTCTAGCTGTACAGTGTGTCATTTTTCTAACTCTGCTTCGAGCACCATGATGACTTCGGGCCACAAAACATTATTCATTTTGAGGAGCATGATATCTTTTATCATTTTGTCCCCAAGCCGCGTTCTTGAATCTGTAATTAGGAGTTTCAACTGAATAAATAATCTCTCTACGGTCACTTGTGTAGAGGGAATCGAAAGCAGTGCCATGGCAATGCGGTACAAGCGAGGATTGGAAACTTTTCGCTGTTTCCAATATTTGAATATATCGAAGTAATCAGATATTGGGGAATGTGTGCTAGTTGATGACAGTGCAAAAGCATTAGTGACTTCTTTTGCTGAAAATGCAGTGATGGGAACATTCGGGCGAGTTTCCAATTTGATTATCTCCGTTATGAAGGAATCTGAACTGTTAGTTGATGGACTCAGAGTGACAGTTTCTTCCTGAAATAAGTTCGTGAGATACTCCTCAACGAAGTCATCGGAAGTCTTGTCATCATTCAGGTCACTGCATTTTTCTTCATGTAGGCCTGCAAGGTCGTTCAGTCGAGTATTGAACGACATGAGGTATTTCTGAAATCAACACCAGACTAAGAGAAACAAAAGTGCTGAGGAAAACACGGAGTCTATCGGTTCTTTTTTATTATTTCCCCTTTTCTTTCTTAAATAAGCAGGAATTCAAGACATGTGGATGGGAGTCAAAGGAGACATAAATGGGAGTTAGAAATGAAGGTAGAAAACTACAAAAATGGTAAGTTTTTTAGTACACATGTGTTATGTTATATATACAAATTGAACCAATATACTAAATACGCGTCGATTTCCTGCTTAAATGGAATCGAAAGTCTTACTGTAATGTTACAATCCAATTGATACAAACATTACAGTAAGGCGGGGCTAGTTGATGGAACGATGACCTCGGAACATGTCTGGCACTGTACACGAAATGGGTCATCGGAAAGTCAATTGAGCTAACACCTTCCTAAATCCGTGAACCAAGTTATTTGCATGAATTTTTAAATACATGCAAACATCTTTTTTCTGTAAATCACTACCAGCTAGTGGGAGATAGTATGGTTAACATACACACACACATGAGGTATTTCTGAAATAAAAAAATCCAATTTTCAAATATCTCCAAATATGCGCAGCGTTCGTTACAACCAACCTGTATTTCGATTTTTTCATCGGCACTGAGACGATTCGACCCAAGGAAATTAAATCTAGGCTCAATGTATAAACATGCTTTAAAAGGCATGCTGGTACGTAGTATCTTCGATCGTTTGTCCATAGCAACGAGCAATTTTCTGGCTAAGACATTGTTTTGCGATTGATTGACTGCGTTCAACTGTGCTTGGCACAGTAGCCAATCTGCGTAGAATTGCGATACTGGCACATGATCTTTCTGCGATCTCAATGTGAGGTAGAACAACGGCTCAAAGGCACCACAAAACTTATTTATGAATGACCATTGCCGAGAGAAATCTGAAAAATTATTTATATATTAGTTATACGATATACCGTTACGGCTTGAAATATTTGTAAAAAATTCCGTAGTCCGTTTTTATTCAGACGAAACTCGAACTGAAATCGAATATATTTAATCCTTTTGTGCATTTAATATTAAGTAGCTTATCTTACAATAAATTTCCTCCCGAGTGTCTTAGACAGGCAATTGCACTCCTGGAGATAGTTTCCAGGTAATCGGCTGAACGATGCGAAAAGATTTACATAAATATAATGCAACTAAAGCATAAATTCAATGTACTAATGCTTACGGTAATGAAGTTTTATAAGTAGTACTCGTACCCGTACCGCCACAGTTGCTCGAATTAAGACTTGCTAAATTATTTGTGGAAAAGTATAATAAATTGTAAATAATATAATTTGCCTATACGGATTATTTCCTGATATGGCTATTACCTTTAGCTATAACAACTGATTTCAAACGTTATTTACGGGTTTGCTAAGAACGCTTTCTTCATAGGGTGATTTTCAGTTTTAACCTAACTTCAATCGCACAATATGATTCAATTGATTGGTTTGTTTACAAATTGCTGTTTCTCATATCCGATCTACGTTGAGGCGCCGCCTTGCTCCAGCATACTCACGCCACGCCGCATCGGGCAGTTAAAGCGGTGATCACAGCGAACGAGGGGTTTGGTGAAGAAGTTATTAACACCCCGACCCGTAATGCCTATCCTTGGTTGGCCTTACTACCTTCGAGCACGTCCAAAAGAGCCACCTTGATCGCCGGCCTTTGAAGGGTACCCGCATTGGTTTCAACATCTACCTTGCGCACCTGACCGTCGGGCCCCTCGTATACCTTAATAACACGCCCTCGAATCCATCCGTTTCTTACCGATTCGTTGACCACGATGACAAGATCACCGGTTTGCAGCGGTTTAGTATGCGAAAACCATTTTGTTCGCCTCGCAATGGTTGGAAGGTAAGCTTTGATCCAACGTGACCAAAATTGATTCAGAAGATGTTGCATCAATTTCCAATTCGTTCGCAGAGAAGTTTCTAGCTGTATTGGAATTTTATTTGGATTGTTTCCCCCCGCCGAGCTCATAAGAAGAAACTTGTTTGGAGTAATAACTTCTTGATCAGGCGTTTCCAACGGCACAAACGTCAAAGGATGGGAGTTTATCATCATCTCCACCTCAGTCATAAGCGTCACGAATCCTTCGTCGTCCAGCTTATCGCGATGTGATAGCACTTTGAATGCCTCTTTGACGGACCGAACTTTCCGTTCCCATACACCACCCATATGGGGAGCGGACGGTGGAATGAAGTGCCACTCTGTTTCAGCATTGGTGAATATGCCCGCCAATTCACGGTTAATGTTTTTGATTTCCTCGGCTATCTCCCTTGCTGCTCCACGAAAGTTGGTACTATTATCGCTGAAAATCTGTTGAGGGGTTCCTCTTCTGTCAATGAATCGACGTAGTGCCATTTTACAGGACTCCGCAGACAGCGAATGTACCACCTCCAGATGAACGGCACGTACCGTGAGGCAGGTGAACAATGCCACCCATCTTTTTACGTTAGTTCTTCCTCTCTTCACTACTAGCGGCCCAAAGTAGTCCACACCTGTGAACGTGAAAGGGCGTATATATGGACAGACTCGCACTTGAGGGAGTGGGGCCATTCTCGGTTCGCTAGGTCTGGCTCGATAGACACGGCACCACATACATTTTTTCACAACCGTACTAATCAGCGAACGTAACTTTGGCACGTAAAATCTCTGCTTGATCTCATTTAGCACTGTCTCTTTGTTGCCATGACCATAGCGTTGATGGGTGCGAAGTATAAGTAGTTCCGTCACGTAGCTTTGCCGAGGAAGGATTACCGGATTGCGGAAGTCAAAACAGTAGTATGTGGCCTCCGGATCGATTCTACTCTCCAGTCGTAGAACACCATCTTCGTCTATAAATGGTGACAAAGCCTTCAGAGTGCTAGCGTTTGCTAGTTGTCTGTGCTGGTTTATCGGTAGTTGAGCATTAGATTTTAGAATCTTTATTTCTTCGCGATACGCCTCAGCCTGGACCATCCGCCATAAACTTCGTTCCGCAGCCTTATAGTCTTCTTGATTCAGTAACGCAATGCGGGTTTGCACTGGTGTTCTTTTTTGTAACCGGCATTTGTTCACGAAGTGATGAACATAGGCCAGCCTTTTCAACAAGTCTTCGAAGCGAGAGAAATCTGAAAAGGCTACGACAGTTTGATCTTGAACTTCTAGGTGCACGTGAACAGCCCGTAATTCCTCAGTCGGTTCTTCGAAATTAAATTTACTCATTGGCCACTGTGACTCTGGAAGAAGAAGGAAATCTGGACCGCGAAACCAACAGCTATGAGGGTCGAAACATGGTCCACCACCCCATTTTGTTGCTTCATCAGCGATGTTCATACGAGTCGGGACCCAGTGCCATTCTTCAAGTTTGGTTTCGGTTAATATTTCTGCAACCCGAAATGCTACATAGGGGCGATATTTTCGAGGGTCTGCTTTGAGCCAAGATAGTACAGTCGTTGAATCGGTCCAGATGAACCGTTTCTGAATCGGAAGGTTATGGGCGTCCGATATTGTTTTCATAAGACGTACACCCATCACGGCAGCGTTTAGTTCATTTTTCGGGATCGTCTGTGGTCGTAGTGGAGTTACTTTTGCTTTGGAGGCTACCAGAGAACATCTTGCAGTACCATCACCATCGACGATTCGAAAATATGCAACACAGCAATACGCCAACTCGCTCGCATCTACGAACACATGCAATTGTAATGATTGGTAGCTATGTTGATCGTAATTTGGGAAGTAGCATCTGGGGATCTTGACTCGGTCTAATTCTGGTGTCAGCTTAACCCAACGTTGCCAGCTAGCGAAGTCAGCATCTCTAATCGGATCATCCCACCCAATTCCAGATCTCCACAGGTCTTGAATGAGGATTTTTCCGTGGATTGTGAAGGTAGCGATTATACCGAGTGGATCAAAAAGGCTCATCACAACTTGAAGCACTTGACGCTTAGTAGGAATAGTATCTCCAGTGAGCAGCAAATGAAGATCTGGTCGGAATTGTGCGGTGAATGCAAAGACGTCCTCATTTGGAATCCAAATCATACCCAGTACTCGCTCAGCCACTGTAGTTTTCTCAGACGTGAAATGTTTTATTACATTGGAGGTTTCTCCCCCGACCCGTGTGAGAACCTGCTCCGAGTTTGACTGCCAGTTCCGGATCTCAAAGCCAGCCTCACTATGAATTGTCCGAACGTTGCATGCCAAGCTTACCACTTCCTCGACGGTGTCTCTACTATCCAAATAGTCATCGACGTATGTGTTATTAATAATAGCTAACGACGCCTCTGGGTAACGATCGGCGAATTCCATTGCATTTGTATTCTTTACATACTGCGCCGAACACGGAGAACAGGTTGCTCCAAACGTGGCCACATCCATGACATAGACGTCCGGGGCAGATGCTGTATCAGTTCGCCACAAGAACCTTTGCGATTGTCGATCTTCTT
The DNA here is from genome assembly GCF_030247195.1 of Topomyia yanbarensis. Lineage (NCBI taxonomy): Eukaryota > Metazoa > Arthropoda > Insecta > Diptera > Culicidae > Topomyia > Topomyia yanbarensis. Next base: position 101,012,717 of record NC_080672.1, on the reverse strand, counting down.
CTCGAATTAATAGTTGGTGAAACATTTGCCGAATATCACCCGCTATGGCAAATTGCTTTTGGCGAAAACGACATAGAACCGATAAAAGGGGCGTATGTAGATCAGGTCCTTTCAATAGAGCGGAGTTGAGAGAAATTCCTGCGACCGTAGCGGCGGCATCCCATACAACACGAACTTTATTGGGTTTGCGGGGGTTTCGAACTACACCCAGTGGTAAGTACCACACCCTCTTAGAATTCGTCTCACGTAGCTCTTCGGTGGTTGCTTTATGGGCGTATCCGCGTTCCTGATATTCGATAATTTGTTCAGAAACTATTTTTCGCAGTTCCGGCTCCATTTGAAGTCGACGTTCTAAACATTTAAGTCACCGTGCAGCCATCGGATAGCTATCTGGAAATTCGACTTCATCGGTCTTCCAAAGTAACCCAGTCTGAAATCTGCCGGAATCTGTTCGTTTTGTAGTTTGTTGGAGAATCCTGCGCGCTCGTTGATCTTCATCAGACTCTGGTATTACCAGGTTACCAGTGCCAACGTTGTCCAGGGCAAAATAATTTTCTACCAGATCATTGAGCTTTTGATTTTCCAAACAGTTACAGACATGAATCATGACTCGATCGATTCCGCCATGTTCACGTTGTCCTCCATATATAGTCCATCCCAAACGCGTTTTTATGGCCACAGGCTCCGTATCTCTCCTCTCCCGTTTTTTTTGTGGCAGTTTCAGTCGCGCATTGTCGACCCCGATTAAGATCCTGGGTAATGCCTTGCTGTAGCCCTGAATCGGAAGACGACGCAGGAACGGAAATCGATGGGAGATATCCTGGTAGTCCAAACTTTGTCGGGGTAGCCCAAGATTCTCAACCGTTCTTACGTTTTGTAGGAAATATTCTTTCTTGTCAGTTCCAGATATGCTTAGTTGAACTTTCTTCGAACGGGATTCTTTCCTCGTTAGATTGCTAGTCCATCGGAGGCACAGTGGACTTTCGATTCCATCTAAACCAAGTTCATTCGCTAGTCCATCTTCTAATAGAGTCAAGTCCGATCCATCATCGAAGAAAGCGAAAGTATTCACCGATTTGCCTTTATTGTGCAGTATTACCGGTAATATTTTAAAAAGGGTTGATGTCTGATGGTGGCAGTGTGTAGATACTAAGGCTGAAGGACCTGGTCGAGCGGAGTCTTCTGATAAACTAGGCTTGCTTGAATGCAACAGTTTATGATGTAGTTCCTTACAACCCTCAACACCGCAGGGTTGCTTCGTTCTACATGGCCACTTGCCGTGCCCAGTTAAACAGCGATGGCACAGTGCATGATCTTCTACGAATTTCATTCGCTCGGGGTAAGTGAACATTATGAACTTATCGCAGTTGCGAATCCTGTGATCAACTCGTTGGCACGCGTGACAAGGTCTTGGGTTCGAATCGCTACGATTTGGAATAATAGATTCAGTTACTGTCTCCGGCTCTATCTTATTTTTGTCGTCCATCGAATGTGCGTTTAGAAAGCCATCTTTTTCCTTTTTCGTGCCACGCCGAGGGCTATAATCCATATGGATGGAATCCGTTGGGAGGCTCACTTGGCAAGCGGCCGTTTTGATGGACGATGTGTAGTCACTAAACGCTTTTAGGGATACTTCTGAAATTCGCTGACTATAAAGACCCCAATCTAGACGTAAACTAGGTGGTAGTTTACCTACCAGTTCTGTTAGCAACATTGGATTTGAGAGATGAGCGTGGAGACTGGCTGCTTCGATGTAAGTTACAAGGTTCTTCACCTCCCGACCAAACGTGACTAACGTTTCAAGCTTGTTGACGTTCGGAGATGGAGCGTTTCGTATCCTCGACAGCAAACAGTGGACTAGCTGCTCGGGACGTCCGCATTCATCTCGCAGTGTATTTATAATCTCTGGGATTGCGGAGGGTAGTGTGAGAATACTTTGCACTTTTTCCCGAGCACTTCCTGTTAAACTTTTTTGCAATCTAGCAAGGTTTTCATCAGGTTGTATTCCACACATGGCGGTAGTCGACTCAAATGAGCTCAAAAACATAGGCCATTCCAAGGGGTCCCCAGCGAATTTAGGCAAATCTCTGCTGACAACATGACGTGCTGCGAGTTGTTGTGGACTAATAACTCCATCCGTTAGCCAAGCTGACTGTGGCGGCGGGAAGCAGCCCATCGTTGGTGGTGGGTAACATGCTGACACATTGGTTGGCGGTATCGGCTGTTGATATATGTATTGAGCTCCCAATAAAGGGTCTGGTTGAAAATAATGTCCCTCGAACCGCTGTTGATTCTTTGGCAACGCTTGTGTTTCATTCGCTTCCGTGGATACCGCAGGATGTTGCGGATTTACATTCGCATGTGAATTCATACTAAACGGTGGTCCGGTTGCATTAGGAAACCTCGTCGTTGGAGGAATGAAAGATCGACCCACATGCAATGCCGGATACAACGAAGACTGACCTGTCCATATGGGTTGCTGACAAGCCGATGGGTTTTGAGTCATTACCAATGGTTGCGCTGTAGAGTGAACATCAAACGAAGGACCCAATTGCAAGTACGTTCCTATCGGACGGTCTGGAATTGATGGTACTGTTGCCCCTGAGGATCTTATCGGAGGCCGCATTAGCTGTGGCAAACCATACGGTGTGTTAGGTTGATATTGCTGTTGTTGTTGACGTCTCTCTAGGTTATTCGACAGTACTGGGACATATGATGTCAATGTTTGTGTTGTGGGTTGGTGTGGTATACCATGATCCATTATCGGGTTACGTTTTATGATGGGTGCAAGCGTGTACACAGGCTGAGTCGTCGACATCGTGTTTGCCAAGGAAAGTTGCAGTACGGGACAAATAGCTTTAGGAACCACACCTGTTATAGCTCCTGATGTTGAAATTGGAGTTGATGTGCTTGTGACTAACGGGTTGGCCTTCCCAACAACGAAGTTTTGTTCGGCAACCCAGTTGCGTACATCACTTTGACTGTGACGGCTGCGGAAGCTTTTCAGGCTACCTCTTTCCTTTTCAGCCTCGGCATCAGCTTCAAGCTGGTGTTTCTGAGCCAAAAACTCCCGTTCCTTTTGCGCCTTTTCCTTCTGAAGTTTATCTTCCAGAGCTTTCTTCTCCTCTAATTGCTTCAGTCTCAGTTGGGCGCTCATAGTCGTTCTTACCGAGGTAATAGAACCGCAGAATGTGGAACAGTGGCTACATCTCCACGATCGGTCGGCGACTGTTTCCGTTACACCTGCGCAACCAATATGCCACCAGGTATTACAACCGTCACAGGCCACCATGTCCTCGACATGGTCAGGGCGGTTACAACCCTTACAGTTGAAGGTTGTTTGCTGCATCGTATCTTGGAGGGCGTTCGTGGTGGCGGTCCCGGCTCCTGGAGTGTTCATCCCTCGTTATTTTCGAGATTGTAAAAAATTCCGTAGTCCGTTTTTATTCAGACGAAACTCGAACTGAAATCGAATATATTTAATCCTTTTGTGCATTTAATATTAAGTAGCTTATCTTACAATAAATTTCCTCCCGAGTGTCTTAGACAGGCAATTGCACTCCTGGAGATAGTTTCCAGGTAATCGGCTGAACGATGCGAAAAGATTTACATAAATATAATGCAACTAAAGCATAAATTCAATGTACTAATGCTTACGGTAATGAAGTTTTATAAGTAGTACTCGTACCCGTACCGCCACAGTTGCTCGAATTAAGACTTGCTAAATTATTTGTGGAAAAGTATAATAAATTGTAAATAATATAATTTGCCTATACGGATTATTTCCTGATATGGCTATTACCTTTAGCTATAACAACTGATTTCAAACGTTATTTACGGGTTTGCTAAGAACGCTTTCTTCATAGGGTGATTTTCAGTTTTAACCTAACTTCAATCGCACAATATGATTCAATTGATTGGTTTGTTTACAAATTGCTGTTTCTCATATCCGATCTACGTTGAGGCGCCGCCTTGCTCCAGCATACTCACGCCACGCCGCATCGGGCAGTTAAAGCGGTGATCACAGCGAACGAGGGGTTTGGTGAAGAAGTTATTAACAATATTAAATAACTAAAATTGTTGATGTACGAGCATTTCGATTCTTTACCTTAATCTTAGAAAAATACAAATTCTTACCAATATCCGGATCATTGGTTTGAAGAAGCGCCAAAAATGGAGTGCTTTCTAGTTCCTTGAGGTATCCCAGTAATATGTACCATATATTCCACCTTGTTTCACAAACCTTCGGTTGTAGGGCAGTTTTATGGAACATGAACATTTGGCGATTGGCTTTCTTGTGCATTCTGAGGCATTTTTTGTTGATGTTCGAGAGGCGAGTTTTGTACTCTCGCAAGACGTCCCATACAGCCAATTGAGCTGTATGGGCTCCACATCTTACACTTTCCAGGATGTCAAAGTTAATCATCTTATCATCTTCGCTATCTTCAAACAGTTCATCATCGTATTCGGTTCGAGATAAATCTTCAACGAAGTCGTCATTTTCAGGTACTATCTGTAATTCGCATTCTAAAATGTCTTCCTCATCTCTAACAAAGGTTTCAGTCAGTTCCGGTGTTTCGATATTCTCCGAATCACAAGAGTTCGCAACAAATAAATATTCTTTGCGAAGAATGCTACCGAGGGAGCCCTCTAGGGTATCGCCCAACAGTCGTTTCATGTATCGAACTACGGCCAATATATTTTGACCATTGTCGCTGGTGATAGCCACAATTTGCGAATATTCAATCCCAAAAACCTTGATCTCATTCATAATTACTCATTGTAGATTCTCTTGCGTCTGTCGTTCAGGCATTTCGTGAGCGGCTGAATTAAATTAAATTGAAACATTATTTTAATACTGATTAAAGTCTTAAGGCGTAAACACAATAGGTTGCATTGCGGCAAATGTAGCAGGGACTAAAATCGCTGCCGCAGTGAATGCGACAAGAAGATATTTAGCAATTGCTCAACCAAAAACTTTGAAGCTACAGCGATGGTTTATACATTATTATACATCAATAGATTGCAAATAATATAGACTACATGTTTTTTTTGTTTTTATTAACTAAATTTTACACCAAAAGGGTGCATTCATTTCGGGAATATAGACTACAGTTTATAAATGAAAGTCTTGTGATATTCGTTTAAAGTACTATACAAAATACGAAGAGAAATTCAGCAATTTCATTTATTCAGTCAATAACTTTGAATTTAAAAGGATGACATACACATTTTTATACATTAAACGATGAGAATGGATGCAGGTAAAAGTTTCTGATTTTTTTTCGTTAAAAATTCATTGGAAGTTATATTGTAGAATTGCAGAATAAATGAGATTTCTCACACTGAAAATATTGTTCCAGTAAATCTCTAAATATGACTGCTCTTAAAACTATTGTTTGCTCAAATAGTATTGGTAAGAAAAAATATTTCCAACAAACCCAGACGACAGTTAAAATATTACGATTGTCTGTATGAATACATTAACCATATTCAGTGTTCAAGTAAAGAAAAACTTGTAGTTAAAATGATCCTTTCATCCTTTTCAATTTTACTACACATTATCACAATAATATTTTTTTACTATAACTAACGTAAGATTTAAATTATAATTTTCACAATTTGCAACTAATCAACTATGGTAGAAAGTTAATAACTTCAAATTTTAGACATTTTAGAAAAGGTTCTTTTTTGTGCCGAAATGGTAGATGATGGATTTGAGGACAAGCAGATTTTAACAAAATGCCAAATGAAAATCCATCTAAAAATAAATATTTCGGAGTCAGGCTTACAAATTCTTTAGAATTTATTTATTTTCGTCACCTAAACCTGCAAGTTTTGAGGTATTTGACATTTCAAGCATTTCTGTTGGTAAGTGAGGTTCTTATGGATTTGACACCAAATGGATCTCAACGTCCGTCGTGTTTCCAAACATGGAATAATACCATGCATCGTAAATCAAGATTTTCAAAAATTACTGACTATAGTAAGAAAAACCATGTGCGTTCAAAAACGGGCATGTTATATAGTAAACACCAATAAAAAATATCATTAAAGTTACCATGGAACATTGATATGATAGACCATTTTCTGTCTAAACAGAATATTTGTTCTACAAAATTTATATGGTGCATTATATTACATTTAACCCTTAAAATAGTAACATCTGTCATACATGTTTTTTCAATGTTTTATTTTGATATTTCTATGAGATTTTGGTGTGTGTATTTCCAATGAATTTTAAGCATATTCGTAAACTGAAGCCTACATCATTTGGAAACGACTGTTGTACAAAAATGTATATGTTATTGCTTTGAATTTAAAGTTATTAGCTGAACAAAATATATTTCTGAAATTCTAAGATTCCTATCATTTGTTGGAAAAGATACAATCAAAAGAGTTTCCCTTAATAATTGTAGCCTACATAAATTGCAATGGGTCGAAGTACAAAAATATGTATGTCATCGCATTGAATTCAAAATAAGTGAAATTTCTGAATTTCTTCAAATTTCTATTTTTAGGCATTTCCAATGACTTTCAAAAAATATTTTACCACAAATAGTAGCTTACATTAATTGCAACAGAATAATCTCTGAAAATAATGTGCCTTCCCCTTGAATTCCCAGTTATTCGATAAATAAATCCTTGCCACGCACGTCTGCCGAACGCGCTTGCCGCATTCTTGTTGAGAAATTTTAAACCCTGCAACCGCCGCAACGAGTCATTGTGGGTACACGCATCCAATCGAAATGGTTTTAAAAAAATTGCCGCGCCGTGTCGTGCCGCACCGCATTGATTATGTTCGGGCCTTTACACGGAAGTGATTAGCGTCACCAGTGATAATTGAGCCATTGAACAATGTTCTGGAATTGGATATCACAATATGCAAGGTGTTTCTTTCAGCATTGCAAACTTTTTGGGAGATGAAAAAGCATTATATTTTGCGGAAAAACTTCACCCTTACTATTAACCATCAAACGTTAATGGGTTATTAGACTTTACCTGTTATTTTCTTATACAAACGGAAATACGAAACGAAAGATGATGATGTAAATTGAAAACTTTCGCTTCGTATTTCCGTTTTTCTTAAAAAAAACCTGCACAAAAAGTGAATGAGGGTAGGAAGTGTGTTCCTTGAAATTTTTAAATCGCATGCATTCCACAAAGGACCCAATAGCAACTGAACACCTTCCCATTCCGGGAATCAAATCGAGAGGTTGTTCTCTGTTATCATTTGCAATGTTCCTAAAAGCACATTACTTCTGGTCCACCTGCACCTTAGATGCCGACTTTGGTCGCTTTTTGGTATTTTGCGGCTGATCACTACCTTCGCTCACTAAGTTTAACCGATGCGCCACTTCCGCGTGACAAGATATAAAGTGACGCTTAAAATTGCCCGGATTGAAATTTTTTTGTTTGTATACACATTTCCTTTCAGCATCAATATCCGCGAGACATCTATATTTTTTGCCTCCAGCGGAATCGTTCACTTTTTCCACTGCATCGCTTATTTTTCTCTTCAAACTTCCGCGTACATTCGCATTCATGCTTGCATCTGGTTTCACTCGCGGCGATTCTTACAATAACTCGTCTTGAGTCGTCATTGGCAGGTGCACTCGTCTATGATTCCACCAGTTCGTAAAAATACAAGAGAGTGGAATAGGAACGAATGGAAGACGGCACGAACAGCAAGAACTCTCATCGTACACAGGTCGCTCACAGCCGCTCGTATTAAGCATAGCGGTTGCTTCATTCACAGTGCATGTTTTGCTCCCTTCGTTCTCAGATTATTCGAAGGTGGTGAATGTTTTTGAGTCCAACGATGCGAGTAACAGCAACCTTGCCCACAATGCCGCGAAAACTGGAACCACGTTATAGACGGCGTCCAGCTTACTGGTGGAACGAGAGCTTAATACGCGCTGCTTGTCTCAGAGTCAGAAGGCGGGTTCAGAGAGCAATATCGGAGCCAGATAGAGAAGAGCGCGAGGCTGCGTTTCGGGAAGCTAGGGCCGCCTTAAAACGGGAGATCAGACTTAGCAAGTCAGATTGCCACAAGGAGCTGTGCCGAGAAGTAGACGCCAATCCCTTGGGCGACGCGTACCGAGTCGTGATAGTGAAAATTAAGGGCTCGACGACCACGGTGCCAATCGAAATGTGTCCGAGTAAGCTGAAGATAATCGTCGAAGGTCTTTTCCCGAAGCACGATCCAACTATTTGGCCACCAACACCGTACCGCAAAGAAGATGGAGCAAACAAGGGTATTCGGCAAGTTACTAACGACGAACTCGCAGAAGCATCGAACTGCTTGAAATAAAAAAAAAGCCCGCGGTCCGGATGGAATACCCAACGTGGTACTGAAAGCTGCGATCCTGGCATATCCGGTCTCGTATATCTGCTGGATATTCTCGAAAAACTGCCGGCAAGAATCGTCCTTAACAGGCTGGCGAAATGCACGGAGGGTGAGCGCGGACTGTCCAAGATGCAGTTCGGATTCCGCAAAGGAGCGTCGAAAGTTTTGGCAATTCTGACAGTACTCAAACGTGCCGAGAAGGCATCTACACAGAAGCGAAGAGTAGATCGATACTGCGCTGAAGTCACGATAGATGTGAAGAATGCTTCTAATAGCGCCAGCTGGGGAGCCATCAGCGCTACACAGACTGCTCATGCCAGATCCTGAAGAGCTACTTCCAGAGCAAAGTGCTGTTGTACGAGACAAAACGAAGGGCAGAAGTCAATGTGAGTCACAGCGGGCGTTCCTCAGGGCTCCATTCTCCGATCCAACTCTTTCGAACGGGACATACTATGGGTTCTTGACGCTACAGCTTCCCAGAAAAATGAAAATCGTATGTTTCGCGAATGACGTGGATTGATAGTTGCCATCAATGTTTTCAATTTAAATGCCACACTGCCCTTGTATGCAAAAGTGACGTAAACGCCATGGAGTATATTTTTCAGGAAATCAAATTTTATCTTGCATCCCGATCAGAATGAAATAACAAGTTTATAACAGAATGCAATTTTCGTAACAAATTGTGTTATAAATTAGGTCTCGTTAGTAGTTAAAATAACAGAAAATTATAACAAGCGACAACGCAAGATATGTTTTTGAAATATTTTTGTTATGGGTTTCTGATCGGGATGGTGCGGGTCAAAACATGCTTTCATCACTTTGTTTTTCGAGTTTCAACAGGTCATTTTTGTTTGAATTGCTTGCACTGAAAGATTTTCGTAGCGAACTTAAAAATACGAAAAAGTGAACTTTGACCAAAGTGGCGTTTACTTCACTTTTGCATACAAGGGCAGCACACTGTGCTATTATAAGCGCTTTGGCTCTTGAAAAAAATTTAATGTAATCCAACGCTCACACCAATGACGATACAAATTAGTTTGACTTTTATATATGTTAAAAATGTAATGCTATTAGGGCGAATGACCCATCGAAGTTACAGCCCCAATAAACAATAATAAAAATAACAGTAATAATAATTATAATAATAATGAAAAGCAAAATCCACGTGGACATTTCTTGGTATATGGATGGTCCCTTATGAGTTTTTTTTCTTTTATGAGTTTTATGAGCTTCGGAGAATCATAAGATGCTCGTATTTAATTCAAACGGCTGGCATATGCAATACCTTATAAAGTGTTAATCATCAAAGTCGTATGTTTACATATTAATCATATGAAAAATTAGTTTTGTTACTTTTCGGTGCATTATAACATAATTCTTATAAATTTGGCTAGAAGTTTTGTGTGAATGTAACAACACAAATAATGTTAAAGTAATAGCGCATAAAAAACAACATAAAACTAAACAGGCATTGGAACGACGATGAGTTTTTATGAAGAAATTCTCAGCCTACTTCGACGGACACCTTCGACAATGCACGTATGTGTGAGAAAATGAGAGGAGAAAAGAGCTCCAACAAAGGAACCCGACTCAAGACTGTCAGAACAATGGCCCGATAGACGGATGAAAAATTAACTTCTCCATCGGGTGGAAAGAAATTAGTCTAGGAATAATGTGCTATTTCCTCCCGGTCTGTAGATAGTCGCAACGTGCGTTGAAAAGTGCGGGTCGAGGTGAAAAATAGAAAAATGTGAACGGATCGATTCGAGCCAAAGCGATTTCCAATATTCGATCCGTTTGATGGAACCCAGAAGGTTAGTTGGAATAGGTGCAATTGTGTCCAGACGCGCCCAATTATGTAAAACTAAGGTTAATACCATCCATCGCGTAAGTACATTCGACTTGGTTAGCCCGTCAAGTCATACAATGGAGAATTACTGGTTGCCGAGCTCGTCAAGTTTAGTCAATTGGGATGCGGAACTTAACCCGATGAGCCTTGGAAAATAGACGTTGCTCCTAGCAGCACTATACCGTAACTACCTCAGCATTGCGGATGTTATTTGTTTGGCGATATCGTAATCCCATTGCTGGCTAACCTGCACCTTCAACCGCGAACAGCATCTTTCTAGTAGCAACAGTGCACAGTTTGCACTTTCACGCCTAATACTGAGAGGACGCAATCAGGCCTGTGACCCATGATCAGCATAATCATCATTACCGTCATCTTGAAGCCTCAAACCTGTCAGCGCCTGTACCGGTAAAAAAACGCAAACGGTTTGTCCGCTGCGTCGCACCGGCCGGGCAGAGATGAGATGAATTCGAGACCCTCGCCGCCTTCTGCCGAACCCAATCGGTCCTTTCCGCTGATTTGACGGAGTAGCTCCATGGATCGTCACTGAGGCGTGGAATTACCTAGGTCATATGTCACCTGGCGTGCTCTTTCTTCGCGCTTTAACCTGCCGACGATGAGGAGAAGAACGGCAACGACGACGACGAAGACGAAGAAGACGCCGCTTTGCGTCGTCGTCCGATAATGGGAAATGACCTGCAATATAAAAAGTATACCTCTATTAATATCGTTCTTTTGTACTAGTTGGAAGCGATGCCGCTCTGGCACGGTGTGGAGATCGGAAGATTTGGATCGTAAGTTTATATCGTTTAAAAACAATATAGCCAACTGCTTTTGACGAGCTGTCAAGTTTTACTAAGATCAAAGGATTTATCATTGCCTAGTTCTCTACAATCACCGTTTGCTTGGTATTTCCCTAAGCCTAAATTTCACACAAATAATGCACTGTCTTGTAAGTTTAAGAACATTTTAACTAATCAACTTGATATGGTGATAAAATTGTTCGTGTTAATAAAAGTGATATAAAAGCAGATAATAAACCAGTACCCCTTCGAGCAGTGAGAAAAAATGAGCAACCACGTTTTACACGAACATCCTTCAAGTTCAGAACCGCCGCACACAGCACAATGACCACAAAAGCGAGTCAATTTCATCACGCGCGCCCAAATCAAAGCACCCTCGGCATTTTCTCTCCCACCTGAAGAAGACGTTTTGCGACTTTCCCGCAACTTCGCGCGCTGTTCTTACTTGGCCAACCCGCGCACCGGAACCCTCGGCACGGTAGGTTCAGAGTGCTGACGTGTATACGAATGGAAGTGTACTCCGTGCGAGACATCATGACGACGACGAGAAGAACTTAGCAACCGACCTCCGCAGCTGTTGCCGCATCGTATCCACCACCCCCGCGGCTGCTGCTGCAACCAATTCTCCTCCGCAGAGGCAGGTCGCCAGGAACAAGCCGATGAGATACGACCAATAGGTCATAATCGTCATAAATATGGGATGGCTGGCGTGGAGTGTTTCGGCGGGAATTGACCATCGCAAAGGGGTCCGGTCCGGTCAGCAGACGTTAAAAAAAGCCAAATGCCTAAAAGCGCCGACAAAGTCGATTATTGTTATTGGTTGTTTGGAGCGGTTTGATGGTGTCTCGGTACATGATGGGTTTATGAAGTAGTTGAAGTACATGAGAATATGTGAGCGTTTTTGATATTGCTCGCGCTGTTGCATTAGTGGGTTCAAACAATGGACGCGGAATGCAAAACAAAATAATTCATCGGTACTTTCATTTGTGTTCCGCTGACCATGAATCCGATGATGAGATTGACCGATGTGCATCGCTAATAGGAAGACATTTATGTAACTGATTGATAGTGTTTCGGAACACAGGGCAGCTGAACGGAATATTATCGGACAGGTATAAAACGGAAAATGACAACTGGGTGACCATAACTTCAGGTATTGGAAACACTAAAATTTTATTCAGTACTCTATTTTGTTTGCATACACATTCGAAAATTTATTTTTTGCAAATAGCTCAAGTAATTTCATTTAACCCTCCGGAATTCGCGCAAACGGCTCACTGAACGACCAGCCGCAGCTGCTCTAAAACAATTTCGCTAGATTTTCAGAGCAGCGTGCACTCAGTGCACTAGCGCGGCTGCCGGAAGGTTAAGGCGTTTTTACTAATGTGCTATACAAGCAAAATTAGCACGAAAAAACTTCAAATACTAATACTAGTTGTATTAAACAAGGATCGATTTTTATATATTTTATCTAAATAAAGATTTTTTAGCTCACTGAAGCTGTAAAAAACCAAATATTTTTAAATAACTTGTACTTGTGGTTCCGGTTGGATATTCAATCAAAGAAAGATCTTTTGAAGTCTTAAGACTTCAATATACTATTTTTACTTATATTGCAAGATTCCGTTTGGGCAACGAAAACTTTTTTTCTACCACTAATTTTAATAAATTGACATCTTTCAATTCATTCAATACTTTGCGTTTTTTACACCGAAAATGAACACCAAATTCCAACGTCTCAGCTAGTTTCAATCGTAGCTAGACAAATCACCTCCATATCACTCCAGCATAACCAAACATGCAACGAAACTGCAATACTCATCATAATCATCATCAACCACCTCTCGATACAGGCCCCGCTATTTCCTTACTTTCTGCCCTCGCCCACCAAATGCACACAATACCAAAACATCAAAAACTAACAATTGGCCGAGGTGTTTCTGTTGTGTGAACCGATGGAAGAGGTGTGGTGTCAATCGGGGGTGGTGGTGGTGGTGGTAAATGAATAGATCGACCCGACTCTTGCTGGAAATTCCTTTGATATTTGCCGGCCACCCAGAAGGACGGACGCCGCCGTCCGATGCGATGCGATGGACGGAGACGAGCGGTCTAAGCCGGCCGACTGACCGGTCAATATGTGATGGGTTGCATTTCTTGTTTTGCTCCAACCAAAACGGTGGTATCGAGAGGATGATGGCCGGTCTCCGAATTGGCTAGAGCACCTGAAAATGAAACAACGGAAAAATGTAATTCCATTCGAGGTGTTATTTCGTTGCTATGATACTGGTAGTATAAATATAATGTGTCTGCTAATCTGGTGCACTGTTGACCAATTTTATGCAGGTTTAAATTTTAAAAGTGTTTTAAAGACTCTCAAGTCATGACTTTCGTATAAAATAAAATACATGATTTTTGATGGAGAAAAACCAATTTTTGTTTTGCCATTCAGATGATTCAAACAGAAAAATAAAGTAACTAAGCCTTCTTTTCATTTTGCAAGATTCTCAATCCATGATTATTGAAAATTATTTTTGATTTTGATTCAAGACGCACTAAAAGGTAGCGACACCCAGTCCTGACTAAGTAGAATCTTTGGTTGACATGGTGGCCCCAGGGCTGTAGAGAGAAATTGCGGGCCCGGGGGGTCCAGGATAAGGGCCCCTTCCATCAAATTTTTCGAACACACAAACGGTTGAGCTCGAGTGAGTGTTCAATTCAAATGATTTTTAATGCATATTTTTTTGTTTATCTACCGTCGGTTTCTGTCTGCATTGAGTGTCAATCACCGACGCCAAAGATGTGTTAACACAACCAGATATCGGGTCATCAATACATGGACCGGGACAAACGGCTTTCACCTCTAATAATTTCATCGACCTCGGCTGGGATTGCACCCAGACCCAGTGGTCCTGAATGCAAATTTAGCAGAAATTTTGAGATTTTACTAAAACTAAACAACTTAGCCTTATTAAGTCTTTGGAGAAGTTTTCGTAGTTTGTGAGCCCCTGGTCCTTACCAAGACCAAAAAATTAACCTTTTAATCATTCTAGCTAGAGCCAAACGACCTTCAGCGAAGTTGTAGAACGACAAATTTTGGAAAAAGTTTGCTGAAGACATGTAAGCTCTATTTGTCATACTTTTTATTTTACAACAAATTTAAAGTCGGAGCTTAGGGTGTTTCTTCGAAATACAGTTTTATTCCAATAACTTTTGCTGTATTCATTTAAAACTGAAGTAGTCTTCAGACAACTTTAAGATTGTTTCAAGGCGATTAATTTGTTTCATGGCACCATATATTTAGCTATTTCTGTTGAAAAGTTATGAGCACTTTTTCGCCAATAGGGTGTTGTTTGGAATAACAATATCACTCAGTTGGGTCAAATAAAAGATAATTCTTTTTGAACTGTATATAAGATCATGATTAGAGTTATAATTGAGCAAGAAATGTCGAATGCGATATTTTTTTAAAATTTCATAAAATTGATTTAAAAAAAAATCCATTTTTGAAATCTTAAGTGCTTATATCTTCTGAACAATAAAAGCTACAGTTTTGATGTATTAAAAGAAAATGTTCGCGTTCAAAAACATCTGAAGGATAGGTTGGAAAAAAATGAAAACTGAAAAAGTTTTATTAAAAATTTGGTTTTTAATGAATTGACTCTTTGTAATATTTTTAAATTACTTTCACGGTGAATAATATAAAAAATGTAGTTTCGTTTTAATGATAAAATGCTGCACTTTACAATACTTTTCTATTATTTTAAATAGTGAGTAGGGTGGTTCTAATTTTTTTTAAAATCAGAAAATTAACTTTTTAATGGCTCGAGATAGAGTTCCAGAAAAATGAAGAAAATGAAATTTTAAAAAAACTTTGTCGAAGACACTGAAACTCTATGTCGTGTACTTTTCATTTTACAAGAAATTTACCAAAAAAATTTAGGGTGTTTCTTAAAAAATGGTTGTCTTGGTATAACTTTTGTAGTTTTGATTTTTCATTAATATCACTTTAGAAATGCTTTGAGATATTTTGAAGGAGAATAATTTGTCTTAATATATTGAACCTCTAGCTTTGCTCGTTTGAAAGTTATATATATATATATATATATATATATATATATATATATATATATATATATATATATATATATATATATATATATATATATATATATATATATATATATATATATATATATATATATATATATATATACTTTTTACTAAAAATAAACTATTTTTTGAGTAAATATTGCAAGATATAAAAAAATATCGTATTTGCCATTTCTTGGTGATCTATACTACAAAGCATGCTATTTCATATGAAAGCAACAGTATTTAATATTCAGTGCCCGAATCGAAGGTAATTCTATTTGAAAAAGTTATATTTTTTACATAAAAGTTCTTATAACTTTAAAACGAAAAAAGTTAAATAGTTGGTGTTTTAAAGCAAATTATGCGCCCTAAAATAATCTTCAAGTTGTCCAAAGGGTACACCGTAAAGCTTACATTTGAATTTCTCGTGCAATGGAAAATATATAAGCTAGAGCTTGCATATCTTCGGCAAATTTGTCTAAAATGAGTTTCTCTACATCTTCATCGAAGACAGTAAAGCTCTATCTCAAACCGCTAAAAAGTTCTATTTTAAATATTGCTAAATTTAGAACCACCCTAGCATCGGTTTAAACAAAAAGAAGGGCCTTGCAAAGTACAACAGCTTTGCTAAACATGTTGTAAGGCGTCATTTAATTTAAGCAAAAAGTTAAAATTCCTGTTAAATTCGCATTCTGGACCACTGTGCAGTGGAGTCAGTGGCAGTCACGCTTACCACTCTTCTACCAGCGCAGTCTATAATCAAAATTTGGTCAAACAAGAATGCATGAAAACTAATTTTTGCTAGTCCCTCATTTATATATTTGGTGCAGTACCATTAAAAAAAACTCACAATTGCAACCTTGTGCAAATTGCAGTAACAAAATAGAAACACAATAAATTAAAAAAAGTAAAAAGAACATTCAATGGAGGCAGAATTTGAAGAAAGCAAAGCAACAAATAAATAAATAAATAAGGAACAACGAGAAAAACATAATAAGTACCTAAAATGTAACAAAACGAGAAAGCTGAAAAGTGGCATTGAAAATAATACAAATAGGATAATAACATGCAAATAATAAAAAACCGCTAATATCCAAAATAAAAAACCCAAAACGGAGAAACGACAGAAAAATGAACAAAATTAAGATAATGGAAAAGTTAAAGTTTGGAAAAAATTAATAAATAGCAACATAAAACTGATTAAATAAATGAAACAATCAAATTAGACGAAGAATATTAGACTAAAATTGAAGAAAAAGAAACATATTGCAAAATGGTTAAAATAACGAAAAAACGGGTAAGCGACAAAATGAAAAATAAAGTATCATAAGTATGGAAAACAGGAAATACGACAAACGGGAGAATAATGAACATAACTAAAAAATAAAAAGAGAGCTACAAAAAAAACAAGTATAAAAATGGACGTAATGGATCCACGGAGTTAGACGTAGAAATAACAATAATATAAAATGTTTAAAATACAAAAATTTGTAAGAAAATAAAAAATAGAGAATATTAAAACAGGAAAACGGGGAAAAAAGTTGAAAATAATTCAAAATAAAAGAAAAAATGATGATCGACTATTGAATAAATAAATTGTTCAGATTTAAAAAAATAAAAAAATGGACATATTATATATTTTTTTATGAAGTAATTTAGAACTTAATAAGCACAATAATAGAAGTAGAAATAAATAGATCAATTGGACGGAATAGATAGAAGAAAAAAAAAGAGAAAACAGGAACAAGTGGAAAGAGCCCAAAAACAGGCAAAAATGAAACCATAGAAAACATGAAAAATAAAAACGGTTTAAATAGGTGAAAATGGAAATGCAAGACGAAATGGGAAAAATAGGAATAGTAAAATAAGAAAAAACAAAAAAAATAAATGGGTTAAATAATAAATAAATTCAAATAAAGTAAAACTTTAAATTAGATGAAATGGAAAACAGAAAACTTGCACAAAATACAAAAAAATCAAAATTTAATAATGGGAAAAATGTGCAAATGATAAAACATAAAATTCACAATTTCTTAAATGGGCATAAAAACAAGATTATTGAAAAAATCCATACAAAGTAAAGCATAAATTTCAAAACTGTTAAATGAAGAACGGAAAATTCACAACAAAAAAAACTAAAACGAAAAAATAAAAAAAACTATTATTTTTTTCGAAAATGGGAGACCTAATAATGAAAACTATGGAAAAAGTACGGATGGAGAAAATACTAAAGTAGGTTTATTGAAAAATATGAAAAAAATCAAAAACAATCGTAAGGATTAAAATTTTGTGAAATTAATTTAATAAATTTAGTGAAATCAATTGAACAAACGGTTGACAAAAAAAAACAAATGAAACGATAATAGAAGTGAGAAGTGAGTGATAATAGAAGCTCGACAGTCAAGAAGACATTCATAATGATACATACGGCACCAAGACGAAGCGTCAATTTCTACGATAGCATTGGGAACACTTATGGAACTGAGGTACAAACGCTATTTAAAACCCTAGCTAATGCGACGTGCAAACTGGGAAGTGCACAGAGTCGAAAAAGTTTTCTTATACGTTGTCGAAAACGAGGCATTTTCCCGTCGCATATTAGCAATACGTTCCGATGTATCTTTCAGTTACTGGAGTCAAACAGTCCCTATCTGAATGAGCTTAACAGATGTGTTAACAAATTCAAGAAAACGTTACTAAACATTGAAATCAAACAAACATACTTCACACTCCGTTCCATACAACATGAAATTCAATCCACGAAACACCAAATAACAGCTGCCGTTCCGG
Source organism: Topomyia yanbarensis (assembly GCF_030247195.1). Classification (NCBI taxonomy): domain Eukaryota; kingdom Metazoa; phylum Arthropoda; class Insecta; order Diptera; family Culicidae; genus Topomyia; species Topomyia yanbarensis. Next base: position 100,994,833 of record NC_080672.1, on the reverse strand, counting down.
AAAATATCCGCAATTCATTCTTCCAATCACAAGACAGGTTCCACCAGTCAAATCTGGAAGCCCGATCCACCACCACTAAGAAGAAATTCGACGCCATGCTCCAAAAGATAACTGCTGACACTCCCATACCCAAATTTCAAGATAAAGCCATTCTCAACGGTACACACAAACAAATACCCAACGAAACAGCTATCATCCTCAGCCTGGGCCCAAAATTTGCATTACCGTATCAACACGTCCAAGAAATACCACTGTTCCACCTTATTGCCGATATTGAAGCAGTCCTCCAGACAAATCCCAACGAACGTATCCAGAATAACAACCGATGTACGATCGTCAATAACATGCAAAACCACATTAACCGTCTACAACAGTCCACGAGCAACAATCCACTGGAGCGTTTTTGCAATTCAGCTACCAAAATAACACGCAAATTTTTGAAAGAGAATCCTGACATAGCAGTTCTACAATCAGACAAAGGTAACAAAACAGTACTAATGACCACTGCGGACTACCAAACCAGAATGTTCTCACTACTCAACGATACTCACACATATCTCAAGATAGACCGTGATCCAACCCTAAAATTCCAGAAACAGAACAACAGTTTAGTTCAAAGGCTCAAACAACTAAAACTCGTTGACCCCAAAACTGCAAGTCAACTAACAACGTACAAAGCATCTTGTCCAAGAATTTATGGCCAACCCAAAGCACACAAGCCAGGATTACCTCTCCGACCGGTCGTTCCCAATATGACCGCCCCGTCGTACTGCCTCTCAAAGTTCATTGGACAAATTCTCAAAAGCTCCATATCAACAACATACAACATAAAGGACTCATTCACATTCTGCGAATACATAAATACAATAACTCTTCCACCGGATTATATTTTAGTGTCTTTCGACGTTGTATCACTATTTACATGTATACCTAAATCATTGATAACACACAATATCATATACAACTGGAACAATATCAAACAACACACGAATATCAACCTTGACCTCCTATTGGAAATTGTCGAATTTTGCATAGATTCCAGTTACTTCAAATTCGACGACAAATACTACCGACAAATCTTTGGAACAGCTATGGGAAACCCTCTATCACCCGTTCTAGCCGACCTCGTTCTAGAAGGACTATTAGACACAACCATTACAAAACTAAGTTTCAAACCACCAATTCTCAAAAAATATGTAGACGATTTCATAATGGCTATACCTCTCAACAAACTCAAACAAGTGCACGATATCCTCAATAACTATGACAAACATATACAGTTCACCTATGAATTGGAAGAAAATCGCAGATTACCATATCTCGACATGGTACTAGTACGCACGGAAAACCAAGAGATACGTACTGAGTGGTATTCCAAACCCATAGCAAGTGGACGTTTTCTTAACTTCCACTCATACCATTCATACCAGCAAAAAATCAACGTGGCAAAAAACTTTATCAGCAGAGTGGAAAAACTATCTACCAATCTCAACAGACCGGAGCAAATCCAAATCATGGACAAATATTTAAAACAAAACGACTACCCAAAGTCGCTGCGAAACAGATTGATTAACAATAACAAAACACGCGCAATACCTACCACACAACTTTCCAATCCTGATGAAAACCTGAAACATACTTACCGGTCACTTCCAAACATACCGTCATTGACGCATAAAATAGCAAAAACCCTAAAAAGAGACTACCCGGATGTCTCACTAGCTTTTCGCAACATCAAAACAGTAGCAAATCTTTTCAGCAAGGTCAAAGATAGCATACCGCAGGATAATTTGAGCAATGTGATATACAGCATACCATGCCAAAACTGCCCATCATCATATGTGGGCATGACTTCGAACATGCTTAAAACAAGGATAGCTGCACACCGCTCAAACATAAAAAAGCTCAACTTACTCAGGGAAGCAGGACACACCAGTGAAGACATCCAGATAGTCGAACTAAAACAAAAAACAGCTCTCCTCGAACACAGCATTACACATCATCATAACTTCGATGTAAACAAGGTGAAGATACTCGATCAACATAACCGAACGACAGCTCTTCCTATATTGGAAATGTGTCATATCATCAACCAGCAAAAAACTGTAAACAAACGCACAGATACCGACGGACTTAGTTGTATATATGCAGGAATTCTACAAACACTACATAATAGAAACTATAAAACTGACAACACTTACACTACCGATACTACCATACGCACGATTATAGCAAACACTCAACAACCGTCAAATTCAGTACAGTTACCAGATCGAATATAGCGCTTTTTCCCTCGTTCTCTACCCGCGAAACAGAATCGTTTCAAACGCAGAAAAATTTCAAAAAATACAGTAGGTGCATGAATATGCGAACAATAGCAGTGAGTAGATATATCTTAGCAAATTAAACACAGAATATAATTTTTTTTTTCAATTCTTGACCAAAATAGCTATTAGATGACGCGTATACATTAGGACAGTTCATGTTTTACCACAACATTACACTTTACAAGAAAACACAAAGTTTTTGTAAGTAAAATTATTTATGTACTTCAGTAACTACCAAGAGCTATACATTTTTAGAATCCTTGATAAAGGTGGAATAAATCCATTGAAACGTTGGAAGTAAAAGCAATATTGTTGTTTTCGCTGTCTAATTTATGACTGATTAGCCGAAAAAACTCCTGATAATTGAAACGATAGATAAAACGCGAAAATTAAAAGACATGAGAAAATGAAATGAATCTAAATAATGGTACAATTATAAAAAAATGGACGAATTTGAAAGAAACAGCAAGAATGGTAAAAGCATAGAAAGGAAAATATGAAACAAAGTATATAAAACAAAACGTAAAATAAGAATATATGGAAAACATTGAAAGTCTAAGAAACCTGATGAAATGCAAAAAGAAACAGCAAAAAAGCAGAAAATTAAGATACGAAACAATAGGACAAGAAAAAAATGAAATGAAAAGAAACTCTAGAAAGAATATAATCCGATGTAATGCCAAAAACCTGAAAAAAAAAATTAAATTGAGAAAGCTAAAGATGAAAAAAAACTTTCGGGTTCTCGTATTTAAATAATATCATTTAAGTGAACACGGGAAATTACTATGAATCGTTTTCTTCGTGGATTTAGCACGTTAAAATCGGTTTCGAATTATCAAAGTTTTCTTTTGATTAGTGGTTCATGCAGTCTTTACTTTATGATATCATTTACGATTGACTCTATGATAGAAATTGGATCATATTTGGTAATTCGTGTTTTTGACAAGACGAACCCTTTGAACACAGTTCAGTTTGGCGTTATCGTTTGCAACACCTTCATTTTGGTATTGTCAATAAAACCACTCATGACGTCGTCATAATTTTTTCAATCGAAAATACGTGCTTTTAGAAAAAAATATTTGTATCCTATTTACAAAATTCTTACGAAATCATAAAAAAACGTTTTAATCCACCTAGTGGTGCAATTGTGCCATTCTCATTTATCCAAACTACGATTCCATGGCTGGTTATGTTTAATATAATGGTGGAAATGTCTATTATATATTCAGTGCGATTTACACATACGTACAATGAATCGACAGCTACGAACTTGTGTTGCTATGTGGCGACGCTGAAACACTTGAAACCAGTAGCGGATCCAGGAGGAGGGTTCAGGGGTTTGGAGATAGTCTCAACTCAAAATCATTTCAAACCAAATTTTTCACTGGTTTTTCAGACCCATTAGGAAAATTTATTCTAGAGGAATTAGAAAATGTTATTCGCGTAGAGGGGTACTTCATGAGTGAAGGGCGGTTTAGGGAAAGGTGGTGAGTGATGTGGGGGGGTGCCCCTCACCGTATCCCCCTAACTACGACTCTGTTAAAATACAGAAAACCTATGTAAGTCAAAAAAAAATTAGGGATTAGGTTAACGATGTTCAGAGTAATTGCATAACATTTCTATAGGAGAAAGGCAAAAATATGAATTTGCTGTGTGTTGAAATGCTCATAACTATGGTTTCCTTTATCCAATTTGGACGCTTTTAGATTTTTTGGATTTAGGAACTCGTCTACTTTTTGATTTATAAAATTGAACCGGATGAAGGGATCTGGTGCTTGGTAATCCTGATTTTCCGGGGTAATGTTGCATTACTAGGGTATTATTTGTAAATTTTAATAATGCCCTACCAATATGAGTATCAAAACTCTTCAAATTGTCTCGAAAGTCTGTTATTTATTGTTACGGAACCCTATGGCAATTTAAACAATGGAATTGGAATGGAATGACCACCCACGGCCCCACGGGAACCTGCTCCGGAATGTCCGTTCCGGGGTCAAATCACAAAATGGTTCCAAAACCACGAGATGCAGCCTACTGATGCAATTCCATGAATTTTGATACCCGTATTGCTAGTATTTCATTGAAGTTCACAAATAGTATCCTAGCACTGGAACCTGCTTCCGGAGATCCGGATTCCCGGGAACCGAATGAAGTAACCTGATTCACTTTAACCAAGTCCAAAAGCGGATGAGTTCCTGAAACCACAACATTCAAATGAATCAAAATTGGTTAGAAATTTCCTTTGTTATTGGCATTTCAGTTTTGTGGGTACCCGGGTATCCATGTCGGCCTATTACGTAGTAAAAAAATTCAGGATCCCCTCTTACTTTATCAACAATATCATTTGGACATCATGGTGTTACCATTTTATATGAGAATTTGCTAGGTAACCGCACTCTTTAACCCGTAACTCCGGAACCGGAAGTCTGATCGACAAAAAAATCAAGAACAGCTTATGGGAGCGTTATACCTTTCATTTGAAATCAAGTTTGAGCGATTCGGTTCAGCCATCTCTGAGAAAAGCTAGTGAATTTTGAAAACACACACATACAGAAATTTGTCAATTTCGACGAACTGAGTCGAATGGTACATGAGACTCGGCCCTCCGGGCCTCGGTTGAAAATTCGGTTTTCAAAGTGATTGCACATCCTTTCTTTATGAGAAAGGCAAAAATACTGCCCCGAGTACAGCCACCAGACGCGAGCGGTACAGCTTCTCTTTCCTTATTTTACATTTTTTAATATGTTCAATCTATTTAATATTTTCAGTCACAAACAACGACAATGAATGCGGTTCATTTACGCCACGACCGGCATCAACGCTTTCATGTGCGGGCCTCTCCATTTGACTATGCAGAAAAAAGTGTACAAAGCGAGAGGGCCAACTTTACTGAGCCACACTCTCACCGAGCAGTCGGAGTACAGTAGCAAAACAAAAATGCATTTTTCTGCTGTACGGAAAAATGTACTCGGTTTGGCTACCTTTCTGGCAAGAGCAGTAGTGATGCGTCGCTGTAGCGGGCTGTACACTCTTGTGCAAATGTAAATGTGCTTGAAAAAATGTAGTTAACCGGTACCGTTCGCATCCTTGGTTTAGTGACCATAGAAAACCTATAAATCCACTTATTCTTAGACAAATAGATCGAGTACCTTAAATGCGTATCATGCGAAAAAACGATACTTTATTAAAGTGACCGACATTTGGTTTCTATAACGATTTTTTTCATGTTTTTACGTTGAGGCGCCTCCATGGAATGTATTCTTCAAGATCGTTTTAGTTTTCTACTTGTAGACGACGAATTGCGACCTGTATCGAGCCCGCAGATGGGGTCAGTTTTTAAAACACATTTTGTTGGAACCGCCATTTTGGACGCCATTTTTCACCTTAGACTAGAAAATTTTGATTTTGTAGATGAAACCTTAACAAATATTCTGCAGAATAGCGCACATGTCTAAGTCATTTAACTTCTTTAAAAAATTAAAGATTAGGTACTTTTTGCACAATTAATAAAAAGACCCCCCTAACGATCAACAATTTATTCTGGTTGTACGTGAAGGAATACAAACCTTTTCGGTTGACTACAGTACAGTTACTTGCTCTCATTAGAATAAAAACTAATATTGCGATTGTCATTTTTTGCTGTTCTAAGTGAGTAATATTTTAGGGGAATTTTATCTATTTGTAAGTTTTGCCTATTACTACTTGATACACGTTCCATAGAGTTCAACAAATTGTTGTTTAGTGAACAGCGAGTTCCTTGCCAACCTCAATTTAGAATGAAGCTAATTTCATACAACGTTACGTATCTGAATGGGATGGATCGGAATCGATTAGGATATAACTAATCAATCATTTTATATGGAATCTGCCAGGATATAGCTAATACCATTTAACCTCATGTGCAACTTTTTTCTAACGCATAATGCTTCCACAATTATTATTGTTTGGGACTGTTGAGGTCGAAAAAAATGAGAACTTTGTTTCGATCAAGATAGGTGCTTCTCTTGCAGGCACGTAGCTAAAGGGGGGGGGGGGGGGGGCTAGGGAACTAAAGCCCCCCTCTCAAAAAATGTTCTGAAAATAAATTGCAAAAACATGATTATCAACGACATAACAATTTTGTAACTCGTTTGGTGTGAACAAATCGTAGAGAGATAGTTAAAGAAGATTGAACAACCAAAAACAACGGTCACGAAACTCAGTGCGGTTTATCCTCTGCCCGAACCAGTGCAAAGCGAACGAAAAAAATAGTTACTTTTATATTGTGCGAAGAACAAGGGAAAGTGCTACTATACTTCTTGCCCTAGTATTCTGTCAAGGTGAGTAAGTCGCAGAAGCAAGAAGCCCAACACTGATTATTGATGACTCACATAAGACCGAGTATTCGTGATTAGGAAAATTTTCTGTAGGTGAAAATGGAGGTTAGGCTTACGATACCTTTATCGAATTCTACCATCTCAGGCATTCAGCGCTCATCGCGTTCAACGAATTGGCCCAGGATAAACCATTGATTTTGAATAATTTAAAAAACTTGATTGTGTGTGACAATGCTTTAATTAAGAGCTTGATATATATGGACGGTGAGAAAATCAATGTTCGGTTACAAGATCGGATACCGCTTACTTGCAGATACATTTCTCATTTGGGAGAAATACAATACAAAACATAATGCGATAGTATAATCACACATAGTATTCTTTGCACATATCAAGGACAAACTATTACGTTCTAGTTCTGTAAAAAACGACACATTAGGGTTTACCTTGATCAGAAACCGCTGAACACCAAAAATATTAAATTTGTGTTCAGGAAATATTGACAACGGCAAAAGCTGCGTCAAGTATCTCAAAATCTACAGCCAGTAAGTCATCGAAAAAAATGACACTCGTAAAGGCAACAAGCAAGGAAGAACTCATTTGTTCGCGAACATATATGCAGCAACCACTATGATGACATGGAAGGGTTCAATAGCGAGATAGATATGAACGACCCCCTTTACGCAGTTTGTGAGGATAAAATATATTCACGCCTCGTAAACAGGTATTGAAGTGCAATGCCCAAGAGCCAATAATAACCATTAAAACTCGTTTTATTATTTTATTGTTGGAAATAGATAGAAATAGATAAAAGAACCACTGCTCCGATTGGCTAAAGCATTGAACCGAGTCCACTAAACGAATTTTTAATTTTTTTTTAAAACAGTAGAAGTTTCATGGACGACTCGATATTGGCAACTCTATTTTAAATTTAAATGCAAAGTTTGTTAACTGCACCTAATTTGAAATTCTGTATTAGGTCACTCTGTACTCTTAGTATAAATTCATTCAAGCGTACTGGTCAAAAAATATTTCAATTTCCTGAGAACGATATAGCCGAGACGACAGTTTTTGTTTTTGCATCATTTTAACGCAATATTATTCTTATTGACATTTAATTTTATTTTCATGCGAGGAATTCGTTCCGTATTAAAACACTGCGACTAAAATGTTGTGGCTGGTTGAATCTATAAGTCCAATAAATTTGATTTCAGATCTTTGGTGGAGCAGAATGCGGTCAAATAGGTATGGCGGTACAATAGGTATAGGGCTAATAATATAATATAGGGCTCTGCAAATAATGTAGCAAAGATAAAGTTACATTATTACAGAGGTAGCTCATCTTGTGTGAATTAGATACACGTTAGAGAACATCGTTGACGATAGTCATTTCGGCTGTTACCATGGATCAGCTGTATTAGTTTCGGCGTCGTTTATGTTTTCGCGTGTTGTTCTGCGAAAACGTATTGTCTTTCGTCCTCAGTACAATACATTTAATCAATGTAAAAAAATGTCAAGTGGGTTTTTTCTTACGTAAAAATCAATGCTGAACACGATTATTGTGTTAGTTTTTTGATAATTTTGTTTTTCAAAAAAATACGGACATTAACATGAAACATACGCTTGGAGGCACGATAGGTCAGCCGTTTGGGGGCACTATAGGTCACTACTGATCGTCTCACAGCTAAACAACCAAGTGAGCCGGAATTAACAACTTCAATTATACACTCTGGCGACGACGAGGATACCGAAGAAGTCATACACAAGTACAAAGCCAGACGCAGCTGCCGAAAGAACATGTTTTTTTCAACATTTCCTTTCGCTGTTTCATGATTTTTCACATCATTTGCAACATCTCATTTTCGGCGAATAACCTTAGGTTAAACCTCCATAATAATAAAAAAAATAATTGAAATTATTTCCTAAATGTTGGTAAAACAAACCTGTAATCAAACAGCATTATAGCTTTTTTCAAGAATTTATGCATCTTTTCCAATCTCGATGATTGTAAAAAAAACTAATTAAAACGAACTAATTGCTGCGCAGATTAGTGTCAACATATTTGAATTTACTTAGAAAGTATAACTGCAAGCATCATAGCAAATCCAACTGCCAGAAGGAACTAGACAGTAAGCCATGCATACTGAGGCTGACAACACAGAAATCGTATAAATTGCAGTAATTTAAAAATAGAGAACTCTAAAAGAAAGCTTCGGCACAGGAGAAGCAAGAACGATGGGTTGTTTTTGATTTGTCGGAAGCAAGTCAGATGCTACAGTTGAAGAATTCACCCATATTCATAGTTTCTAGTTATTTTAGTGGTGTCATCAATGTTACATTTAATAAAACTTACGTGAATTAGAAGAAAACAGTAATCTGTACTGAGGGATTTCCTTCCGATTAATGAACAGTCTTTTAATAGATAAAATTCCGGACTAAGAACTGATATATATTTTTTGTATTGTTCGAAAATTAATAAATTCTGAAATAAATCCTATATGCTCAAATACAATATTTACTTAATCAAGGTAATCTTATCGAGTCCCAATGATTTTGCAAAATTATAAGACAATAGAGCGAATGATCTAATTTATGCTTTGTAGAGAAATGAGTAATTTTTATTCGTACACACTTCACATGTTTAGAAAATTAATGATGTGCCTTTTGTCGTAGTTTCAAGGATCTAATTGCCTAGAAAAATCAGCCTGTCTAATGATATAAATAGATAAATAATTAGTTGTTCTCACTTGATAATATTGCCGTAAATAGTCTTTAATGTATTATATTATTGAAAACAATATAAATAAGCCATTTCTACAAATCGCCTGCCCGGTCAGATGATTTTTAGCGAATTTCGACATTTTCATGTATTTGTATTTAAATAATTGAAGTCCAACTGAAACTGAGTCTTAATGAACTAAACTAAAAAGAAATGACCTAAAATGACCCAAAACGGTTACGAAACAATGTAAAACTAATGACGAAGTCGAAGATGTCGATATAATCATTGAAGCGACGGGTCATTTCTAACATCGGTCTGTTGGCAGCGTAGTTAGTATTGCGCTGCAGCAGTGTTCGAAGACGGAAGACAAGGGTTGGTGCGTAGAGGTTAATTTGTGATAGGAGATTGGGAACATCATATTCAGTCAGAAGAAACCACGACACGAAGGTAGCCTGCGAGGCGTGTGTACGATATTCTAAAGTGTGTAATCCTAATAATCGACAATGGCCTTCGTATGTGGGCAGGTTTAGCGGATCGTTCGAAGGTAATTGACGTAACGCATATTGTATGACTCTGTGCTGGACAGCTTTAATTCTTTGGCTCCAAGTTGCATGATAGGGGCACTCACCACACGATGTTTGCATATTCCAACGGTGAAAATTGTAACTTGCAAATTAATAATAAAAATCTAATTCAAAAGCAATAATTCGTCGATATACTATAGCCTTTCTTGTATCAGATAACATATTGTCTACTGCCTTAGTTTTGGAACTGTTTTCCCTAATAACTTTTTAAAGTTTCATTCAGTTTCCAGTTAACAGCTTCATGCAAAAAGTTCTAAGCCCCGTCACTTTTACTGAGATCTCAGCAAAAATAATGTTTGTTTGAATAATTTCCATTGACCTTATAAACTAATAAATAGACTTAATAGACTAATAAATATTCGACTTATCGCTACTTGATTCCTCACATTTTGGTTATTCTAAATTGATAAACAGTCTGCTATTACGAAAGAAAATCTAGCTGTGTCCGAAATAATTTGATTCTATTATTTTTACGACATATTTTGGACACTAGTTATTTTATACTTCTAAGTAAAACTTCACAAACTAATAATTTCAAGTACCTAAAATGCAAGATCCAAATAGAGACAAAATTATTTGATCATTTAAAAACAATAAATTTATACTCTTAAATCCAATTTTAAAGTGCATCACTTCTCCCGATTTCTGTTGGAAATCGTGGAATTATGAATCGTTTTCGATATCAATTTTTCAACTGTGAATTTTGATTAATTTAAAGGAATTAGAGATGAACTAATTATGCTGGGACTTAAACACAACCCAAAGAATATAATTATTTTCATCAAACCAAACCAATTTGGAGTAATTGGCAGTAAAGGATACAAATGTATGAAAGCGTCCAAAATAAGGAGGGATCCAAATTAGGATGATTATTCTATCATTCGTTCATCAACATCGTATTTCTATATTCTTTGATTGCTGTGTAAATTCAATGTGAAGTTAGAGTTTTGGGATATTTTGTCCGTAAAACCCCCTATTTTTAAAAATCATTTCTGCTGTATGCTACAAATCATACATTTTTTGCAGTTTTTCTAATGTTCAATAATTCTGTACCGGTTGAGACCGGACTCCTGATTAGATGAAATGTATAGAGCAATTTTTTTTGTCAAATATGGCGTCGTTCTTATTGATGAAATACAATATGTTTTTATTTCACTGTATTGGAATATATGCGCTACTATCAAGAAGTACTGGTATTTCGACAGTAATTTTTTTTTTTGGTGAAATTCCTTTAAGAATGAAAGATGGTTTTTACTACGTTAATGCGAAAATTATCCATTTCATTTTCATATGTCAAAAACATTGAAAATATGAAAATTCAAAGAAAAAAATATGCAACTTCATTTATTATTACATTTTTATTCCACTTTTTCCAATTAACTGAAGGGTTGCTAAAATAAAAGTTCCTGCAGTAGAACGTTTTTGAATGTATAATGTTTGCCTTAAAATGTACGGAATTTTATTGATTTTTTTCATAAACGTTACATTCTGAGGAGTCTCTTGAAGTTAAATTTCGTGTGAATAAGAATAACAGTTTATTATATATGGTTACACAAATGAACAATTTTCCAACACTATTGTTAAAAATATAACAATTTTACCGCATTACAGCGCGGTGCGGTAAATAAAATGCGGTCGCGGTTTTGTCATTTTTTTTCGGTTCCGGTGCGGACAATCCATTTACCGTCCACATCCGCACCGCGACGAACCCTAATATGGGGTACACCCTTTATAGATGAAATCTTTTAACTTCTAACTTCTTTAAAAAAATAAAGATTACGTATTTTTTGCACAATTATATAAAAGGACCCCCTAACGATCAACAATTTATTCTGGTTGTACGCAGGCCCGATGAGAAGAGGAGGCAGCCATGGCAATTGCCCTGGGGCCCGGGTCGTTTTTGGGGGCCCGCGTTTTTACCCGGAAGGTGGGCGAACACGTCCGGTATTCATAGAAGACCAATAAAAATAGTCATTTATTTGTAATCAATTGTTATTAAATTGTTATATGATGTTTATTGTTATAAATAGTTCTATGATGAACAATAACAAATATACGTATGCGTTCCAATAGTCACCTAAACTCGTATGCCTTCGTGTAATAAATGATGATGCAATAAACTTAAAATCAAAATGCAAATTCTGTACGATTTTTCGAAAAAAAAAACAATTGCACAAATATTATACAATATACGTTTGCGTAATTTCAACTAAATATCTAGGTAGAGTTTGGATTAAACCATGTATACATATGCAAATCTTCACACCAGTGAAGCCAATTTTCATCAAAATTAACACTCATCATCCAATCAAACCTGATAGTAATCCATGGTTTCGATGCACGAATATGTGTACAGACGAAAACCTTCCATGGTAACCAATTTTCAAGTTGCAAACAAATCAGTATCGATGAAATGCGTAACCAAGTTCGCTTGTTTGCATTCCCTCCATTCATTCATTCCGCGTGATCATTTTTCAATCTGAGTATGCTTCACTATGTTCGATTCTTATCCATTCAGAAGTGAGGCACGAGATCCAGAATATTTTTCGAATTCAATCGAAGTGATTGAGACAGTTTTGACGCTCTTATGCATAAAAAGGGCATTTGAAACCTATCGTTACGAGCCTTTATGGTACTAGAGCCTCGGATAGTACTATTGATCCCAAAATATCTTCATATTCATACCCAAAAAAATTGCAACGAATGCTATTTGATTCATTCATCAAGCATCTAAAGTTATCGATTGCGATGAGAAAATATTCATATTGGACCGATCTTCACTCAATGCTGAGTTGCCTCTGACAACAGGTAGTACAGCATTTATTGACGAATGAAAAGTTCTATTTGGCGCGTTATGTATTTGGATTTTATCGCCTACTACAAATAGGATGATCTGATAAGCAAGGACAATTGGTTCAGTATACAACATTCAACGTTGATATGCATCATTTTAAATCTACAATATTTTCATCAATCACCATCACTGCTTCACACAGATCAGTGATCAAATTGAGACGAGCTTCTCGACTGCGGATCGAATCCCATTACTATAGGCACTAAATCGTCGATTTAAACAGTCGGCAGTCAAACGAAAGGAGAGAGCAAGGATGGATACGTTATCGAAAGTTTTTTTTTCTTTTGCAGTGTCGTTAACGAAGAGAAGAGTTATTTTTAAAAACACGGCTCTATGTTAACATTGCTGACAGTCATTAAGGTGCTTCTGAACTAGCTCTTTTCTGGCACACTATTTCGCCATTCCGGCACTAAGTATGCTTAAATGATCTCTATAGAACTATTAGGCCTCAAAAAATATGTTTTGTATGCGAATATGAACATATATAAAGCCATTAAATAATGCTTCGTGGTCTCTTGGTTATATACCTTACCTCTAACCTTGCCACTTCCCCAATCCTTCCAATCAGGGAAATCGTGCAAAGACAATTCATGGCAAGGCACAAATCTCCGATCAACATGGGATACGTACCATTTGAGCTAGATGCTACTGATTCCTGTGTACCCGCAAATTGAAAAACTCGTAGCTAGAGCAATTTTACCCGATTTGGATACCATGGAATAAGAAGCTATCGAAATTCACCTGTCTGGCACGCTATCTGTGGATGTGGCAATATGAGTCAACCGGAGATTAATAGAAACCACGGACTCGCGAGTTTCCCATGGCTGAAGAGGCACTAACTCATATTGAACTAGAGGGCTTAGGTTTAAACGCGGCTCTCGACGGCCCTGGTTGTACGTGAAGGAATACAAACCTTTTCACTTGACTACAGTACAGTTACTTGCTCTCATTAGAATAAAAACTAAAATTGCGATTCTCATTTTTTGCTGTTCTAAGTGAGCAATATTTTAGGGGAACTGTAAGTTTTACCTATTACTACTTGATACACGTTCCATAAAGTTTAACAAATTGTTATTTAGTGAACAGCAATTTCCTTGCTAACCTCAATTTAGAAGGAAGATTACGTATCTGAATGGGGTCGAGCGGAATCGATTAGGATATAACTAAACAATCATTTTATAGGGAATCTGTCAGGATATAGCTAATACCATTTAACCTTCTCATGTGCAACTTTTTTCTAGCGCATAATGCTTCCATAATTATTATTGTTTGGGACTGTTGAGGTCGAAAAAATGAGAACTTTGTTTTGATCAAGATAGGTGCTTCCCTTGCCACTCTAGAAGCTGCTAAATTTTTACCTTCCTATACTATTACGATGCTATTCTCCTAAAATGTTTGCAAGTAGTTGAACTGCATGGCAAAAAACTTGTCGTAGACAATATCAATTGATAGGTTTTATCAGTTTCCATTAATATTGTAAGATATCGATGACACATCAAAATTTCATTATTCACCGCTATCTAAAAATGGCCGTGGCAGCATTGCTCCAGAGCAAGCTTATCAGACTAATAGCAATAAATTCACACACTCAAATCGGCTCGGTAATTTCCCAACAGCTGTGTAGTCAGCATATTTAGAAACTGATATCTCAGTAAAGTGTAGAGTTGTGGTACCGGTAATACCGGTACCGAAAAACACGGGAATACCGCCTAATTTTTGGTACCGTAATACCGGTAGTGAACAAAAGCCAGTACCGGTATTACGGTACTATACAATTTTTATGACAAATATATTAACTTTGCAGGGGGATCTGTTTCAAAATATCGGTCTGCAAGATAACGTTTAATTATATTAATTTGCCTTCTAGATAAATCGTTGAGAAAACACCTTTGGAATGAGGTGGGGCTATCATCATAAGAATTCTAGAAGTTAAAGTTTTATTAGCGACATTCTGATTGGTTTCCATTATTCACTGAGATCTCAGCAAAAATAATGTTTGCTGAATCTCAGCTGTTGAGATTTCGGCAAAAGATGCAAAAAAATGAGATTCGGCAGAAAAAAATGAGTGTGCAGTTCTACAGATTATAATTGTAACGCTTAAATGACAGCTATCAGCCCCTTACTTATTTTGTAAGCAAATATCTTGCCTAAAAATTATAGCTGTCCCAATTCGTCGAGTTGAGTTGATTGAGTGCCTTGGAAAAATGTCCAAAGTTTCAATGAACGCTATACCTTCCTTTTACAAGATAGACATAAAGACATCATAAATAGATGGAAGTGTAGGTAGATCTCAACATTCTATCAGTTGCAATGACATTCAACGGCTTGTAATTTTAGATGGACGCTATAAAAACTGAAGGATTATCACAGCTCAATTATTTTCATTCAGATTTGTCATATTCGTAACATTTACTGCATGAACTGTAAACAGTAAACTGTAAATCTTCGACTTCAAAATCCTCCAATGTGGCAAGCACAATTAAACACATACGCGATGATCTAATTAAGGCCACACAAATCCAAATAGTTTAACTCAATTAAAACCCAGGCCAATATAAAATGGCAAATCTTTTCAAACTATTTTAACTTTTAAAAACCAACTCCAACGAGGCCACCATCCCCTTCCATAAAAATATTCAATTATCGCTCCGAGCCGACCCCTTTTTGACGCCGCTCGAAACAATGCATTTCCCGGCTTACAAAAAATGGTACAACCAGCAAGAAAAAAAAAACAACGCCAAAGCCAAGCTAAACAATCCCCGGTCTATAAGTCGGGCACATTTCCCATTTGTCACCACGCTCCGATCCTGGACCACCAACGCCAACCGACGAAACAAATAATAATATAAATGCTCGAGTTCCCGACTCCATTGCCGCTCGCACAACACCGGGATGAAAAGAAGCCAACAATTTTGTTTGCGGTTGGTCATAAAACATCCCTCCACTAAATCCTTGAAAAATGAGCAGTCTTTAAGCACAACCTGGCAACAATAACAATAATAACGAGTAATATATCGATCAGGCGGTCTAGATCTTAGAGCGAACCGGGCAGGCGACAATAAAGATCAAAGACCCGCAAGCCGCTGCTGCAGCTACTGATAAGAATTATATTCTTCCGAACATCGATCATCCGAGGGCTCAGAGTCCCAGCCGCCGCGCCGGATGGGTGCGCAATTCCACCCGCCTGATCGAGGTGGGTGGGTGTTTGAATGTGAGAGTGCACTCGAACGTGTTCATAAACCGATTCGACCAATCACGGACGTTCATCGATTCTTTCCGTGTGGGTGTGCGTTAGTAATGGACGGGATCGAGTCGACGGTCGCCGAACGGTGAGAGCGAAGAGGGAATGTATAGTAATAGCAGCCGGATCGGAAAGGGGGTGTGGTTTGCGCTGCATTGCTGGCTGAGTTGCGTTCGAAGCTGTGATTTTCGTTTCTGGGAAAGAGAGAGAGGAAGAGATAGATGATTTGTCGCAGCAGGCTGCGGGAGTGAGTGAGATGGTTGTGAGTTTAGGATTGTGTGAGCAGGAATGGAGAAGAAGCGAAAAAAAAACAGTAGAGTTGATGCGAGCGATCGGACCAAAGAACCTGCCGTCTTGGGATGTTTTCCAGTCAGTAAGGTGCCAACTCCTCAAGAAGCAACATCTCAACCGGATCGGATAGCAAGAATAAGATTGCTTCTGTTTATGTTGCAGTTTAAGAAGTTGTTCAAACGATAGAGTGTTTGTTGTTGTTTCGGAGATCCGTTTGTAGACACACGGTGAGGATCAGGTTTTTGGATAGTAAACACAAGCCTTCGGGTGATTTTTTGAACGATTTAGTGAAACGTGCAGCCAGTTGAAATTTGGAAAAAGTGTCAAGAGACGTTTAAGAACTGTTTGGTGAATCAACAAGTGACAATTGAATACAAGTGATTTCAAGTTTTTAAGTCAATACTTTAACAACGATATCAGTCGCGAGATGGCAGTAGCCGGTTTGAACATATCGCCGATGTTCTCTGGATACCCGTTCCAAGGTAAGTTTAACATGAATTCGATCAGTCATAATCGTTCAATCAAAGTGGTTTTTATTTTTCGGCGAAGCCGACGGTTGATTGATTCTCGGGGTTGGATATTTTCTTTTGTTTCGGGAACACAACAGTTGGGTAACGGGTCCATATGTTCGGTAACATTGAACAACCGCGGGATCATAAATCATACCGATCGTAGACGAGAGAGGTGAGAAAAATTGATCCTTTGAGTCTGCGCGGTAACAGCCGGGGATCGAGGATCCCAGTGGTAGCGGAGGGATCCTAAAGGGGCGTAATTTCCCGACGTAACGACGGGGAAAGTGGACTGATCATGAATAATTTCTTTTTCTCGCTTCCAACTTGAACCGCTGTTGTTGGATGGTGGAAGCCTCCTCGGAGGGTGAGAAATAATTGTAACAGAAGGTATTTCAAAGGGAAGAAGCCGACGGAGATCGAGTTTTTTTTGTTCGTTGTTCGCTTGGAGTTTCTGTTCATACGAGGCTAACAAGATTAATGATTGTAAATATGTTATTGTTTGGTTATTGTTAGGGACTCGGGAAATGAGCATGGACTCTTTTCTTCGTGCTTTTGTGGAAGAGAGGGAATTGGGAAGAGGATTAAATTGATCTTTTTTTTTCGGGATGCTCACCATTTGAGGTCGTACTGATCCTATCGGGTGTTGAGATGCTTGTAGATCGGGGATTAAGATAAGCTTATTACGTGGTGAGTGGATTTGTAATTTTGCGTGAACTTTGGTGCATTCATGCAGAACTGGGTTGTGATTTGAAACTCAGCAGAAGTTTGAAAAAAAACGCCAAATGCATTGTTGGAGGCCAGTAAAATCCCGAGAATCACTTCTCAAAACTCGTTCCCTATCGCTACGAGCATCGCTGCTCCTTTTGAGACCATTCCCGAGAATCCCGACTGCATCGCAGCGGCACTTCCCAGACACGCTGGCGCGACTTCGGCACGTACTTCATCTTCCTTCCATCTTTCTCGAACGCGAGCGAGCAGCATGGGGGCGCGAAGGGTGAACACATATTTTATTACAAAATTTGCTGTTTGCGGTGCCTGGCCATGGGGCCTTGGAGGTTCCCTCCCACCATATCATCGCGTCTCGAGTGGGCGGCAAACCGCCTTTGATCTTATTTTCAGTAATTCCTGTTTTCAACAATAACACACCGCACGATGATCCCTCGGCAAGCGCACCGCTAGAACCGAGGGACCTCGCGAGATGCCATAATGATAATGTAATGGTATTGGAAATATTTTATTACCTCTCCGAGGGTTCTTCGGGGGAGCTCCGAAGCCGAGGATCGTGATCTTTGGCGTACGGAAAACAAGGAAGGCACAGAGAGAATAAATCGCACCGGGTTTAGTCCGGGCACGTCCCGGGTTCACTCTCGATCTCGCAGGTCTCGAACCAGGGACCGGACTCTCCTAATGTAATAATTTATATGGATGTTTAATATATTTATAAACTAAATGATCAATTTATATGATAAAGTACCGCCGCCGGCGGCGTATTGGAGCGTACATTTTAATCAATTGATCGAGTTCGATCTCGGTTCGACTGCGGGAGGCAGGGCAAGTGAGCGAAATTTAATCAAACTGCCGAAATCAAACCAGATGGAATCCAGCTTTGGGGGACTCGAGAAGGCCGACAACGACATAACGTCCATAACATGTGTACAAAGAAGACCATTTATCTTTTCAACACGTTCTCTTCTTTTTCTCTGCGAACGTAGCGACCGTTGCAGCTCCGAAGATCAGCAACGTCTTCAGGAAATTTATGGACCTTTGATGATCACTCCGAGAGTGGTTCCATTGATCGGGACTGATTTATAGGTCACTAATTCAATTTCTGCCCGCTTCGTTCGCGTTGAGACCAGAAACCGACGATGATGAGTCACTTTCCCTGGGCGTACAGGTGGTCGGTCGATTTCGGTGCCAACCTCCCTCCCCTCGCCCCTTATCGAGCGCCTGCTGAATGATCGCGGTGGTGAGCTAATAATGATTGCGTCTAATTATATGCCGTTGCACCTCGATGCTGCAGTGTGCACCGAAGGATCGAGTCCAAATCAAACATCGTGATCTGAGTTTTTCGAGGCAGCGATCGAACGAGATGCTGGGTGCGATTGATCGATTGGTGTTGCAACGGCAGCAGCTACACAAAACGCACCATGATCTGCTTGCTTTGCGGAAAAATTGCGCGCGAGAACAGGGCACAACCGGCAACACTATAATTAGATTTTAATATACAACGTGTAAACATGTTATTCACATTCATCATGACTACTTCCCCACTCCAGTGAATCATGTATGGTAGATCGTTGCTTGGAGTAGTTTGGAAGCTTCTGGCAATCGAGTTGCCGTTATGGAAGATTCACAGGAACTTATTGGTGGAGTTTCCATCATCGACACATTGTTCCCGGAATACCGAAACTCGGTCGTTGACCTATCCGTTGTCCTTTCCGAAAGAACCAACGAAGATCACACACATCGCTTCCCAAGGACCATCTAATCCCCTTTGTCCGTACTGCATTGAAAGCCTTCCAAATCTAATTTTTACTTCGTCGGTCATTTCCGAAGAAAACAAGATCATACGAGGATCATGTGAGGATCGCATATACCCACTTGCAAGACAACAAAGGAAGGATCAATTCGCCTTCACATTTTACGAGCCGACGAGACCTGCAAACGACGCCCTTGTGTTCGTTGTTTATTGGCCGTTACGAACGATGGGAACGGTTGGCCGAAGACGAGAGCAAAAACACGAAATAGATAATTTAATAAGTAAAGATTTCGGCCGGATCGTTTGACGTTGTGTACGCGCACCCATCATAGGCGTTGGGGAAAGGTAAATTTGCTTTTCACGCTTTTACCGTACCCAGCTACTGATGAGCTCGCTGGTCCCTGGTTGGTCCCAGGGGTGTTAAATGAAATTTGTTCGCTTCTCCGATCCGACGTTTTTTTTCTTTGTGAGAAGCAAAGATAGAAATCGAAAAAAACAAGACATCGGAATTTGAATATCCGCGCCATTCGATTCCGGCTCCACCGGCTGGCTTTTGAAAACCATTAAATTCTAATTAAGCTACTATCCACGAGAAACCGAACCGCGGAATGGCGTGAATTGCTGGTGGTGGTGATGGTGGTGGCAGCTGCTGAGTGATAAATGAACCTCGGGAGGCACGGCGGTCAAAACCCCGGAGAACCAATCCTTTCCGACAGACCCGAGGTTCGACTTGCACCGACTGGAGAAGAAAGACGAAACAGTAGCCTAATGATCGTCTCGGTATTTTGTTTCGGTCAATTTTTACCTTTGTGCTCCTCCTCAGTGATCTGGCGATGTTCTCTGGAACCCCCCATGGTTGATGGAACCAACGACGGTGAAGAGTTGATAACTAATTAATCGCAATTCGCGCCTAATTGAAGTGTAATCAAATACGGTCGATGGCCAAGGTCGACGCTTGTCTGGACTACGGTTTTGATTAATGCTTCTAGAGATCCTCGACCTGCGACTACCTTTTCCGTACGGCGCTACCGCATCGTCGTTAGGCACGTCGGTAATCCCGACCGACCCAAACAGGTTTCTGCAGAAGAAGCTTAAAAAATTTCAACTCAAATATCTCCACAATATTTACGGAGCCACGTGAATCAAGTCGCGACGACCGGTTGACAAATAGCTTTAACAGATTCGCACCCTCTCCGGGCTGACAACCGCGGGACGAGGAACCGAACCGGTCTCGTGGTGTGAATATATGTCAAAAGCCAGTCAGATTGTAATCCACTGACAGTGCCGCTGAGAGATCCCTGAAAGCTCAGAACGTACGCCCGGTGGAGCAGAAAATGAAAATAAAAATTACTCCCCTCGCGTCACGTCGGTCCCCGCATGCAATGATCAAAAGCCATCTGCCGACGGAGATCGCGAGACTCACAAGGCGCGAGATTTTAATCAAACTGAAGCACCCCTCAAATCTCCCCCACGTTACCCAGTCCAGTATTTCCGTTCTCAATCGAATAAAAAAAAAGAAACAGGAAATTCAATTCAATTCCACATTTCATGCGCTCAGAGCTCAGTGAAAGTGACGAATTAATTCCGATTTTCTCACAATTGATCGATCACCCACGATCAATTGAACGCCAAAGCCCGACACAATCCTAAATTGGTTTTAAGTTTCCCTAATCCCACCACTCCTCCCAAACCGACCGACCCGATCCTTTCGATCGTTTTCGGCTCGATTTCATCTCACAAAAGCCAAAAGGACCTGCTCGTACAAAAGCGAACAACCATTAGAAGGGCCCATTACAAGATCCGATCTTGTACCGGGTTCTCGCTTTCATCCCATTCTTCCCCCGGGTTTGGATGACACAACAATGTGACACTCGTTTCGTCCTCTCTCCATCTCTCTTTCTCATCTGACTTAGTAGTTGGAATGACACAGCATCTACCCGTTGTCAGAATAGATCGTCCAAAAGAAAAAAATGAACCAATTTCTCATCCCCGGACTCTGGGCGGCGGCAACTGTGCTTTGAAGTCGTCGCTCAGAGGACCACCCGCACCCCGCCGAAACCGGGTTGTGCGGTGCGGTGGTCACTTTACAAATCTGTGAACAGGTTTCTCTAATGAGATTTTTCTTCTCTCTCTCTTTTAGGCCAGGGACGCGTGAACCAGCTCGGAGGAGTGTTTATCAATGGACGTCCACTGCCCAATCACACTCGGCTAAAGATTGTCGAATTGGCAGCCAGCGGTGTACGGCCCTGTGTGATCTCCCGTCAGCTCCGAGTTTCGCACGGATGCGTGTCGAAGATTCTGAACCGTTACCAGGAAACCGGATCGATTCGGCCGGGCGTTATTGGTGGATCAAAACCGCGCGTTTCGACGCCGGAAATCGAATCGAAGATCGAGGATATGCGTAAAGCCAAACCAGGCATCTTCAGCTGGGAGATTCGCGATGCTCTGATCGAGGAAGGTATCTGCGACAAGAACTCGGCTCCTTCGATTAGTTCGATCACTCGACTCCTAAAGGGACGTTACGGTGAGTTGGAACCTAGAGGAAACCATTCCATCAATGGAATTTTAGGAGGATCGTCGTGCGATGACGATGATGACGATAGCGACACCGCGTCAGAACCAGGCTTTGAACTGAAGCGAAAACAGAGACGATCTCGCACTACCTTCAACGGAGAGCAGCTGGAAGCTCTAGAAGTTGCTTTCGCCAGAACGCAATACCCGGATGTATACACTCGCGAGGAACTTGCCCAAAAAACCAGGCTAACCGAAGCCAGAGTTCAGGTTTGGTTCTCGAACCGCCGAGCTCGGCTGCGTAAACACATGAACTCATCACAACTATCGGCATTCAATTCTCAGTATCCGTCACAGTTTGAGCAACAAGCTGCCGTTTCAGCAGCGGCCGCTGCTGCAGCTTCCGCTCCCGGTATCGTGAATTCGTCCGGATTTGCCTCTTCAATGCAATCCTGGGGACAACCCTGCTACCCAACGGCCAACCAAACCTCGATCCACGCTGCTTCTCAAACCGCCTACAATCCGCTAGCCCAGACAATGCTTCATCCAACCTCAGCAACGATGAGCCCACCAGCATCCCTCAGCCCGCCAACTTCCACCAGTCCAGTGCACTCTGGACACAGCAAGATGGCCCCATCCTCCACGTCACCCGCGCAAAACTCTGCCGCCAACTATAATTACTTCCCTATGCTTGACAATAACCACGCACAATCCTACGCAATGAGCTCCGCGTACGCATCCAACAATGTCACAAGCTCGAATGCCGCCGCCATGGACAACAGCAATTCCCAGTGGCGTTCATCCCACTCCGCCCACAACAAAGCCGCCGAATGGGACGCTTATAGGTAAGTGTCAACCAATTAACACCTCCACCCCCATTAGAACCCACTTTCTCCTCCCGAGTAATTATCACATTTGAAAAGAAAAACAAAACAGGAAAACTAATCAGACTTTTTTTCCTCTTCCTTCCAGCTCATTCTTCTCGAACAACATGAACCACCACCACCATCATCACTACTCGAGCTCGGCCGCTGCTGCGGCTGTGGCTGCGGAAGCCAAATCCGGATATCCCTACTTCGGCCAGCTAGGCGGACTGGATATGAGCCGTCTGCACTAGGTGAAGAACTCCGGTACCGATTCCGAGCAGCACACACACATCAAAGCAGGAGTGCTAAAAAACAATAAATTAATCATAATTAACAGCTGCTGCCATCTCGATTCTTCACCCGCACAGACACACACACACAAACGTTAGCACGGAACGTGAGGAGGCGTGAAGATGAAATATGGATGGGGCGCTGTGCGGCCACACCACACACCCAACTATCATCGGCATCGGCCAAATGCATAATTTATAAAGTTACTCGCACGTACCCGATAGATAATAACACTTTCGAAGCGCGAGGTTTTTCCGGTCACTAAAGTTTAGTAGCCCGGCGGTACACTTTGTTTCAGTTCGTTTCGTGTTTTGTTTTTTTTTTTGCGCCGGGGTCTTGCCTCACATCGTCGTGTTCACCCCTAAAATGTACCTTAGCTAATTTTTACGAGCCTTTGCGCGCCCACATCCGCGGCGTGGCAGAATGTGTAAATATTTGGACTGAAGTGTTTGGGGTTTATGTGCCCCCTGTCCGCGTTTTAATTTTATTTTTTAGGCTTAATGTGTTAGTTATTAGTGCAGGTACAAGAGCAGGTGACGAAATACAATCGGAGAAAATTTATTAGACTGTTTTTAGAGCTTAGGAAAGAATGTAACCGATAAGGCGAACAGAAACTACGATATAGAGCATTTCCTTATGTTAGATGATAAGCAGAAAAGTGGTATTTATGTCTTCTAGTACAAAGAGAGATTATTGTGAAATAAATTGATCAAGTTCTAAAATTAACAAATGTTTATTTTTTCCGAATTCCCTAATGTTGAAGACCCATGCATGACGCAGTATCAAGAGCCATGTTGAATTTGTTGGCTTATGGGTATCTGTTTCAGACAAGGAATATGCTCTGACATTGACAAAGCGTTCTGAATTGGGTCTAAGACCAATGTGCTGTATCTAATAGGTATGAGGGAGAGTCTTATTTGAATATATTAGTAACAGAAAAAAATGAACAAAGTATCTGAAAATCGCAATCTATTACGGTTTAAATTGAAAGACATCGAGCCACACCTTTACAAAATCCATCATATTGGTATGACACTGCGTCATTGACATTCGCTTCTGCCAGGAATCATCAGCAATCAGTAGCGACTGGCTCCAATGGTACGTTCCCCATGTAGATCGCAGAATTGTGCCTTACTATAATTTGCCTTTTCATCATTTTCCTGATGGGAATGATTGGGCCAGTGGTAAGGTTAGGGATAGGAAAAAAAACCTGTTTTAACCCACCTAGCGGTGCAATTGTGCCTTTCTCATTTCTCTAAACTATGGCACGGAGGCTTTTTATGTTCAACATAATTGTGGAAATGTCCATTACATTCTTAGTACACTTTGCACTTATACACAATGGCATGCCAGCCACGAACTTGATGAGCTACGTGTCGACGGTGAAACACTTGAAACAAAAAAATATCATACTCCATTAGCCTAATCAGCATTAGATCAATGTTATCTGCTTGCTAACTCATTTTGTCATGCGGGGGTGGGTATGTGAGGAGGGCGAAAGTCCCATGAACGAACGACTCCCCAGCTTAAATTGGTATGCTTTGGGATATAGTGGTGGTTTAACGTGATGGGGTTGAAAGGGAGGGGTATGAGGGCTGGATGAGGTGGTGGTCTGAGGGGTGATTTAAGGAGATTTTTAAAGGAGGGGAGTGAACAGTTGAGGGGGGGTGTAACCCCTCTCCGTAAAGCATCAACTACGCCCCTGTTAAAATCCAGAAACCTTATGCGAGTTGAAAAAAAAATTATTAGGCCGGGATTAGGTTGACGTTTTTCAGAGTGATTGCATAACCTTTCTATATGAGAAAGGCAAAAATGTGCCAAAATCCAAAAAATTGAAATGTCGTCAAATTTTTTTTCGAGTTTGCATCAAATCTCGACGTTTCATGCACCTAGAACACATTTAGCATCAAAAATAAAAATTCTATATGAGAAATTTCTGTGTGGCCGCACTCTGAAACCCGTAATTCCGGAACCAGAATTCCGATTGATCCAAAATTCAATAGCAGCCGATGGGAAGGTTGCACCTTTCATTTGTTGCTAAGTTTGGGCAAATCGGTCCAGCCATCTCTGAGAAAAATGAGTGACATTATTTGACACATACGCACATACACACACACACATATACACACACACATACACATACTCACACACACATACAGACTTTTTCAGATCTCGACGAACTGAGTCGAATGGGATATGACACTCGGCCCTCCAGGCCGGGATTCGGTTGACGTTTTTCAGAGTGATTGCATAACCTTTCTATATGAGAAAGGCAAAAAACGATTCAGAGGATATAGATAATACAGAAATATTTTTCATTCCCAGGGGAATAAAAGACACTTCTACATGTACGGATATATTACCACCTCCGAAGGAACCCCTCCAATCGTTGACGGACGCTGTATTCTTACTTCGAGTCAGTCTGACAGAACGCTGAGGTCAGTCCAGCGATTCCGTATGGAGGATTGCGTCCGGTTCACTGGTGCTCCGACGATTCAAGCCGGCGATTCGCTGCAGACTACTCGGAATAGTCCACGACGGTGGATCTTTCCTACTCCGACAAAGAGTTTCCCGGCGGTGGAAGATCTTGCGAAACCGATGCTACCCGGGCAGATGCCGAGGTCGGTCCTGCGATTCTGGGTGGAGGGTGACTTGCAGTTGACTCGAACTAGTCCCCGGCGGTTGTCATAGCCTAGTCCGACGGAGAAATTTTCCGACGTTGAAATTTCTCTCAAAACCGTTATCTCGATGCTGGTTCCGAGGTGTCCCGACGACCTACCGTCGACGATGTGGGCGCTCATTCTAGTCCCCGGCGGTGGATCTAGCCTACTTCGGTCGCGCCCGGTGGTCTACTTTAGCTCTTGTCAAGTGCCATGGTCAGTCCGGCGATTCCAGTTGGAGTGTAACTTCCGGTTCATCGGTGCCTCGACGACCCGAGGCCGTGTACTGCTACGTTGCTGGTCGTTTCTCCTCTCGCCAGCTTCGTTGCAACGCTGACATGATTTGAACGACTGTTCTGTTCACCGCGTCCCATTTTTCTTTGTCTGCGCGTATTCTTTGGACAATATTGGTCATATTAACGTCCTCACCGACAATGATTCTCATTTCATTTTGCTCGTATTGGAATCGCGGGCATTCGAGGACCACGTGCTCATTTCCTCTGCATCACCGCACGCGATGCAGAATGGCGAACTTGCGTGGCCGAGCTTGTTCAGATACTTTTTGAAATAGCCTTGACCAGATAACAACTGCGTCATGTGGAAGTTCACCTCACCGTGCGCTCTGTTCAACACACCGACAAGCATGGAATTAGTCGATAGGTCCATCTACCGTTTACAGCGTTATTCCACTGATACTGCCACTTGATTAAGGTGTCAGCTCGGGCTCGTTTACGGACTCCTCTCATGCCTCGATCCCTATAACAATCGGTATCTTCTTCGAGTAGAAGGTTAATTGGAATCGTTCCAGCTATTACGTAGGTTGCCTCTGACTAGATAGCTCGATACGCGTTAGACACCCGCATGACCATCAGCCTGAACGTGCTGTTCAGCCGAGATGTGTTCCTCTTCGTCTGCAGTGCCGTCACCCAGGCAGGTTCTGCTTATCTGAGCACCGGAGAGATAGTCGCTTTTTACTGCTGCTGAACGCCGAATTGTTGGGCATGATCCGAGATGCGTGGTGGTCGATGGGATATTAAATCTTAGCCGGTCGTCTATCATCACTCCCGGTTCTCTAACTTCCCGCTTTGAGTTGATGATACACTCTCCGACCGAAATGCTTGCATGCTGCACTGCCTTTCGGTTGCTTATCAAAACCATTTCGGTTTCGTGGTGAGCTAGCGTCACCTTCTTCTCGCGCATCCAGTCTTCGACAACATCTATCGCCTCCGTTGCGAGTACTTCTACTTCCTCTAGTGATTCGCCGATCACTAGGAGCATCACGTTTTCCGCAAAACTGACAATCTTCACGCTCCTGAGGAGGCTAAGCTTCAGCACTCCGTCGTACAAAGCATTTCATAGAGTTGGGCAGAGTATGGAACCCTGTGGAGCGCCCGCTGTTACGGTTACACTTCTTTTTCCGGCGTCAGTTTCGTAGATCAGTAGCTCCTCAGAATCCTGCAGAGGTAGTCGGGAACTCCGAAGTCTGTGCAGCAAACCGGCGATTGCATATTGGATAGTCCATTCTCTCCCTCTGTGTATCCCCGTTAAGTATTACTCGTTCAAGCACCTTGCCGACCGTATCCAAAGGCATATCGGTCTGTATGCTGAAGGATCTCCAGGAGGCTTGCTTGACTTCGGCAACAGCACCAGCATTTGTCGCTTCCAGATGTCGCGGAAGTCACCATCGTGCTTGCTGTTTTCAGAGCCACGTTTGGGATACCGTCTGGTTCCAGGGCTTTCTTGGTTCCCCAGGCTTTTGCCGCCACCGTCAGCGTCTCGCTACTTTTTCGTAGCCATACTGCGTCTCGTATGGCTTAGGCGGCCAGGCCGTCGGTTCATGCTGTTGAAATAGCGCTTCTACGATGGCTCTCATCCTCTCCGGGCTCCTTTCCAGTGGTACTTCCGGTCCCCTTATCTTCGCCATGGCAACTCTATAGGCGTCACCCCACGGATTTGAATTGGCGTTGCGGTAAAACTCTTCTAGGCAAGCTTTCTTACTGAGTTTGATTTCCTTGTTCAGTGCGGCTATAACGACAGGTCTCCGATTGATAGGCTCTTCTGTCATCTTATCGAGCATTTCTGTGAATCGATCGGTCGTCCACCGCGGAGATGCGTAGAGGCGGCAGAAGAAGACTCCATTGATTTTGGCGATTTTCGCGCGAATCGAGTACTGATACACAACCATGCACTGCTAGGCCCTATACAAAACTGACTCAGACATCACTTCACTAAAAGTTTAATAACTTCTTTTAACAAAGCCGTATTCACTAGCAGTCTTCCGCGAAGTTGTAGACAATTAAATTATCTTTCTTATTTTTACTTACAGTGATAATGTGATACATACAGTGCCACCTAGCGGCAAAAATGCGAGTTAGTGGGTTTTCTCCATGTAAATTGTCGAAAAATCCCATACAAACTTCAGGCACGTTGGTCCGGTAGCTAGACTTGTCCGATTTGCTTAAAATTTGGTGCAAGTACTCCTGGTGGGACTAGGAATCGAATCAGGGGTGGGCCGATAGGGGTAATTTTTTTCATGTCACTCTAATGTACACTAATGTCATGTAATTATCTCAGCAATGTCTGCCCCTAACTCCTTAAAAACCTGACCTAATCAGAGATCACTTATTGTTTGATAACAAGAGACCTGCATATTAAACTACGCGCTAAAAGTGTCTAGCTTATCAAACTTAAAAAAGCAAAATTTGTATGCTTTGTGCAGTGGCTTGTCTTTCGCCACCCGGAAGAGACCCGCCCTATCGACAATGCGATGTGATATCCGAACCGGAATACTACACACCAAAAAAATCTGAATTTTATCGTTGACGTAATTGAAAACATGACACAATTCAACAAACCGTAATTTAGGAAATGACGGAACATTACCGTGTTCCATTCAATTTCACATGAAACATATACTTTACATGTGCAATGACATAAAATTACACTTCCTACCATTCAAAACAAACGCTGTATGTGAAGTAAAATTACATGATTTACGAAATTAAACGTCATGTAAAATTAAAATCAAACGTAAAACTAAGTTATTTTTGATGCTCGTATATGTCAGGGTCAGGAGACGTAAATTTACACTATTTTTCTAGGTGTGTATATGATGACATCCAAAGAGCAAATAATTCTACGAAAACCAGGACTACCAGGCTATCAAGTGTCATGTCTCACTCATAGTTACTCATACTAAGTACATCCACTACATGATGTGACGGCCGAAAGAGTAGATAGACGACTCCCCTTGTTTGATTTAATTTAATTAGAGCTATACTTTAGTATAAATAATATACACCATATATTACATATGCCGTTTTCGCTCGTAGCTGCCGAATGAGGCTTTAACATACGACCGCTGTCAGATCATACTTTGTCGGCAGCCCGGATAGAATTCGGCTCAGTATAGCCCAAGTTAAAATCGCATAAGTACGAATAACGGGTAATGATCTGTCCTTCCCGACCGCGAGCATAACCCTTAGACTTTCCCCTTGCTTATCAGTTTAGCACCAACCGGGGAGAACTTGGCCTTGTACCCACTTCTCTTCCACCATTTTCCTCGTTTTTTCCACCTATCACTGGCATTACATGTGATAGTTTATTACGAATTATGATTTCATAAGCAGATAATCTTATGATTTCAGTTTGTCGGGTCGTTAGTGCGACATAGTGGTCGGAAGTATAGGGAAGCATCCCACGCTACCCTATATTGAGAGTAGGAACAATGCTACAAATGTTACTGAATAAACCCAACTCCCAAGTCCCAAACAACAAACAGTGGTCAAAATCCGACCCCACATGCTCTAAGACCAGATGCCGATACAGTTCAACTACTCATCCTTGAGCAAAATTCTGGAGCTCAAATTTGCGAGGGTCCTGCTCGCGGCAAGTTTCCTGGTTTTGCTTTCACGAAATCTATTTATGTAGCAAGAAAATCAGCGCTTTTGTGGCGGATAAGACTACGAATTTATATTTGTTAACAGTGACCTAGAAGAGAGAAAAGTTCTTGGAAATAACGAAGCTTTCATACTGCCATACGGAAATTTCCATGTTGTGTGGTTGGTCGAAAACTGGTAGTGTGTCGATGAGATGTGCTGTAACCTTACTGCAGCAACTAACTAGGGTAAACCGAGGAGGGTTGAAACTATGCTTTTTACTAGCAAAACAGTACCGTTAGAGATCAAACAAAAATGCTCTTTATATCGTATCCACTAATCCTCCAATACACGTCAACTACCGTAAACCGGGGTGACATTGATCACTTTTCGAAGTAATCATTACATATTTTTGGACGCAACACATTTTTTTCAAGTTTAATATTTTTAAACCATGTACTGATGTATGGAGAACAAGATTGGATGGTTTTACCTAAAATTATCCGTTTACAGCTATTTTTTAAAAATGATTTCAACTTGAAGTCCGTTTTCGTGTTCCGGGGTGACTTTGATAACCTGCATGTTCACCCACATTA
Source organism: Topomyia yanbarensis (assembly GCF_030247195.1). NCBI lineage: Eukaryota > Metazoa > Arthropoda > Insecta > Diptera > Culicidae > Topomyia > Topomyia yanbarensis. The sequence goes on along the minus strand of NC_080672.1, from coordinate 100,964,705 downwards.
AGTTATTGATGTCAATGTTTTTCATTCAAATGTTTGTTTAAACTAATTCTGGAAGGATACTCATTGTTAAATAGATGTTAATTAGTATTATACAAAGTATTTCAATGTACTGTAAAATTCGAGTAATCAAAATTCGTATAATTTGTGTCCAACTAAAATAAAAGATTATGAAAAACCTTTAAAACTACTAAAATTGTTTTGTTTCAGTGTTTTATCAATGTACAAAAAGTTTCATCCATTTTAACACGTTGGACTATTGAACAATAAAAAAATGTTGCGAATTTTAACTTCAAATAATTTGAAATAATTGCCAACTAGTTTCACAAAAAATGTATTAAAAATAAACAAACTCTTAAAACTAAATTTAACATATCCCAATCTAAAGGAAAATAAAAACTCGCTTGTAATTTATTACTCTTGCTCAAATCTGAGATTTATTTGTTTAATAAAAAATAGACACTTTACGAAGCTTCGTAAAAATCAGGTAAAGTCAAATTTCGGATTTTTGTAGTTTTTGTACACAAAAACCGAATACTATACTCAAAAAGTATAACAAATCAGTATTTTATAAGTTTAGAGTAAAAATCATTTCAGATTGAAATGATTCGGTAGACTATTCTGGTTCAATAAGCGATCTACGAAAAAAATGTCTAGTGATCAAAGTCATCCGGATGATCAAAGTCACCCTCGTTTACGGTACGTTAAATAAGTGGTTGAGTATTTACGGTAAACACACAACCAGGGTTACCAAAAGGAAATCTGTATTTTTATTCTAAAAAATCTTTCCCTCTGTATTTTCTTTTCGAAAAATCTGTATCGGATCAATTGAGTTGTTTAACCTTTGGCTGGATTATCTATTGAGCTTGAGTTTGAGCTTGTGCGACCACCCCTGGTTGCTACTCGGTTATCGATCAGGACTAGCTGAAGTTGCACAAGGTAATCAGTAGATAATTATGCTTGAGAGTAGCGAAACATCATCTTTCATAGATAGACCATAGATTTTTTCACCTCAGAAAAATCTCAACGACCTCGGCTGGAATTGAACCCATGCCCAACTGGAATGAGTGGCGGTCACGCTTACCACTCAACCACCGGCGCCGTCCCTTTGTCTGGATTATCTATTGTAGATACTAACTCCTGTGGTTGAAATCGGTCAAACAGGAACCTGTTTACATGTTCGTAATAAGCCGATTCAATGTTTCTGATAATTTACATTCAGAAAATTGAGCTTTGTCGATATGAATAATGGTTAAATGAAGAATAATATGAATTATTCTTCATTTAACGGAGATTTTATTGATATATAATGTTATACACATTAAGGCAACCAATGTAGTTGTCGAATTTTTGTAGAATTAACAAACTTTACAATTAACGGGAGTAGAGCACAGCCAGGCGTTTGTTGGGTGCGAACCTGAGTGTATTACAAACTTTTACCTTGCTGAGTGAGCTACCACTCTCAAAAATGAAGATAATTCAAACATAGAGGGCTAATCTGAGACAGACATTAGGGGAAGTTTCACTGGAACTGAAAAAAAAAATTCTAACGGTCGGTTCAGTAACATTTCTCAAAAATCTGTATTTCTGTACATACAGATTCTTTGTCTAAAAATGGCTGAAAAATCTGTGTGAATACATATTATTCTGTATTTTGGTAACCCTGCGGGGGATCAAGTTACCACACATTTTTACAAAAACCTCGTTTTGGTATGATTTTATAAACTGTTCATATTACTGACAGGACATAGTATTCGGTATTACAAATTACTCATAGCTCTTTCAATTCAAATTGACTACAAGATAGCGAATTTTGCAATTACAATTTTTATTTCATTGAAAAGTTATGTGAAAAAGCAAAAGTGGGATCAAGCGTACCCACTCTCTCTCCTATGGTAATCGAAATGAGTAAACAAGGGATAGATTCCATTTGGTCCATAGTGGTGTTCAACTTTAGCGCTATCTCGATCCGGCCATCTGTTCGGAAGTGGAACAATTGTTATTAAAACAAATAAATATCGACAATGGAATGGTTACGACTATTCAATTCCAACCACTCCAATATCAAGACATTTAATACTAAAACGGTTCCAACAGAAACTTCCCCAAAAGGCAATATCAACACATTCAAATCTTATCTGCGTCGCACTCATGTTTCATCAATTCTTATACAATAAATATTAAAGCGCGATTCAGACGATACATTAGCTTCCGTCTACTTCAACGGAACGTCACCATTCCGTCAGGATAAAGGACGACTCAGACGATACATCAGCTTCCGTCAACGTCAACAGAACGTTACCGTTCCGTCAGGATAAGTTACATGCAGTTAAATGGAGGCATTCACACACAACATCAACGGCACGGAACGTTTTGATGTACGACACGTGTGAACGGGCGCAAGAGAAACGTATTTAACTTATCCTGACGGAACGGTGACGTTCCGTTGACGTTGACGGAAGCTGATGTATCGTCTGAATCGCGCTTAAGTTAAATACTTTTCTCTTGCGCCCGTTCACTCGTGCCGTACGTCAAAACGTTCCGTGCAGTTGATGTTGTGTGTGAATGCCTCCATTCAACTGTAACTTATCCTGACGGAACGGTGACGTTCCGTTGACGGAAGCTGATGTATCGTCTGAATCGTCCTTCACGCGTCGGATCGTCTGGAAGTGTGTAGCACTCCACTTATCATTGTATTGCGCATCAAGCGAGCGAACACAATGCTGATGAAGACGAGCTTCGATTTCTCTACACGACACATTCCGTATTTGAAGATCGGCTCATACTCGGTTAGCTTCAAAGCACAGTCAGAAAAAAAAACCGACTCGGAATAGTGGTGGGGTATTTCGGTCGGTGATAAATGGAAATTTCTTTTCTATCACGGACGTTAACAGCAAGGTAGCGATCGCACAAAACATATGCAGTCCTTCCCGTCATGTACGGGAAGCAAGACTTACGGTTTAGATCCACGCATCCGAACCGAGGGTCCGGATCCAGACCCTTGTCTGGATTTAAGTCTGGGCATGGCTCATGTCCAGACCTGGTTAGGGGAAAATGGTTCGGATCCGGGTACTGCTCCGGATCCAGGAATTGGTTCGGATCCGGACGGTCAGAATTTGCGAACTGATGCGGAACTGAAAACTAGTCCGGATCGAGAGCTGTGCCAGATCTGGAAACTCTAAAATTTGTATTTCACTATCCAACATACCCAGTAAAAAATCCGTAATTCCGGCTGGTTTCTGCCAATAATGGGACAGATTCCAGTCTGAATTTGGGCAGAAATCCGCGAGAATTCCAGTTGATTTGACGCATTACTAATACTGTTATAGAAATCAACCGAATTATACTACATAGGAACAGAGCCGAAGTTGACAGTGTTTGGTTGTGTGATGCACATGAACAGCCACCGAAATTCGTCATTCCACCGTTTACAACCTTTGTGGGAATATGAGTTTAATACAGCAATGCGAAATTGCGTGGTCTGTTACCGAAAAGACAATAAAATCTTACCCGTCGTATTTTGGGAGTGGCATCGACAATGGAGTTTGGTTAGTGCGAATGCGTCTAAAAAGCCTATTCCATCATACGTCGAGTAGCACAAGGTACTATCCACCGTCAAAAGTCACTTTGCACATACATACGAAGGCCAAATACGTGCAAATACTGCCACTAAACTGTGCATTACGGAAAGTCATGTGCAGAGGCAGCAACGGAAAATAAAGCTGTACCCGAAAGGAATTAACATTCAGCATCCATACCTTTAACACCATCAGTAGAACCTCAAATGCGCACCCAACCTGAGCAATCTAGTCAACAACCAACAAAAAGCCAGCCAACAACAGATACATCCAGTACTGCAAAACCAACATCCAGTGATTACAAGGCTACAACAACCAAAGAAGAAATAAAACTTGCTTCCAACGGAACACACTGCTACCTTATATCAAATAATGACAGCGATAACAAAAGGGAAGAAGATGGATGCCAGCTGAGGATGACCCACGGCTCAGTCAAACTAACGCAATGATTCGTGTCAAATAAACAGATTTAAAAAAAGAATAAATTTAAAAATAAGCAATCCTCGAATGACAGTTTTTGTTGAATTATCTAATAAAAACAAAAAAACTGTTTCAACCCTCCTCGGTCTACCATACTAAGTAATTGGATTGAAATGAGTGTTATGCACTTAAAAAGCTTATCAGAAAAGTAGTTTTACAAGCTTTCTAATTTTATGTACATAACGTAACTAAATTGCTCTGTTTGAATATTATAGGGGAGACCGGGGTTAGTTAGCTTTTTTTTATCTGAAACATTATTGTGTCGATTTTTTTGTCATAATGAGACTGGGTACGTCAAGGCATCCGTTTTAAAAAAATTAAAAAAAAAATAAATGCCCGATAACAAGGGAAAATTGTCAATTGGTCTCTGATAACGTCATGTATTTTTATGACTTGAAATAGTTCTGCGGAAACATTAATAGTTTCATTAATACAGCGTTCATTTTCGTGTACAAAAAGTACTTGATCGAACCCGACATATATGGAAAACAACGATCTTTGTAATGTTCTATGATTTGCATAGCTTCGAAAGAAATTTGTTTAAATAATTCCAAATTTTTTGACACCCTACAGGCTAATTCCAAAACGCAGGGTTTTGAAGTAATTAGGAACATGGGGTGTAACCCCTTGTCTTCTACATTTGTTTTATTTGGTAGCAATTAAGATTTTAATACCTATTTTAGATGCAGATTTATGGGACTAGTTGTTTATTGATCAGTTGTAAAAATTTGGGTTCTTCGATATTTATTATTGCCAAAATGTTAGAGCCAATCGTTACCGACCAACTACATCATATCATACGAAAGGCAAAAATGAACGAAGGATCAAAAACAAACACAAAAAATCAAGCATTCTGCAAAGCCCTAAATACTGGGCTACCTCATTCCAAACGAACTGACGATGGATGCGCGATTAGAGTAAAACTTTAGGACGTGATAAGGATCAGAATTTATAGACTACAACTAAATTACTGTGATGTCCTCTTTTGGCATGCCCATTGAGTAAACCAATTTCAGTGCAGCAGCAGCAGCAGCAGTTGGGTCCGGTTGAAGATAAAACGATGCCGCAGGTGCCATTTCGTCACACTATCCGCTCGTATCGGTGGCGACCGCTCACTGCCTGACGTTTGGTTTGCAGGAAACGAACGCGTGCGGGTTTTTTCTCGGAGCACCGAACGGAGACGGGTTGGTCCTATAAAAACAAATCAGGATATTAATTGGTGCTATCGCTTCTGTTTGATGTAAGTTCAGCAAAAGCGAAGGCCGCACATGATGATAGGTTTGAAACGGGCAGGATAACAGGATAACGTTCGAGATTGTGGGCACGAGGCACCTTCAGGAACATCGTGGCTCCGGACAGGTTGAAGGGTCTTATCGAGTGGTTGGCCGATGATTGGCATGTAGAATTGGAACATAAATGAATCGTCGGTTTAGATAAGTGTGGCCCATCTTAAAGACTATGGAAATTATCGTTTTTTGTTGTGTTATTTTGAACTACGCTTGGAAGCATTAATGAGTTCATTTGATCAGGTAATCACTTTATTCCGAATATCTTTACTTTTAAGGTCAAGTTGTTTAAAGCTCAGACCACTGATAATTACATTGCAAAAGGTTACTAGGCGTGTTTACCAACGCTTTGATTTTCTCTTATAGAAAAGTAATCTACACACTTTATAATCCGGCTTGCTAGCCGAGGCACGAACGGATCTTTTCACGTTTCCTTCTTGTCTTCTTTCTTCACTCTTTACTGTTTGCTCTTCACTCTTCACTCTTCATTCTTCACTCTTCACTCTTCACTCTTCACTTTTCACTCTTCACTCTTCACTCTTCTCTCTTCTCTCTTCACTCTTCACTCTTCACTCTTCACTCTTCACTCTTCTCTCTTCTCTCTTCTCTCTTCTCTCTTCTCTTTCTCTTCTCTTCTTCTCTCTTCTCTCTTCTCTCTTCTCTCTCTCTCTTCTCTCTTCTCTCTTCTCTCTTCTCTCTTCTCTTCTTCTCTTCTCTCTTCTCTCTTCTCTCTTCTCTCTTCTCTCTTCTCTCTTCTCTCTTCTCTCTTCTCTCTTCTCTCTTCTCTCTTCTCTCTTCTCTCTTCTCTCTTCTCTCTTCTCTCTTCTCTCTTCTCTCTTCTCTCTTCTCTCTTCTCTCTTCTCTCTTCTCTCTTCTCTCTTCTCTCTTCTCTCTTCTCTCTTCTCTCTTCTCACTCTTCTCTCTTCTCTCTTCTCTCTTCTCTCTTCTCTCTTCTCTCTTCTCTCTTCTCTCTTCTCTCTTCTCTCTTCACTCTTCACTCTTTACTCTTCACTCTTCACTCTTCACTTTTCACTCTTCACTCTTCACTCTTCACTCTTCACTCTTCACTCTTCGCTCTTCACTCTTCTCTCTTCTCTCTTCACTCTTCACTCTTCACTCTTCACTCTTCACTCTTCACTCTTCACTCTTCACTCTTCACTCTTCACTCTTCACTCTTTACTCTTCACTCTTCACTCTTCACTCTTCACTCTTCACTCTTCACTCTTCACTCTTCACTCTTCACTCTTCACTCTTCACTCTTCACTCTTCACTCTTCACTCTTCACTCTTCACTCTTCACTCTTCACTCTTCACTCTTCACTCTTCACTCTTCACTCTTCACTCTTCACTCTTCACTCTTCACTCTTCACTCTTCACTCTTCACTCTTCACTCTTCACTCTTCACTCTTCACTCTTCACTCTTCACTCTTCACTCTTCACTCTTCCCTCTTCACTCTTCACTCTTCACTCTTCACTCTTCACTCTTCACTCTTCACTCTTCACTCTTCACTCTTCACTATTCACTCTTCACTCTTCATTCTTCACTCTTCACTCTTCGTTCTTCACTCTTCACGCTTCATGCTTCACGCTTCACGCCTCACTCTTCACGCTTCACTCTTCATCCTTATCTTTCCACTCTTCTCACTTTTCCTGTTTACTTTTACTTTTCGCTCATTACTTTTCTTCTGTTACATTTCTTTTATTACTGTTCACTCATTACTTTCTTTACAACTTCAAATAGACAAATTTACCATTAGGGATACGTCACTGCGCATTGCCCGAACTCCCAGCTTATTGCCTCGCTGATGAGCACAACTTTTCCCTCTAATTGCAAATAATCGCCTTTCTCTTGCCTGATCCTTCCAATCAGCCCAGCTTGAGGCATAAAATTCAAATTAATTTTCCTCGGAAAAAAGGTAGCCAGCCTCAAACCGAGACAACCGGCAACGCCCGCTTCGGGATACCGAGTTGACTTCTGGCAAAATCTCCTGCAAGCCCCCGAAAAATGTTCCTGCTTCACCCACGCAAGCGGTCTTCTTCCTCAATGATGACGACGACGACGACGACGTGACAATCCGAGATCGATGGCATGCTGTCACGGGGACTCCGAGCTGCAATGTTTAAGCATTTTTATTACTTTATGATTTTATTGCTATGCAGAAGTTGTAAAGTGGCCAATAAATTTGCCTAAAAGATGTTCATCTTCTACTTATTTCGTTTCTTTCGGAGCAGAACATTTTCTGGTTCGTTCAGTTCTTTGCCAGATTCAATGATTTTTAAGAATGAATTTCAAGCAAAAGTTTCCATTGGAAACCGTGGCTGGGGCTTCTTACAATGTCAGAGTTGAAATTTTCTTTTCGATTCATACACTCTCGAGAAGTTATTACGCTCTGTGACTTCAACGCTGGACGAATTTATGTTCCATTTTTATGAAAATTTATAGCAAGATTTATGGGAGTGGGTGCTGGAGAGGAAGAAACGTACAGTTATCAATATCGGTGAAGGAGCAGCTAGCTAACTGCCCGTAAGTCGAAAGGGTCCAGCTCTGGTGTGTCATTGTCGTTCTTCTCAATTCCCTTCCACCATCGCCGTCTTAGTGCTGCAACGCTACAACATACTCAGAATGCGCAAATGGAATGTGTAATTTTATTGACCCTCAGAGTGACAGTCGTAAACAGTCCGGCAGCAGCCAATTCTCGTACCTACCGACGGATGTGCGCACATTTGCGTGCCGAGAGTTGAAAGGGAAATGGCATTTTCGAAAAAAAAGTCCTTTGTTATCCTATTTGACATGGTCTCAGCTTTGTGGAGAGGTGACGATTAAAGATAATTGACTTTAAAAGTTTCATACATTCATCTAACCATCGGCTGCCATATCCATGGTGATGATTGTTTTAGAGAGGGTGATAACTCCGATCATTGTTGGAGACTAGTCGGAGTCAAAGAACCACTATAAGCTATAAACTATGAACCGGTGACATCAAGTGAATAAATTCTTCCTCCGGTTATTGCATCGCACTGATTCCTACATGAGTCAATGCCGGAGATAGACTGCCCACCCAACGCGAAAGCAACCCGGTGACATTCCCGTGAACCGAATTATTACTGTAACGGGGCCAAACAATCATTCACGGGTGAGTGCGAGGCGTTGAAAGTTATCTACTGTGCCAAATGAACGATTTTTTTTCTTCATCTTAACCATAATTTGACGGGATGATAAATTGATTTCTGTCGATTTCCGATCCATCACGAATTTACTAAACCTTCATCCCCCCACGAGGGAATGGAAATGGATGAACGACACAACACGTTTTGATTGACCCTTCCGGCAGATACACGAATACTTCATCAAATTGTCGGTTCAGTATAATCCATCAACAAAGTGCACTGACCTGACAGGAGAGTATGACCGACTAAATCTGAACATGTGTGATCTATCCTATATTGAAATCTTTTGAATCTTAGATCTTTACCGTCGTTTTAAAATTGAAAACCGCAGTAATTCAAATTCAATTCGCTTTCTTTGTTGAATGTGGAAAACACGTCTCAAGATCGATTTTGACAAATGGCGAAAAAAGTTTTAGGGAGGAAAAAATCCTAAATGGGCAATCGAGCAGTGCAAAACGACCCGGGTGGCCCACCGTGAAAAGAACCCACCTGCGGAACAATTGGTCAACTTGGCAGCCAAACAAAGGCAATAATCGGTGCGGAGGGTGGATGTTATCGAAGTTGAGAGTTTTTTATGGTCAATTCTTCTATACTTTTTACGTAGTTTCAGTGAGAGGTTGTGGACATAAATTATTGTCAGTGGCAGCCTGAATGGCATGTAGGTGTGGTACCGCTTTTTTCTATGTTACATTCTTATAGATAGGGAATGTTTGAGTCAATATATCTACGTTTACAGATTTATCTGAAAAGGAGATATTTAAAATTGTTACTTTTCACATATGGTTCAGTTTTTGATTATCTGCTCCACCAGGCTCTACTGAATTATTTTATGGTCGTTAGTAATTATACAATTTGGTAGCGATCGGTTTTGACTCCACAAAACATTTCAAAGTTTATATTGAATTTAGAATGAATTATTGGGATTGAAAATAAATTCTCAAAAAAAATCCCCTCAACTAATTAACGGGAACACTATATGTATATTCACAATACTATATTTCTCTTATGTGGAGAACAATTTGAGTAAAAACTATTTTTTCTGCATTAAGGAGAAAATTGTTAAAAACCATCTTTGCGCGTGAAGAGCACAAAATCTGTAACTAAATTAATTAGAGATTTTGCTATTCGACTTCGTCTCATCAGAATCCGACACTAACTTAATGTCATAATTAAGCTAGCGCCGCTTTAACGCTAGCTCCAAAAAATTGTTCTTCACTAAGGAGAAATATAGTATAGTGCATCTTGCATTGGCTCACTAAGCCAAACCAAATGTTTCGATTTCATTAGTTCTCATAACCTTAAAATGAGCTATTTTTCTTACGGAGCCTCACGCTTGACTAAGGGTTCGCCCAGGAACACAAATTGTGTCTCCGGAATTTATTTCCCGGGATTTTTAAATTTCCCGGGATTCCCGAATCCCGGGAATGAATGTTTTCTTATTCCCGGCACGCTGGAATTCCAAAAAAAAAGATTTTCATTTTTTTCCAAAACATTTCTGTTTTTGAAATGAAATTCAGTAAGTCCATCGGCAAACTTTTGGAGACGGTAGTAATTGCTAATAATACTTCTCCAACTAATTCACAATTCGTACATTTACCAGCCGTTGACCTGAAATATTTTCTTATTTTAACGTTGGCGCTGCGCACAATATCTCAGCCACCCATAAACAGATTGATCTTTCGTATTTTGATAGCTAGACGGTCAACGAAGGGTTTCGCAAATTGGAAATAGTTACAGATGCGTTGATTTTCCAAATTTTTGTTATTTAAATTAAGGTTTTGTTAAATAGCACTTATACCAACATTTTTAACAGTGGGTTACCTTCACTAGTGTCTGTTTATGTGTGTATACAAGCCGTTCGGAAGAATTTCAGCGAAGTATTTTGTCAGTATCTATTTATACACATATTTATTAAAAGGATAAGTGTAAACATTTTTAACTCAGGAGACGAAAGGTAATAGCTCTACCGCACGTCCAATGACCAATTTCAAGAATTCCCCGTACATTTGAGGTCGCCTTCCTAAACAATAAGCATTGGTTGTAAACTTCAACTATACTGCCTATGATCGCAAATCAGTCCCATAAAGATAGAAAATTGCATATATAATGGGACAAATATGCAATCATGGGTAGTATAGTTGTAGCAGATTAGTCGTATACAACGCATCAATATTTGAGAACTCTTTTAGATCAGATACACATGCAATCATTCGCTTTGAAAAATGTTTCCAATAATTCATTGTTTAAGAGAACACAATTCAGTTTTTCCATATTCCCGGGATCCCTGGATTTCACGAGAAATTGCTAATTTATTTCCTGAATCCCGGGAAGCCATAAACTATTGGGAAATGGAAGCTCAAACTCCGAGACTAGTTTTGACGAGGATAAACATACACCAGAAATATATTTTATTGTATGCTAAATTGTTTACCTAGTGTCTCTCAACGTCTAGGGAAATTTTTCATATACAGTATTTTTTATTCCGATTACTGAGGTTTAACTTTTGGGTCATTCGGCTCTTTTTGGGGTTAGAAAAATCTCTTTTGAAACAATTCTAAGGGATGATATGAGAAACCGCCGGCCGCAAAATACGACCATCGTCGATTTGAACGAAACTTTGTAGTTGTGATCGGCTAATGAATCTCCATGATTTTCTCTGCCAATTGCAATATTGTGATACAAGAGTTATTTTCCAAAAGGGTGTAGACGTTTCTACGTGCAACAATTTCAATTTTTTGTTCAATTACCGTATTTTATACAGAAAAACTGTCTGAGAACGAGTTACAAGGAATGAATACCTCTGTATGAAAAAAATATGCGCTGAAAAAAATGTTGTTTCATTTTTCACAAAAACAAAAATTTGTATTAAAAATTTAAATCGCAGAAACTATTTTTTTTAATTTTGTTATATTTTGTTAATAAAAACCTAAAGAGAAAAGAAACATTTTGAATGTGATTTATACATGTTTTTAAATTTCATGCTAATTGACATATAAAACTGTTACAAAATGCATTTAACAAAAATTTTCCAAAATGCGATAGTTTTCGAGATATTTGGAATTTTGCTCCAACAAAACCAATTCGTGTAATTATGCCCTTTTTAAAAATTATTCGCGTTACCCCATCATAAAATGTCAACAAGCTAATGTTTATCGATTTAAAGATGTAAAAGAATTTTTTTCAGTGTATTAAGATCATGGAGAAGCTTCCAATAAAACAGTTATTCGCATTTCTTTATCAACAAATATAGGTTGCTCAAAAGGCCCATGACATTTACTGTAATTCCATCTTTAACATCAAGGCGATATTGTAAACCATTTGAAAGGTATACGGAAACAATCAAAATATTATTCAACTATGGGGACTGATTATTAAACTATATAGTTGAATCATATTTTGATTGTTTTTGTGTGGCTGTCAAATGGTTTACCATATCGCTTTCATGTCGCAGGGAAAGTTACAGAAAATTTTATAGGCCTTTTGAGAAACTTATTGCTGTTAATGGAGAAATGCGTAAAATTTATAAAAAGGTCGTAATAAAACAAAATAATTGTGTTTAAAAATTTAAAATATCTCGAGAACTGTTACATTTCAGAAAATTTCTGTTATGAACATGTTCATTTAAGATGACGTTTAGAATCATATTCAAAAAGAAAATTGCATTTTTAACTGCAAATAGTATGAGTTATGAAAATATATCAAAAGTTGTTGTTAGGTAAACTTTTTTATTGAAAGCTTTCCCATGTTCCAAATACGCTGAAAAAGTTTCTTTTGCGTTTGTAAAACGATAAACATTAGATTGTTGAAATTTTTCGATGGGATAACACTAAAAACTTTTTAAAGAGGGCATAATTACACGAATTAATTGTTCTTGTTAGAGTAAAATTCCAAATATATCGAAAACTATCGGATTTTGGAAGATTTTTGTTAAATGCATTTTGATTTTAAATGATACTTAAAACTATATTCTGTAATAAAATTACAGTTTTGTATGTCAATTAGTATGAAATTTAAAAACATGCATAAAATTATTGTTAGAAAAGCTTTTTTACCGATAAGTTCTCCGTCATGCAATTACATTTAAAATGTTTCTTTGCTCTTTAGGTTTTTGTTGGCAAAATAAAAAAAAATTAAAAGATTGTTTTTTTAATTTTTAGTATAAATTTGTATTTTTGTGAAAAATGACATAACATTGTTTTCAGTGCATATTTTTTTCGTGGAGAACTATTCATTCGCTGTAACTCGTTCTCAGATGGTTTTGCTGAATAAGATAATTATCGACTAAATATTTTTGGAACTAATGTACGTAGAAACGTCTACGTCCTTTTTGAACAATTGCTCTTGTATCACAAAATTGCAATTGCCAGAAAGTAGTACGGTGATTCATAAACTGAACACAACTGCAAAGCTTCGTTCGAATCGACGATGGTCATATTTTGCGGTCGGCCGGTATCTCATGGAATCCCTCAATAGTAAATGGGAAATAAATATTTTGTCTATTGTATGAAAATATGGAACTCAATATAAACGAAGATATAGAAAGTACTACTTTGTCCCGAAAGAGGTATTTCTCTTACTGTTGCCAGACTTCTTAATTTGTGGTCTTCGCTATTATCCTACATTATGTGAGAAATCTTCAATAGTCAGATTTATTTTTTTAGAGAATTTACTGGATGTATCCAGTTTACGACTCCGAAATTTCTTATGGGGAATTAAGCTACATGATTTCTATCCCTTTTCCTAAAATTATTTGAAATTAAGAAATACTTTTAATGTTGAAAAGGACAATTAGGATTCTCAATCAAAAGTCGCATTGAAATTTGTCAGAACACGATGTCGATGCTTCAAGCTAAAAACATGTTTATTAATATATTAATATAGGGTGGATGTACCAGTATTCGCAAGCTTAAGGAAAATTTTTGATAAAAAATCGATTAATAGACCTATGGGCAATATTAATACATTAAACGAAAGCTTTCAGTCCCTACTTCATAGGAAAAATATAAAGATAGCTTAATAACCAATTTATGTATTCAAAACCGCTTGTACCACTATAGGAACACATGTACCAATAGTGGTGCAATCGCTAATTTCGGTTCCTATTGTTGCAAATCCCATTGCTTTCTTATGGGACTTGCAACTATAGGTACACTACATCAACTATAGGTGCAAGGGAGCTCAAAATTCTAAGAAAATCATTTTTTTCAATAGTTATTTGAGCAAATTTCAAGGATAACAGTTTTATTGTCGCATAATTTTAGTACGATGAATCGATAAAAACAATATTTGTTGATGGTTGGTACCTTAGTTAGGCGTATAACCCACTACTGCAACTATTGGTACACCTCAACTATAGGAGCACCCACCCTATGTATATTATCAGTCTACTTTCTACTTCTGCCGCAGTCAGACGTACAATCGAGCCAAGTGAAAAACAGGACTCTCGATCTAGTGTGCATTGTCTCGAGAACAAAAAAAACATCGGATTATTCTTGTCATCATGAGTAAAGTTGACGAAAAAGCTCTACTCCGACCCAACGCTACGGTCGTTGACTTCAAATTTTGTTCAAAACGACCGAGTTTTAGTGAAGTGGAATACTTTCTGAAGGTAAAAATGCAACTTAGGCTTGCGGAAGTCTTATACATTCAGTATCATCATCTTCACAATGCCGTGTCAATATCATTCAACACGTTAGCACAAGCCGAGCGTTTCGTTTTGAAGAACAACTTAAAACACGTGGTTGAAAGTGACAACGTTGGAATTAAGATTCCCGCATATATTGAGAATGATTACGTAGATGTAAGGTTATATGACCTATCACCTCGTACCCCTTCTGAGTCAATTGCAAAATGCATGTCGCAATACGGAAAAGTAGAATCCGTTACACCTAATACTTGGAGAAACTTCTGCCCGGGTACTCCTAACGGCGTTTTTGTAGTGAGGATGCGGGTTGAAAGGCCTATACCCTCCTACTTGACAATAAAACTCAAAACTCACTGAACTACAATTATGCAAACTGCGCTATGCACCCATGAGGGGCAAACTCCTACGTGCAAGTATTGTAATCAGACAGCTCATCATGGACAACCTTGCGCGGAAGATGCAGAGGAAAATCCATCTCAACCGATTGCCAACTCATCTACGGCAAACCAACCCAAAACAGAGTTTTCAATATCAATTCCTGAACCACAAACGGTGGCCAAATTTGTGGCAGCTGTTCAGACCATAATGACAACCGCAAAAGAATCATCCAGCACCCCAAAAGCAACTGTAAGCAACATTGGCAAGGATAACAGTAACAGTGACGGATTCACGCTGGTCAGCAATAAGTGCAAGAAACAGGGAAAAACATCTGATCGCGGACACCAAGCCGGCTTCGACCTGGACGTGAATAACAAAAAAGAATTAAATGACCCCCCAGATGCAGATTGCCAGCAAACCCCGCGAAAGAAGGTCTCCGCTCGCAATAAAAGTTGCGCGCACGAGATCCAGTATTATAATAATATTTGTTTATATTTTTATTTTTACATTTGTAAACATATAAAAGATCCACGGCTCCGTTAAGCTACCGCTATGAGCCGTGTCAAATAAACGAGCTATAAAAAAAAATCTGATCCCGGACACCAAGCCAGTTTCGACCGGGACGTGAAAAACAAGAGAGAATCATACGACCCCCCTGACGCTGTTTGCCAACAGTCCTCGCGAAAGAAGGTCTCCGCTCGCAATAAAAAGTTGCGCGAACGGGATCCAATATTACTACAATAATTTTTGTTTGTATTTTTATTTTTACATGTATTGTAAACATATAAAAGATCCACGGCTCTGTTAAGCTACCACTATGAGCCGTGTCAAATAAACGAATTAAAAAAAATATGAATAATATGTTTATTTACGTTTGAACTTACAATTTTGATGAAAGGTCCGTATGGATGGACAGGATCGTTTCAATTTGAAAATGTTGCTGTGACATTGATCTGTTAGAGTAAGTTAATTATTGGAGTTAGGTTAGGTTTAAGTTCATATTTTAGTTTTATGTTTTAAGTCAAATACTCACTGCAAGTAGGATTTTATCTAGAATGTAGTTCACAGATTCCTTTGGACCGTGACTTAGAGGGTCAATTCAGTTTACTTATCTTTTAGGATTAGGCTGGCTTCTTTAGTTTAAATTAAGTAGATGTAATTAGCACTAAGTTTATCGTCTAAATTATACGTTTTACCCATAGATATGCTCACTAGCACTGTAGGAATAGATTAATTAACTAGAACTATTAAATAATTAACCACGTAGCTGATAAATTCAGTTGAGAAAAATATAATATAGGGTGTACAGGCCGAACTGGTGACGAATATAGGATTAATTTCGCTGTGTCATCTACTTGACGTTTAGGTTCATCCAACAGGGCAGTTGAGCTCTCGCTAGTGGGGGCGCAATGTGCCTGACACGTCGCTGTAACAGGGTCATTCGTCGTCACAAATAGTTTTGAATTTAAGCCAAATGTGCTTTACCAGCCAGGATCGGATCAGGAAAGAGAATGATTCTAGATTACATTAACCATCCCCTAGAACGAGATAAGCAATTAAACGAAATACATGATAAATATTTCTGCTTACTTGTTTAATCACTATCTGTAAAATGGTTAGAATATCAAATAAGTTTAGTTAACATTTCTCTCCTTGCTTATAAAATATCATTGGCACCCAAGAACCGATGGAATCTAAAAAAATAATTTTTCAGGTTAAAAGTCGGACTTTGCAAATACTTCAATTCATCTGAATATACAGTTCAAACCTTACATTTTTGTAAGTTTTTGTAAATCGACTTCTTAATCAGTAGGGCCTGTGCTAATCTAAATACTAATTGTTTAGTAAATTCTTACTTTTAGTGTTATTTTGAATGTCGATAGTACCACCTAGTGACAAAAATGTGAGCCTATTTCTAGGGTTGTCACCCCTGTGTTTTGACCCGAAGACTCCAGTTTTTGGGGGTAATTTCTGGTCCACCGTACTCTACACTAATTTTCCAGGCTCGGTCAGACAGCTGAAGTACTGAATTTTATTGTTTTTGTGCAATATGTTTGAAATGCCCGACCTTTCGTTTGTAGAAGGCCAAGATGCGTCCACCAACGATTTTGGATTTCGAATGAAAAACAAATCAACAAAATATTAATATAATTTTACATTCCACTAAATCTCTCAAAATCATTTTTCAAAGTTAAATTCCTCAAATTGCACCAAATAACGTCAATGTCGCTGATGCTTATCGTTGGCCGCTCCTACAGGCGTCCTTAAATATGGTTAGGGTAGCTTTGCTCCTTTGTTGGAATCTCGCTAGCGACTGTGACGACGAATAACCGAATTCTTCGTTCTCTGCAAGGAATCCTTAAAGATACCGCTTTCCAGACACTACTGATATAGTGTCTCTCTCCTTTTCCTATTAGCTGTTTGCTCATTTGGCTTATCTATCACAGCGAGAGCGGCTGGTGCTTTTGTATTCTTTACGTTTAACCGAGAATATGAAATTCTACGCCAAACTAAACCGATAGAACCTTTAGTAAATGCGAATAATTTACAGCTTAATGTAAATAGCGGTGGACATTACGCTTCGCAAGTTTGAGTCTATTTTGATAATTTTTCAACCAACAAATTTTTGATGCCCTGGCAAGTTATAGGACTGAATGAAAGAGTGTAAGCATATCTTTTGAAATCAATAGGTAATAAAAAGCGATTAAAATGCCGAGCAATAGCTTAGATTCTCATTTTTGTCTGATTCCTGGGTATACTAATGTTTTCCTTAAAGTCTACCTCCTCAGATTTAAAAATCTTCGGATCAAAGCCTTGCCAGAAGTGTAAAACCTAAATATTCAAACAAAAATACTTTAAAAAAAATTTATTCCGGACCACCGACCGATTATTTTGCTTTTGGTTGCATCCTGATGCCGAATATTTTTGAATAAAGTTGTTCACACGGACACCGTGTGTATTGTGCATGGTAATGAAAAAGCTTGTAGGATTGCGAATGAAGTACATATCGTAATCAAAACAGTTTCATGACCCCAACAGTTCAAAGGAAAATAGTCAAGAAAAGGATACCTGGATTTTTAAAATGTTATATGTCATGAACTGGAAATTTATTCAAAACTTCGATTCATAAAAAAAAAGTTGTTATATGATTTGAGATGAAATTTCCTTTTAGTGGACTATAGAATCATTTTCTATATTAACTCATTCTCTCACATATTTCGTGAAATACATTTGAAATTTTATCATTTTCAAAAAAAAACTACATCTCTCACACTACCGTCGATCTATAACAGTATTTACCCGATCAGAAGAGAATAACAGATTTATAACAACTGGAGTTATTTATTTCAAAAATATTTTGAAACAGAACCTGTTATAAATCCGGCTGGTTAGTTGTTAAAATGACAAAAAAATAAAACAAAAAACTGGCTAATGATAACAAAGTTGTAACAAAATTTGATATTATTTTATCAAAGTAAAAACAAAATGAGATATAATTTTTTTATGAACCTTCATTGCAACCTCTGTGAGAGATTAGATAAAAACTGTATTAGATATAATCATCTAATGACAGTGATCTAGTAACAAACAATCAATTCATAAATTGATCTAAATTGATCGTTTCATAACAGATTATGCTATAATATTGATTGTATAGAAAACTGTCCGCCATCCACTTTCAATTCCGTTATCTGAATATAACCCCACTTGTTATAAATAGCAACCATAGTTATAATTGTGTTTTATTTTTTTCTGATCGGGAATGTGCTGCCTCTCCTACCATCTCATTTTATTGTTGTACACATTGATGAGTGTTTACATATTGATCTTATGAGTTATACCAATAATTTGAGCAAATACTAAAACTAAAAATAATCTGGAGCTTAACAGATTGTTATAATGAAAATTGAATACGATAACTAATTAAAGACTACCTAGACTATTTAAATATTAAAAAAAATGTATGATGTTTCAAAAATATCTAATCTGCAAACGGAAAAGGTAAATCCAAGAAAAAAATGATGAACTCCCGGACACCGATTCGCCTGTGACACAGCAACCATCGAGTGGATCACCGCTCAGCTCCACTTTCATCATTCTATTAGCGCAAACTACCAGGCCCGGGCCGAAGGGCTCTAAAAATATATGTACTTAAAGCCACACCACATCTAATCGCTTCATTCTGCACCAATTTTGCGATTTGAAATGGAAATAATTTTTAAGAAATGCCCGCTGTCTGGTTGGCAGAGCTCGAACGCGCGCGGTGTATGCTGCGGAGACAGTGAACGTCGCGACCGGTGAACCAACATGAAAAGAAGCGACACGTGGAATATTTTCCGGTTTTGTAGCGCAGAGAACGTTACGATGATGGTGAAAACTGTATGCTGCATAGAAGTGTAGCTAGGTATACCTTCTAGAGCAAAATCTAATGGATCCGTTCGTCTGCAGTCGAGCGAAATTGTTGCTACACGGACACTGCCGCCCTAAGTGGAAGTTGGTCGTCACCGTATCATGATGCGGTTCACTATGCTAATACAGATTCAGAGTTTAACTATAATTGTTATCGTCACTCGGACTTTAAAATCTATACTGTAACCTCGACAGTTCTAAGCTGTTATCGATTTTGTCAGTACGATGCACCAACACCACAACCGAGGAAAATTACTCGAGCCAAAAAAAAAAAAAAGAAAACCAGAAAACGACTTTTGGTCCTATAAGTGAAAGATGTGCAGTGTAATTGATTTTTGAAACGGTTTCATGCCACATATTGAAGTTTCGAAAACTCTGGCAGGCTTCAAGTAGGTCGAATTCGTAATAAAATGATCGTTAAAAAGGCACACACCGGATAGGTTGCTGCATACGTCATTTAGTCCAAAATATATACTTTGATGGAGGCGAGCAGTACTTTAGTGAAACCAATATTTCCGCAATGTAGTTTTCCAATTTCGACGAAAAGCGATTCCGTTTTACACCAACAAAAAAACTTTCTTCTGGTCACCCCATCATGGGAAATGTGCCGATTTCCATCTCCCACCAAACCCACCGAT
This sequence comes from Topomyia yanbarensis, assembly GCF_030247195.1. Taxonomy (NCBI): domain Eukaryota; kingdom Metazoa; phylum Arthropoda; class Insecta; order Diptera; family Culicidae; genus Topomyia; species Topomyia yanbarensis. The sequence continues at coordinate 100,945,127 of NC_080672.1, read as the reverse complement.
TACCATTTTCCGCCATCGAATGAACTATCCCGGATTGGTGGCAACGGCATTCAGTCTATCTCCAACCACCCGAAAGTCAATGATTGGCAAATCAATCAAAGCACCATTATGCCGAAGCCAGCCTCGCGCCTTTGCATTCTCTCACGGCCATTCACAAAGTCAGCCCATTGATTGGTGGAAGCTGCCGTTCGGTGGAGGTGAAACAGTCCAAAAAAAAACCACGTACCGTGACCAACTGGGCGTGGAACGTATCGATTAAAGTCGTTGCTCGAAACGGAGAAAAACAATAACAGAAAAACAAGCGAAATGTACACATTTTTGGGATACAACATCCGAGTTACAACCGAAGTCGTAGCCTACGCTGTGACTGATAGGTGCCATTTCCTAGTTTGAATAATGCTAAGAAAAAAAATCGTGCCTTTTTCAATTATCTGAAACGGTTAATATTGGGAGATTGATTTCGGTTTCATGTTTCCCACTGATGAACTGAAGCGTTTCGATCTCTCGACCGTCGAACAGCCGGCGCGAATCGGTCGGAATGGTGGCAGTGCGAACGATTTTGAATACCAAAATGGAAAACAGTAGCTGGCTTCCTAATGAAATGGGATTGATGATGATGATGCGATTTTTTGATGGCGGTTTGATCTTGAATTTGAGGGTATCATGATGTTTTTCCAATCTAATCTAAGTTTAATTAGTCTTTAGAAGTTGTTGATGCAGCAATGAAGAAAGTATAAATTTTACAATAATTTTGAGTTTAAAAGCACAGCTCAGTGGAGCTTTCTTTCAGGTTCTTTTTTTAATTCGAAAAAAAACTTCATAAATTTCAGTCTAAATTAAATTACTCATAAAAGTAATTCAAATGGAAACCTAAAACAATCACGCGAATTAAATATACAACAGTTGATACAATAAAAATTTTAGTCACGATAAACCACCAACAAGGAAGTCATTTGGGACCGTCTGTACTGTTACTTTTACTTCAATGACGTGTATTAGGTGCTGAAAATATTTCGTCTAATGCGTTCAATTGAAGATTTAAAATATCCCCAACAACAGCTTCAAGGCTTTGCTAATGATTTGGAAATAGGGTTTGCCTTGTCTCCGCAAAATCAAAAAAATGCAAAATAAGTGCTACAGATCAGAGCCGTTGCAACATAGGGGGCCGAAATTTCACCTCCGCAAATTGTCACAACATAACGCGGCGCAGCACATGTAACCCGCATTTTGTTGTTTCAATTTACGGCGGTAAAATTCGTAGCGTTTTTGAGTGAACTTTCTCAAATCGATGATACTGACTACAAGAACCTGTTCAAAAATGAATAGTAATCTAAAAGGTTTTACTCGAAAACGTTATCAATGAGTGACGTTCGTGCGCGCAATATGCCGGTGCTGGATATCGCCGGACTTCTGAATAACAGCCAGCTCCTTCTCCAACCTCAGCTCCTTCAGCCCCTCCAGTAGTTTTTTCGGAACGTCTCCAGTCGTCAAAAACACAACTAGAGCAATTCTCGGAACCTCATCCAACCTGCACATTTCCTTCAACTGTGCGGCCAGTGGCGATATCTGGCAATTTTTTCACCGTGAGTATCTACCAGATTGTTTTGCAATGGAACAGCGACGTCGATTATATGGGGACTTGGCGTCGTCCCTAGTCATATCTGGGCGGTTGTGGTGTAGGAATTGGTCCGATAGAACAGTGCGATCCCAGTACAGCTTGAAAAGGACATTTTACAGAAAGGGCACAAGCAGATAACGGTAGTTCGATACAATCTCTTCCAAAAGACCATATTGCCCATTGCTGGTGCAAAATCTTAGTAACGCTACCATAATGTGGTCGATGACCTCGAGCGGCTAATGCTACATCCGGCGTGTATCTTTGACGTCTTGGTGTTAGACATACCTCCTGCCATTCCTCGTCGGCATTATCCTGTCCCGGCTTTATTTGATGACACAGAAACTGTAGGTCAACGCGGCGACAGCAAACATGTTGATTTCTGTGACCTTATTCCCCACGTTCAGGAAAGGTTTCAAGGCACAATTCACTCGACTTAAAATCGTATCACGGAACTCAAGCTTGATGTCGGTGTGACGAATCCTGAGGAGCCAAATTCCAAACTCTTTGCTGATGTCGCAACTAATTATTTCGACTAGTTTCTTGAAATCGTCCATGTAGAAAGTATCGGTCAGTTTCTCCATTCCATTATCTGATAGCCATGCCCGTTTCGTTTGAGTGCCTCTTCCCCTATTCTGAGCTGCAGTGTTGTTAAATACCTCTCCATCGCCTGCCGCTCACGACTGCAGGAGCAACTATATACATATAATTCCAATACCTTGATGAGAAACGATTGCGGTATATAGTCGATGCCTGCGATGCGATGCGGTGGTTTGATGAGGTCGCCCTTCAGTGGGGAGAGTAGTGGAGCGACGAGGGCTGTATCCGACAGCACCAGTGACCCTCCCAGTAGTGGTAGAAAATAGCCCTACCAACGCGCTGGACGAGCCACTATCGGCCAAGCGTAAAGTGGTGGAGCAGCTCGATACTATAATCGAGTTCACTAACGCGTAGCAAAATATCAGCAAGAAGCTGAAACAGAGCCTGCTGGTGCTCCGGAAGGCTGTTCGTGTCGCAAGACAGGAACAGCAAGCTTACGCCAAGAGGGTGGAGTGTGGAGAAAAGTCCGGCAGAGGAACCCAGACAGTGTCCTCCAAGAGGGAGGGAAGGGAGAAGGCCGACATTGGTACCCAGACAGGGGCCTCCCCCTTCCCTTGCTATGGAGCAGCCAAGTCGCTCGAAGCGACGGCTGAGTTCCCCTTAAAAGGCAAGGGCAAGCGCAAGACGGCGTCGAACGCGAAGCGCCCTAGGAAGTCACCAGGCGAGGGTGCAAAAACCAACACCATACGGCGTGTAACCGTCACGGCCAAACGCAATTTGGTCGAGGTAAACCGGGGCGAAAATGACCCCGCCGGGCAGAGAGAACGTACCAGCAACTCCGCGCAACCGGGACAGGGAGGCGTAAACCCCTGGACGCTGGGTACCAAGAAGAAGCCGACACCGACACCGGATGCACCGCGAAGAAGGCCAAGGACAGAGGCGAGGCCTTGTGGTTAAAGACCGACTAGGCCAAATATGCCGACGTCCTAAAGTCGATGAGGGCGTCCGAAAGCCTCTCGGCCCTCGGGCAAGACGTGCGCAGCGTGAGACGCACCAATACAGGAGAAATGCTTTTGGTGCTGAAGCGAGGCACACAATCCAGTGCTGTTTATAAGGCCTTGGCCCAAAAGGTCCTGGGTGAAGGCGCCCAGGTGAGGTCGTTAGGGGCGGAAATGACTCTCCAGTGTAAGCAACTGGACGAGTTCACGACCGCAGACGATGTCGTCGCAGCCGTCAAGGAGCAATGCGACGTAACAATCGAGCGGGCCTCTGTGTACTTGAGAGGGGGACCCTCCGGCACCCAAGTAGCCTACCTCAGGCTACTGAAAGCAGATGCCAAAAAGGTTACCGTGATAGGTAAACTGAAGATCGGCTGGTCAGTATGGCCAATTAGCATACCCCAGCCTCCTTCAGTGGATAGGTGCTATCGGTGCCTGGAGTCCGGCCATAAATCGTACGAATGTAAGGGTACAGCCAGGAACAAACTATGTCTTCGCCGCGGCGAGGAGCGGCATAAGGAGCGGGGCTGCACTAAGGCGCATAAATGCCTTATCTGCACCGCTAAGAAGCAAGCCCGTAATCATGCTATGGGCGGACCTTCGTGTCCTTCGGTGAGGCAAATAAGAAGAAGCCGTGAACGTCACACAGCTAAATCTTAACCATTGAGCAGCAGCCCAACAGCTGCTGTGGCAGTCGGTCTCGGAGTCGAGGACAGATGTCACCCTCCTATCAGACCCGTACAACATCCCTGCCGGCAACGGCAATTGGGTGTCGGACGGGTCTGGAATGGTGGCAATCTGTACAACGGGACAGTACCCGGTTCCAGAGGTAATACACTCCTCCGCCGAGGGTGCTGCGATTGTCAAGATCAATGGTATGTTCTATTGTAGCTGCTACGCTCCACCAAGGTGGCCCATAGAACAGTTCAACCAGATGATCGACAGGCTCTCGTCCGACTTAGTGGGCCGGAAACCGGTAGTTATAGCGGGAGACTTTAACGCTTGGGCAGTAGAGTGGGGCAGCCGCTTCACAAATAGCAGGGGCCAAGCGCTAATGGAGGCGCTTGCGAAACTCGATACTGTGCTAGCTAACAATGGCTCCGTTAGCAGATTCCGTAGAAACGGGGTGGAGGCATGGATTGACGTAACATTTGCCAGCCCGAGTCTGGTTCCGGGCATGGAATGGAGGGTAGACGAAGGCTACACCCATAGCGATCATTTAGCAATTCGCTTTAGGACCAACTATGCCGTGCAGCATCCGAGGGCGGCAGATCCCTGTCAGGTACGCGGGTGGAAGTCCAATCACTTCGACAGCGAAGCTTTCACCGCGGCCCTGGGACTGGAGGCCAACACCGACAGTCTAAGCGGGGATGCGCTGGTAGCTGTTCTATCACGCGCGTGCGACGCCACTATGCCGAGAAAACCCCTGCCAAGAAACGGCAGATACCCGTTATACTGGTGGAGTGCCGAGATTGCAGCTCTACGATCAGCCTGCCTCAGAGCTAGACGTAGGATGCAAAGAGCCCGCACCGAGGATGCAAGAGAGAACCGCCGTGAAGTGTTTAGAGCTGCGAAATTGGCCCTTAACCAGGCGATTAAAAGCAGCAAGAGAGCGTGTTTCTACAACCTGTGTGAGAGTGCCAACGCGAATCCGTGGGGTGACGCCTACAGAATCGTGATGGGCAAGACCAAAGGGAGCTCTTCACCCCCAGAACGGTCTCCAGACCGGTTGGCGACGATTATCGAAGTACTGTTCCCGTCTCGAGCCACAAGCCCCTGGTCACCGGCACTACGAGACAGTGCGGGCACGGCCGAAATGGTGGCTCCGGTGACGAATGAAGAACTACTCGCAGTGGGTTATTCCCTAGCAATGAACAAAGCTCCAGGGCCGGATGGAGTTCCAAACAGCGCTCTCAAGGCAGCGATCATAACGAACCCGCACATGTTCAGGCTAGCTATGCAGAGACCAGTGCCGCTTCCCCGATAGATGAAAAAGGTGCTGTTGCCGAAACCCGGGAAGCCTGGCGGCGACTCATCGGCGTACAGACCAATCTGTCTTATCGACACGACTGGAGAATTGCTTGAGAGGATCATCCTCAATAGGCTAACCTCGTACGCAGAAGGTACGGACGGCCTGTCAAGCAATCAGTTTGGCTTTCGGAAGGGTAAGTCCACGGTGGACGCTATCAACTCAGTGATAAAAACTACCGAGATAGCGATCCAACGAAAAAGGCGAGGCATTCGATACTGTGCGTTAGTGACACTTGACGTGAAGAACGCATTCAACAGCGCAAGCTGGGATACCATCGCGCTCTAATTACACCGGTTTATCCTACCGGTGGGTCTGTAACGGATCCTGGAAAGCTACTTCCAGAACCGCGTACTGCTATACGAGACCGATGCCGGCCAGAAAAGGGTTCCGATTACCGCCGGAGTCCCGCAGGGCTCGATCCTAGGCCCGGTGCTATGGAACCTCATGTATGACGGGGTTCTGAGACTGAAGTTCCCTCCTGGGGTTAAGATCGTCGGCTTTGCCGACGACGTAACCTTGGAGATCTTACGGGGAATCAATCCCTGAGGTAGAACTAACTGCAGAACACGCGATCAACACGGTGGAGGAATGGATGAGCGTGAGAAGCCTGGAGCTCGATGACAATGTAGAGGTAAGACGACATAACCGCTTATCCCTTGTAAGCTAAATAAAATGCATGTCGCAATACGAAGAAGTAGAATATTTTACACCTGATACTTGGAGAAATTTCTTTATGCTGAGAATGCGGATCGAAAGACCCCACTTGACTGTGCAACTCAAAAATTGCGGAACTATTGAATAAACCACGCTATGCGCCCATAACATACAAATTCCTCCGTGCATGTATTAAAATCAGCCGCCACACCATGAATAATCCTTGCGCAATACGAAGATACAGATACAGAGGAGAATGCATCTCAGCAAATTGCCGACTCATCTACAATAAACCAATCCAAAAAGAGTTTTCCATATAAATACCTGAACTACAAACGGTTGCCAAATTTGTGACAGAGCTGTTAAGGCCATAATGACAACTGTAATACAGCATTCAGCACCTCAAAATCAACTGTTAGCACTATCGGCGAGAATGTTAATAACAATGAGGACGAGTTTACGTTGCTCATGCGCATATGAGATATGAGAGAAGCAAATAATCCCAAAGACGCAGTAGGCGAGCAGACAAATGTATCCCCACCGCGAAAGAAAATCTTTGCTCTAAATAGAAAGTCACGTGTACGAAATCTTACGGATAATCAATATTTTTTGACATTAAAAATGTCTTACTCCACTATCTGGGGCTAGGTGTCATTCTAAAATCTAAACTAACTCCCATGTAACGAAACTATGTAAGGTTTGCACGCTTATAACTCCGATATTACTAGATGGATTTTAATCATTCATACACCAACCGATTCAGAAACACCTAACTTAAATATTGGTAATAATTTAATATCTCCCCAATAAAAGTAGACTTTTGGTAATTGGTAAAATTAAAAAGTTCACAAAAAACGGGAAAAATACCATTCGTGAGGCAGATTTCTCAGACACAGCCGTCAAAAGAGGGCAGCTTAGTTGCTCAATGAAACACGAAAAGTCATAAATAGAAGCAACGCATGTCCGTTTAAATCAGTTGTTGCTCTTATCCCACACGAGCAACGTCGTCTCCGGGCGATGCAATAAGCGCTATCGATTTTCGGTAACGTTGGCATTTGCACACACTCGCACCCAGGGTGGCCAACCCTACGGATTTTCCCGTAGATCTACGGATTTCTGTCCTTTCTACGGATCTACGGATTAACTCGTGAAATCTACGGAATTTTCAAAATTTCTTCAGAATTCTACGGAAGTTTAGTAAAAATAATACGTATTCGATTTCATGACATCAAATAAATTCCGAAGCCAATCGAATCGTAAGCGGTTGATGAATTTGAGTAGGAATACACAAGAATCCCGAATTATATTTCTGCAAAATTTGACTGGTATTCAATCTAGAACATTTAAATTAAAGTTCGTATAGTTCGTTCATTTTAAGTACAGAGCAACGCGAATTCCTATAATGGACGATGAGGGCTTTCTCTCATGAAGGCAAATGGGGAATACTATTGGTACCTTTGAGCCAATATTAACTCTGGGTGACGTGAATAATTTCTTCGATGATAAACAAATTCATAAAATGTTATCGGCCCCAGTAACTGAACATAATTTTGTTTCTTGCGATAGTGTGACAGATCACCGATAAACTCAACAGATTATTCGCATCGAGAAAATCGGATTAGTAATAAGGTCAGAAGACTGAAGCTGAAACAAACATTGGGATATTTTGTGGAACCAGAAAATCTTGTTCAAATTTGTGCAGTTACTGAAACCAACTCTAAAAGCTATGAACATGTTCGAAGAAGTTGTTAGGATATCTGTATTGAGTTATCTATCTATATTTATATCCGGAAATTCAATATTGAATACACCACCAATACAAACACCAATACGAACCAATACACCTAGGTAAGGGCTCTCGATTTTATTAATTGCTCTTTAGGAGACTAACCCTTTATTTTGGGAATACAACTTGTGAACTTATCATTTATTTGTGGAATTTAAGGTAGTCCATGATTCAGTGCAATAAAATCAGTTGTGGTCTCAGATAATGTTTGAACTTGACTTCTCGACAAAATGAATAGTTTAGGTTAAAAACAAGCTACATCTTTGGCTATTAAACATCCGACTCGTCTGTGACGCTTGCTATACTGAAGCTGAGCAATGCACTTTCTGATTTGTTGTTGAATGCCAAGAACAGCTGTGCGAAAGGAACACAACTACCATTAAAAGATCCCGCATGCTTCTTGGTTTCTGGGTGACTTAGGCACTCTGGCAAAATAAAATAAATTGTAGTTGATAGAGAACCAGATCGCCAGCACGGTGTTAGTTCCGAGATAGAAATTTACGCGGCAACAGGTTGTCCACGAGTTCATATATCTTGGAAGATTAGTGACATTAGTGACAGTCGTGGGAAAAAGCGGATTGCTGCTGTAAATGGCATCTTCTACGATTTACGTATTCAACTAAAGTCCCACAGCCTATGGACACACACAAAACTCTTTTCATACATATCGCTGATACTCCCTGTTGCTCTATTCAGATATGAGGTGCGGTCGTTGACGGAAATTGATTGTCAACTGGTATGCAAAAATGAAAGGCTTATAAAGTACAGCAGACTACAAATAACCGGGTATGTAGCTAGTTTGCAGGAAAAGAAAACTTTTTCGCTCAAAATTGGAACATAGCCTTAGGCAAGAATATCATGCCAACGAAACGATGGTTGGATTTCTTCAAACAAGTTTTTTTCGAGCACATGAAGTAGTTCGACGAGATAAACTTTAGAAAGGTATGCCAGTACTCCGTTTATATGCAGAAGATTGCGCGTGACATGTCTCCGCGGAATTACATAATTTACTCCCATTTAACGATGAATTCCCAGATGCACTAGTGTCATGCGAAAATAATGGTCTTGACAGAATCAAACTCAATTTTTGAAGTATCTGATGATCCGACAAAGAATCGATAGTTGAATTCATACAATTGATTTCTGCAGAAAGGCATTGGTCCACGCGACAGGAGACATGTAACATTGTTATTCATATATAACCAGCATTCGACCACAATTTGTATCGGTCGATTGCATTACACTACACCCAGACAATTGGATGAAGGTAAACGGCTTATTATCAAAATTCAATTTGCCTTTCGCAACGGGAAGGGTACAAATGATTTTCCTACGCTGTTTTCGGCGAAAGTTCAACTAGCATACGAAATAAAGAGCGACTGGTTTGTGTATTTGTTGCCAATAAAGGACCATACGATTCTGTAGCAATTGTTATCTGGAATAAACTTCACCGTTAGTTCTAAGTAACTATTCGTATAAGTTCGTACAATTTTAAATAACTATTTGTATAAATTGTTGTTTCCATAAGCCGTGGTTTCTGTCACAGAGCTACAGATTTGCAAAAAAACAATGCAAGGTATATTTGAACATTTTTGAACTCTGGCTGGAAATTCGCGTATCGAATTCCCCAAGAAGGAAATTGAGCTGGTTTTCAATGAAGCATGGTCCAGTTCAATTTCAACTTCTAATAAAGGATAGAATGATCGCTGAAGTTTCGCATTTAAGTACCCGAAGGGTAGTTCGATTCATAATGCATTTGAAAAAGATACATCCGGATCTAAAGTTAGACTAAATTTCAGCAAGGAATTAATTTTATTCGCGCATTAATTTGATCTTGGCATGGTGTTTACCTATGAAACTTAAAAAGATTGTATCAAATAACTATATTCTCTGTAACTGAGTATGGGAGCTGTGTTTCGGTTCAGCCACAAACACTTGTATTATCAACGTGGAACGTTGATTCAGTCACGTGCGCAAAGTATTAATTTCTTTACGTGTGTTTCTCTCACATTCAGATTACACGTTCTGCATAGAATACATGTCTATGGAAGAGAATTTTCGCAGGAGTTCGCATCATCTACGTTCGCTGGTTATACACACTATGCAGATCTCTTTCCTATTAGAATCACTGATAGTGAAATATGCGTGTATGGCAAGAGTTACCAAGACATCGAGCATGTTGTTTGGTCATAAGATTCCTTAAATGTCCGAGCTAGATCACTCAGTGTCCATATTCGTGATATCTTGGTCAGCCGGGATCTGCCATTCATGTTGCTGATCTATTGTTTTCTAAAGATCGCAAATATGCTGATGTGAGTTCTTCCTAAAGTCAATTAATTCTCAGAAATTGAACCTCCATATTTTCGGTTTCTCGCATATACCAGCTATTGAGATTCTGCAGCACAGCTGTACGGCTCTTTAACCTATAAAACAGAGTCGTTGTTAGTTCTTTTATGTGTAAAGTATAATATGCAAATCAAATCAGGAAGTGACTTTTTTTAATTATTCGCGATAATACATAGAAATGTAACTGACCTTATAGAGAGAATATTTTAACCATACTTATGTTGTTTCATAACTTGATAATTCAAATGTAAACAGAAAAACTGATTAATACACTCCGGTTTTTACGCGGTTTTTTGCGCGGTTTTTTACGCGTATTTTGAAATTTATGCGGTTTTCATTTACGCGGATTTTGAAATTCACGCGGTTTTCATTTATGCGGCCTGTATCTGAGTGAATTCCAAAGACAAAATATCAACTATTTCCTGATCTAAAACTGAAAAGTATTAACCCTCCGACACTCGCGTCGTTGTATTTTGTGCAACACCTCCCGAAACTCTTCCTTGCTCATTCGGGGAGCCATTCGCGCGAGTGCCGGAGGGTTAAGTGAAGTTTCTGAAAAAACGCCCAAGGCTCCAATTCAGCTTTTTATTAACACGAGAAAGTTAAAAACTAAATCCAAGATAACAAAACGCTACATCAATTGGGATTGAAAAAGAATCCAAATTTACGTTAAAAATTGGATTCTGGCGGGTAAACTCAAAATCTACGGATCTGACCTCATTCAAAAGTGGCCACACTGCTCGCACCTAAGTGACTAAACCATATACGGTTAGTTTATAAATAGAGGTGACGCGTACCCGTTTGAATCAGTTTTTGTTCTTATGTCGAACGGGTAAGATCATGATTGCAGCGTCTGGGCACTACAATAAGCGGTAGACGCTATGCATTTTCGGCAGCGGTGGCCGTGTGCGGATTTGTCGGGTACCAGCATGGTGTCACAGAATGATTTGCAAAGTGGGTGGGCGGGGTGGTTTGGATTTAATTCAATACGGTGTGTGCTGCTTAAGAGTGTTGCGTTTGAAAAAAATATATTTATTTTTATGCATGCGTGTGCGTTGTAACTTGTTAATCCATGTTTACGGCGCTTTGTAGCTGCGTAGGGTAAAGAGCCAATTGGTTTTCATGTTTCATATTTCGGTTATATGTTTTTTATCAGTAAGGCATCTGACAACGTGCTTCTGTAGTTATTGCACTGTTCAGCAGCGTAATATTTTATATAGGAGAGTACACTCAGGTTTTTTACGCGGATTTTGAAATTTACGCGGTTTTCATTAACGCGTTTTTTTTTAAATTTACGCGGTTTTCATTTACACGGCCTGTATCCCCTGCGTGAAAAATCTGAGTGTAATTGCATCGGAAACAATCACATTCCCAGCAGAACTTTTTGTTTTCTAATTTCAAACACTTTTGTTTCGTACTGCACACAACGGAAAATTTTAAAACAGAACTTACCGTCCCAGCAGCAGTTGAAGCGGGTGTTCTTTTTCGATTCAAATTCAAGCCATGTCTTAAGCGTTACTGGACTTAAAATTGTTTTCCCAGTTTAACCAGTCAGAATATCTGTCCTACCCTATGTATTTAAAACACAGTTCTAATAGCGTTTTAAGGTATACAACAAATACGGTTGGGTATACTAATTTAAATTTTAAAATAAATCTGTTTTAAATTATGAAACAAACCGCTGTACTGAAGATATAATTATGTCAGTCCTATTACCACATAAAACACCTATATAACATAAAACGCTGCAGAATTGGTTTAATAATACAATGTTTACACTACAGAGTTATAACACGTTTTAATAATTAGCAACAAGAAAAATGTCACCAAGATAGCATAAAAACCCGTTTTAACTGGTAGTGCGAACGTTGCATAACAATGTAATTTATCAAATAATTTCATTTTTCCACCACTAATCGATCAAGAAATACTTACACTTAAGATTGTTTACTTAAGTTCATTAGTACATTATTGAAAATTTAAATGGAAAATGAAATTTCATATTTTATGGAGAATCTGTATATTTCCGTTGGCGGGCGTGGGTTTCCTCATCACAGCTCTCAATATGGAACTTTTCTTTTGAATATATTTTCTGGACAGACCAGCCTATTTTTACTAGATGGATCAGCCAAATAATGCCAATCACCTAGTGAGATACTTGATTAATTAATAGATTACCGTTAAAAGACCTTCAATAAATTATGTTTTAATGGGGAGGGTATATAGCAAATTGTAACATATGAAAACAGGCGAGTGAACAAGAACGTGTGTCGATATATGTGATAGATAAAAAAGCTATATTTTTAATGTCACCGCGGTCGTGTCCTGTACACAACCCTTTAATTTTTTTATTTATCTGTTTTATGTTTGCCAAATAAACGAATTAATCAAAGATTTGGATTTGAGTCTTGCTGAAATATTTAAATAGAGGCGTTTTCTGTGCTACTGTGATCGTTTGATACTTAGCATGACAAAATTACAAAATGGCGCGGCTTCAAATACATCTATGTCGACAGAATCGAGGCCGTTCAACGCCGGTTCATACACTTTGCACTCCGACATCTTCCTTGGCAAAACAGATTTCAGCTGCCAAGCTATGAAAACCGTTGTCAGTTAACCCTTTCATGCCCAACTTTTTTCTAGTGCAGATAGGGTTTCAAAACTATTTTTCCTTGAAAACGGTAGGGTTAAGAAACACGAAAAGCCTTTTTTCATGAAGATAGGTGCTACCCTCGCAGTGCTCGAAACTGGTCAATTTTTACCTTCCAATGTTCAATACAATTTTTCAAGAATATTTACAAAAGTCCACTTGCGTGGAAAATGTAGCCAAAGACAATCTAAATTGATAGGTTTTATCAGTTTTCAATAATATTGCAACATATCGAAGATATATGAGTATACAGCTCGATACTCTACGCATGCCCTACAATCCTCGGACGCCTCGATCTTCAAGCTCGCGTTCGAGCTCTGCGCAATAACTCTCTTCTGCGAGTCCCGTTCAGGAGAACCAACTATGGGCGCCAGAGCGCTGTTACCGGACTCCAGCGTGTGTTTAACAGTGTGGCGACGGCTTTTGACTTCAACCTGACAAGGAATTCGATAAAAACTAAAATAATGTGTATTCTGAAATGTAATTAGTTTAAGTAACCACCATTGGGCCAAGGAGTCTGTTGGTGATGGTACAACAAATAAAAAAATAAACAAATCTATAGATTTTCTAAAGAAAATCAGTTGTAAACTTACAGAAAACCTTCCATTATGCCGATATGAGTATGCTAGCACTAGTTTTCCGTTCCAAGTTTCATTTCAGCAGACTTTGCAGCCAGGTTTTAGCAATGTACAGGGCTATTGCATGGCTAGTGTTACGAAGCTACTGACTACTAAGAATCCTTCCTGGCGGCGGCTCGAGCATGCGACGGGTGGCCTATAAGACCAACGTCTTACCATCTAAACCACCAGGCTAAACCTCTTAATACCTTAATACCTTTTTCCGACATATTCAGCTAGTATTCGCTTGTCCAGTCTTTTAACAGCGGAACACTATATAAATTCACAGTTCATTAGCAAATCGCTTGCAGACATGGCGACAGTTGAATTGCTTGCGAAATTGGCGTGTGGTTCGAAAGCACCTTTGTTTCCGTCCATATCCTACCTGAATACAGTGAAGACACGTTTTTATCAGCTCCTTGGTTAATTTTATGCTGTATAAAACCTTAAACGCTAACCCATTTCAAGCATGCCTGATCGTGTCAATCAAGGATTTTTTGCATTTTCGTAGAAAATTATTTTAAAATCGTTGTGATGTTTTGAGGATTTGACAAGTATATTGCTACATTTAAAAAAGTTAAACTCTATCAATTTATGTATTAAAAGTACAAAATTATTCTTTATTTAATGAGCTAATTAGGGTTTTCTTTGTTGGGATTTGAAACCACCGCGACCGCAAGGGTTGGTGATAAATTTCTTTTTCTGTAGCAATTTCAGTTATTTCTGCTACCCAACTATTTATAGTAATTTTAATAAACATACATTTTATTGGTTTCACGGTATTTTAACTCAAAAAATCAAGACGAGTTATCACAAAAATGCGTCTGTGGGAAACACAAATGTGAAAACATTTTATATTTCCACCGCTGCAGTCAGTTACATAATAAAGCCATAAACATACCTCTGTTTCTGCGCAAATCGCTGTAGTAAAAACCTCAACTCGTAGCTGACTTTTGACACGTTTCCCAAATAATTGAATATAATCGGTTATAATTCCTGCCATGAATGTCCACACAATAGCGATTCTTCCAAAGGCGACGCCGTAAGTTTGGGTCACAGGCATAACTTGGTAAATATTTATGACCAATCATTCCGCTGAAATAGCACTCGTCAAAATGTGTTACCCGAAGATCAAACTTTATGGCACCCTGAAGAAAGAAAAAAACAACTACTCTGTCCTATGCATTAACTTCGTCAGAGTTGTAAAATGTTTATTTAACCTTGTTATCGCCACTGGACGTAGTTTTTTTTTGCTTTCTCTCTTTCTCTCTCTCAGTATATTAGAGGTCCACAGTCAAATGAAAATAGATAAGTTTTTGGTTCGTTACATCGAACAAACATTGCTCCTTTTCATTCGAACACGATGCAACTTCGCAGTTGGGAGGAACAGGACGAACAATTTTGTGCGTCTCCTGCGCAGCTTATAGCTCATTACTATTCTTCTTTCGGCTGCTAATGGAATGTCCTGGAGACCCACCGTAGAAGGAGCAAAACTAAGCAAAACTAAGCAAAGCAAAACAACAACAAAAAATCAGGATCTCACACTGCGTCCGGAATTGTTACACATTTCAACACTCTCAACCGGGGGTGGCCAAATTGCTTCTGCCTCCTGGAACCCGAAGTGAGAATTGGTCTCCCGGCGATTGGCAAATTATCGACTCCGAGAACGATTCGACCTTGTCGCTGTGTGTTAGCTGAGCTACGTTGGCACCGAGGATCTAGGAGCCTTCGACCGGGAGTGATCGGCTCTCAGTGCGAGAAGCTGACATTAGTGGAAATTAATGAATTTGCCTGGTTTCACGGTACGTTTTAACCGATGTTGAACCTGGAACAGCTTTCCTGCTGGTGCGCAGCAGCAGTCGGGCTTCACTGGGCTTTCAGATTCCCCGGCTTAGCTGGAAGTTGTCTTCGGGCAGAGCAAGCATTCGACAGTAGCGTCGATGGTTTTCCGGAAAAAGTGACTCCCGGAGAAGGAGCTTTCTGGGGACAGCTCGGCGGGTAATGATTGAGTTTTGAGAATTGAGGCAAAAATACACGCTGGTTGGGCGGGTTCATTGAGATATTTCTACATCAGTAATTGTTTAAACTTGTAGCAATGATAATAATTTTTTATGAACGAACGAATATTCTTCGCACTTTTAAGACACATGATCATTATAAAACTGGTGAGGTTATGAATGATTTTTTCTCAATCTGATTCGATTCTGATTAGATTACATATTGGATGCGATTCATTTGTCGAATCATTGTCAAGTAATAAGTTACGCTTTTCCTAATGATGAATAAATTGTTACCTCTCATTCATAATTCCGTCTTCTCCGCGTCTCTATTCCTACCAATTCTATCACCGAAAGGGAGATGATGGTGGCAGTACGCTTATAATAGCTAATGTTTATTTGAACGCAAATTTCCTACGCCAAATTGGTCCCGCTGGCAACGTTATCCGATCTACCCGGTTTCGTACGAGTGTATTTGTAAGTATGTGCGGCTGTTTATTTACTATCAAGAGAAAATGAAGCAGAAAAATGATAATAAGTAAGATCGGTTAAACAGATGGAGCTAATCGAATTATGAACGATGCTATCCGAAACACTGTGAAGGAATATGATTTGAGGTAGCGATATAAATCTCAACCATGTTTAATGATAGTTGCATGGTATCTATTTTTTACACGGTAGGTCGATAGGCTCGGATTACTATTGCGTTATTTTATTTTCATACTGATTTTAAGTTGTTTCCGAAATTATCATAGTTATATTCTGAATTTTCATTCACATTTTCAATTGATCTCGTTCTACAAAACTTAAATTTCGGGTCAATAAAACTTTGTGAATTTGTAATCAATTCGTTCACATCGTGAAGGGACATATTTCCGTGCTACTTAATAGTTGAACCAAAAGCATTTTCATAAAATATGTGACGAATAGCGTGGGTAGTATGGGTAGTACTACCCACTCGAAAATAACCCACTCGAAATTTTGGGCATTTTTATCAATTTGAAATCTGCCACGTATGTATCTCGGGTACTCATTTGAAAATATCGATGCACGACAACTTCATTTGCACAAACACACTGCAAGTGATTTAATGTAAATGTAATGCAAGCGTGTGTATTGCGAAAATGAGACAAATCCCTATTCTATTACCCTTACTCTATAATTACTACCCACTTGTGCTAACAGGTGTAACGCCGGCCCTGTCTCTCGTCAATGCAGGCGACAATTACTTCAGCCAATCGCCTGAAGAATATAAAAAATTTACTTTTGAATATGGAGAACGCGCAAAAGAAAAGACAATCGGCACATTTCATATGGACCACTTATGTAATTGTATTTCCATTGGATTGCTTATTTTCTGGCAGTCCGCCAACTTACCCCAAACATACCGCTAACTTATCCCGAGGCTGGGGTAAGTTGGCGGCTTTTCCGCGTCACATATTTTTGTCTATAGAAATGAAGACAACGTATTAAACATTTTAATAAAATTCAGAGATGTTGCCAACAGTCTACCCTTCCATGCAACGTGTTCTATTTTGCAAGATCTACCAAAATCAAAGCGGTAAAAAATGAAAACTGAAAACACCGCCAACTAGCTTCGATCTCCCTTAATACTCCGAATTTTGTAAAATAGTTCACGTGAAAATTTAATGACCGTGTTACATGAAAATTGAAAATGATTATGGATATCTTCTAAATATCCCAAGCCGAGTCGAAAATTTTGTTTTCATTTTCCAAAATCAGGCAAAAATTACGATAGAAAACGACGCTACTTTCTAAAGCACCAGAACATTGCGAAAACGAAAATGAGACAACGACCTACGTCAAAGCATGCGTGTAAATTCAATTTTATTGTTTCCTCCACACACTCGTTTTCGCTTCGAGATTGAGAACGATATTAGCCTCTTCGATATTGAACATAGTGATGGGCAGAAAAATACACTAATAACGATATTTGCTTGCCGTTGTTCGATTTGGCAGAATTACGAGCTAGCGATGATATTGGACGATTGAAGCACTATTGGTGTGCATATTTCCTGTGTTTGTGGCGTTCTAGTTGCATTTTATGATGCACATTACAGCAATTTAGTGAAAATTAAAATAAGAATCAAAATTACTCATTTAAAATTAAAACGAGCGAAAAGACTAAGGTGATTCTAGTGGGCTTCATCGTTCAGTGAATGGATATGAGAATTTTAGGCCGTGATCATAAGCTCGCAATATAGATCTAAACCGTGTACTAGGCATCATGAACCAATTCACGGATCTATGAACAATATTTTATGATTTCGAGAGCTATTTCACGAGCTCGAATGGCAAGACGTGACTATTGTACAAGGAATCATGAACCATATTTCATGATCTCGTGAACTAGCACGAATGGTCACTTGTGACTATTATACTGGAAATCATGAACCAGTTTACGAATATATGAATAATATTTGCAAATTTTGTGAACTATTTCACGAGCATGTATATTTTATCGTGAATAATATATTAGAAATCATGAATTATTTCACGAGGATTGAATGGATTCGTGAATAAAATTTCGATTTTCGTGATATAGTTCACGAGGAAAGATACAGACTGTTTTGATTTTGTGAACTAATGTTCCTAAATTTATGAATAAAATCTTCAGTCAATCTTTCATCTTATGAATAATGTTCATAAAGTTGGGAACCAGTTCATGTATAGAAAATCGATTTGGTAATAAAATGACGGAAACCGAGTCTGAAGTCCACTAAACAGAACCAAATTTTTCCACTAATAAAAGCGTTACTGAAGGGAAATTGTACTTAGTTATAAAATATATGAATTTTGTTCGTAGTCTTGTTTTCGTAATGTAAAAACGTGATTGTTGCAGAATTCATGGCACTTTATTCACGATTTTGGGATCAATTTTTTTTCGTGTGATGCCCCTAAGACTGACGAAAGAATGTAAACGGTAATATATTTTTTATAATGGGTTGATTTGAGGTTTCCAAGTTAAATAAGAGTCGAATATTGGCCCTAAATTTACAACTTAATCCGTTAATGCAACTGAGGTTTTGTCTACTGATATTAGCAAAACATTTTTAATAACACTAGATGATTTGTGGAAAATAATTGCTTGTGTCTTTTTACGATTGAACAATAATTCATTAGATTTAGACCACTGCACTATATTCTCTATGTCTATTGTTTGCGCCAGCTTTAGGGTTGCATAAGTTCGAGGAAGTGAGACTTCACTGTAGTACAGGACAGTTAGGTATCGCATAATGAACCAACTACCATAGGCGTTACGGAAGAGTTTGTTGCGTTCAACACTCATACTGCAGTCAGTTTTCTAGAAGATTCTCACTTCCTGAACAGAACAGTTGTGTTCATCTAATAATTGTAGTAACCTATATATAGTACAAATTGAAATCAGAACAGTCAGTCATTATTCATTGTTAATCAGTATCAATAGTTATCCCCAACAGCTTGTAACAAACCTTATATCAATATAGAAGAAAATGAATTATATACAGAACAGTGCAACGTTTCATACTGAACAGTTTGGACTTACGATAAGTGCCTAATTCTACTGAATAAACCTAGTGAATTTATCTAATGTGACTAAGAGTTTACTATACCGCGAACCGAACAGTTTCCCACGTCATAAAATCCGACAGCTCTAAAGACGTTTGAATGTGCGTGAACATCTATTTTGATTTTGGCAATTTTGATGAATTTCGCGCCAACCCGAACAAATGTTGGCAGCACCCTCTCAGATTTTAATGAAACTTTCTGTGCAAGAAGACTTTTTCACAAAAAGCCACTTTGCATACTTTGTTTTTCCAAATCCAAATGATCTAGAGTCAAAAGACGAATAGGGTCAAACTTTTTTAGCAATTTTTTCCAAATGGCTATAGTCTAAAAATGACAAATTCTACAAAAAAAAATTGTAGGGGCGATTTTCACAAAATTAGTCAAATTTTTTAAAAGAAATATTCAAAAAATTCTTCATCGACTCCTACACTGAAAAAAAAATCGATTTTAAAAATTTAAAGTCGATTTACTAAAAAACCCCATCTTTGATTTGGATGAAATTTTGTTCCAAGAGAGTTCCCAAGATAGATTATGTTCCCTATCTACCGTCAAACATTTAAGTTGGGCACTTTCAAGGAAAAAAAGTTATTTGAAAAAAACTTTTCCTTGTCCAAGGTGAATTTTTTTTCAGTGTATTTTTATCGAAAACTAAACCAATGAAGGTCATAATCATCTCAGAATCCAATTTCCCAACTGCTAGTTGATTGATATATGCAAAAAGTATCAGTAACGAATTTGGTATATATTCATAACAAACTTGAATGTAAACTTTCAAATGAGCACAAAAATTAATAACAACTAATAAGCTTTTACTTTTACAATTTTTTTAAATAATTAGCACGATGGCGAAGTCGACCGATAAATCAACACACAATGACCTCCACTGCGAGCACTCCACTGTCCAACAACCAGAGTTGCACAAAATCATGACTATCACTTTTTCTTCAAAATGTACGCAAAGCTTCAGTCACAAATCAAAATGATCGTCATTTTCAGTTGAGAGAACTTGAGCAACCGAAACCGAGCATAGTGAGTACCAACAACAGTGACGAGGGAGAGTGAGAAAAAAATGACGGGGTGCAGACAGTCGAGTCAAGTGACAACACACAATGATAATTTCTGTTTCCTTTTTGTCTACCACGCGAATTCAACAAGCGTAGTTTTTATTCACTAAATAACCACCATATACGATTCAATCACTAGTCAGTGTTTATTGACCCTTCGCACTTGCCTTAAATTCGATCGAAATCAGCAACATACTGATAGTTAAACTTAAATGATACTTGGTAGTAATGCATGTTGTCTTTTGACCTGGTTTACTGCAAAAATATTTATCAACAGACAGAGCATATTTTCAACTAACCGACCACATCAACATGATCAAAACAGAACATATATTTCTTTTGATTTCCTTGCATTTTAACCCTGCCTACTGTGATTGAGTGCTCTAGACTGCGAATAAACAGAAGTTAGTTTTATGTTATTAGGGAATCCCATAGAATACAGAATGAATATTATATTATTAAATATGACATTACATGAGCAATTTACGTGGCTTACAACTCTTATCAAAACGGTGACGGAAAATGAAAGACAATATTTCTCAAACAACTTTCGGTTATCAACCAAACCAATTGTTTAACAGGTAATGTATTTGAACTGTAATATTTAATTCAAGGCTTGCATCGTGCGGAATTTAAAATTTCATTCGCTAGGTTTAATGACAATAATTTTCAAAACTGACTGTCATCGAGAGGCTTCAGTCAAACTGAGTGAACAAAAGAGCGAAAAGACAGAACATTTTTTTCGCAAAGGTACTCACGTAGTATGACTGACACTATATGTTGCTGTCACAGTGTGAGAACTTATACGGAAAGAGAGTCGAACATGAGTACTTGCGACCGTGTAGGAAGGTTCTCTGTTTACGGTTACCGAATGCAGCACTGCCAACAACACAGACCAGTGGTCGTTTGTTTGAGCAGGTGCGGAGTATGAAAAAACTGCCCACTTGAAAAAGGTCTCGGTCTCTTCGATGCATTACTATCTAGGCGTAATGCAATAACCATCTTAAAACAATTGTATGTCACTGATGCACGCAATATGTTTGATGATGTTTGCAATACCGCCAAACCCCTCAACCTAGGGGGGAATACAAGGTAGGCCATTTTTAAAACAAAAAATGGAGTTATTCTCAAGAACTATTCGATATATCAAATTATTCGATTCAAAAAATGGTGTATTTCTATGATGGTAACAATCTTGTGGAACTGAAATGTTTGAAAATCTTTTTTTTTCGTCCTATTGTAGTTGTAGAGCTAGGTTCTCGGAAGGGCTCCCCGTCAGAATCACACACTACAATTGCAAACGAGACAGGCAACGTTGCCTACTAAAACACTGCTTATGGCTAATTTCTGTGGGCCGTGATTCTGAATGTGATATTCATTGTACGGTTCAGAATTGTGCGGGCGTAGAGATTTTGCGATCGCGTGTATCATCGCGAAGAGCTCGAGCATTTGTACGCTAAAGTGTTTAATCGCGTGTGCGTTGCGTGTGCTAGCGTGTATGTAACTTCGCATGTATAAATTCGATTTAATAACCGTGTGCCTTTCGCATATTCGTGTGTGCTATTGGATGATCGCGCGCGAACCCTGAATCTAATACTAAATTTTCTGTGTACGGTTTAGAGGCTAGAAGAAAGTAAGATTTTCCATATCACTGAAGTTCCCGGTCATGTCGCCATGGAACGTGTTGTCCAGTGGATATGAGAGCTTTATTTAATTGGTTTTATTGAAGGCATGGACCTAGTCTGCTGTTACCAAAGATAGAAACTTCCGGAAGGGACCGATTCGTGATCGTGCGAGCGCGGGAGTTATTAGGTTCACGCTTGAGATCACGTTTGAGAATGTTTTAAGCGCGAGACGGATGGTCGCGAAGAGCTCAAGCATTTGTACATTAAAGGGTTTGTCGCGTGATCCTTCCTCAGAACTAAATAAGAAAATAAAGAAGTAATAATGGAATATTTGTTTAATAACATAAACTCTTTTCAATGGGATTCTTGATTAATAAAAATACTTAGTTGCTAAATTTGACAATATCTTCTCACAAACTGAGTTTTATTGGGTTCTGAGATGATTATGACTTTTATTGGTTTAGTTTTCAATAAAAATACACTAAAAAAATTCAGCTTGGACAAGGAAAAGTTTTTTTTTTTCAAATAACTTTTTTTCCTTAAAAGTGCCTAACTTGAATTTTTTGACGGTAGGTAGGAAATATAATTACCTATCTTGGAATAAAATTTCATCCAAATCAAAGATGGGTTTTTTAGTAAGTGGACTTCAAATTTTTAAAATCGATTTTTTTCAGTGTAGGAGTCGATGAAGAATTTTTTCAATATTTTTATTCAAAAATTTGACAAATTTTGTGAAAATTACCCCTACAACATTTTTTTTTGTAAGATTTGTCAATTTTAGACTACAACCATTTGAAAAAAATTGGTAAAAAAAGTTTGACCCTTTTCAAATGACAGTCTAGATTATGTTTGGAAAAACAAAGCATGCAAAGTGCCTTTTTTGTGACAAAGTCTTCATGTACAGAAAGTTTCAATAAATCTGAGAGGGTGCTGCCAACTCCGAATACGATTTAGCGCGAAATTCGTTAATTACATTATCAATCACTTTTAAATTGGAAAAATCCAATAAGCAAATGAAATTAAAAAATTATAAAACAAAAAATGAAAAAAACAATTATACAAAGGAGTCAAATTATAAATATAGGCGAAGCCGAAACGCAACAGAGTATTTACCAACAAATTTTCACCCTAGTGAGAAATTTTGGTTTTTACCAAATTTTCCTCCTTAGGGTGAAATATAGCATAGTGCTTTCGCATAAGCCTGCTAAGCCAAGACAAGTTTCGGCTTCACTGTGTTTCATCGGCATAAACAGAACTTCTGCTCAAACGGGACATCACGTTTGATCAGTCGTTCGATTGAAACACAAAGTGTGTTTTAGTTTTAAGGGATTTGCGTCAAGCCGCGCTAATCTCTTCCGACAATAAGTTAGTGTCGGTTTCTGATGAGGCGAAGCCGAAACGCAACAGAGTATGAAATATAAATTAATAAATCAAATTTGTTCAGCTCAAATAAAAATTAGATAATTCTAAGAAAAGTTATGAACACACAGTATATATACAACAGGGCCCAAAGAATAGATACAACAGGGCGCCAATAATTCAAACAATAGGTTCACCCAAAATTTATATTAGACGACTGTACGAACAACAAACAATATCTCAGACATTCACCATATTAAAGCATTCAGACAAAGGACGATCTATATTTTCCCCTGAAGATGATGCTAAAAAACATCGAAACGTCGAACAAATATTAAAATTCGTTCCATGATTTATCAAAAGACTGACAAAGCCGTTAAAAGAAATTTGATATGAAATTAATAGAATAAAATGAAATAGCTTAAAATTGACAAATTGTGGATGAAATGAATAAAAATAATGACGAAAAAGAAATAATAAAATTAGTGAAATGAAGAAACCGAATTAAATATATGAACAGGAAATAATTATAAAAAAATTAATAAAACAAATGAATAATAAGGGAAAAATCAACCCTTTCATGCCCAACGTTTTCTTTGGAGAATTCGATACCCAGCTTAATAGCCCAAGCAGACAAATTGTCCAAGATATTCTGTAATGGTCCTTGTAGATCAACAGATTTGGTTCCCGTAACAGAAACCACGCTATCGTCTGCAAGTTGCCTTAACGTGCAGGAATTGTCAACACTTTCATCAATCTCGTTGACATAGAAAATGTATAACAGAGGGCTTAGACATGAGCCCTGAGGATAATAATAAAATGTCAGAAAAGTTCCATAAATTTGATGAAAATGTTTGCTAAATAATTTTTCTTGGTCCATAGAAGATGTAAAAATGAACATTAGAAATGATTCATATATCGAACGTTAAATTATGGTTCATGGATATTTACAAAACGATCCATAAGAAAAGAAAATGTAAAACGATCCATTAATATGTGCTTATGCACCAGAAAAATTAAATTTAATGAATTCATGCGAAATTTTTGCTATTCGAACTAATAATAAAGTTTATTACATTTGGTTGTAATGTCAAACTACAACAAACCATGCATACATGCACTGCATATAACTACAACAAACAATGCATACATTATAGTTAAACTTCAGCTTCCGTATCCCACTAGTCAGGTAACTGACCTTAGCTAACCTGAAATCATTATGGTAACTCTTTAAACGTCAGGGTATTTATGATATTAGAGCGCTGAGACTTATTAGACCACTGATACAGGCTGGCATGAGTCGCAAATACTATCTGAATAACTATCTGAAGCGAAAATGGACACTTTATACACGAACACTGACTAATGTGGCTACGCCACATCGCTTTCTAGTGCACTGTCCGACTTCACTGCCGCTCAGTCGGCTTTTAACTAGCTATAGCCCCTACGTTTAAGTAAACCGGGCAAACGAGAGGACCACAGGTTTGCTTGCAATTCCAGCTACGGGTTAATCAATGCCTCGTCCAATGGATCCTCAGCGGCTTTGCGCCACTTCGGATCCTTGGCCTCGGATATGCGGCCAAGCCGCATCACACTAGCTCCCAGTATAAGCTCACTTGTTAAAACACTGTCACTGTTATGAGAATTATTAAGCACAACTTATTTTTTCAGTTTACCATAAAATTTCGCATGAATTCATTAAATTTATTTTTTCTAGTGCATAAGCACATATTAATGGATAGTTTTACATTTTCTTTTCCTATGGATCGTTTTGTAAATATCCATGAACCATAATTTAACGTTCGATATAGGAATCATTTCTAATGTTCATTTTTACATCTTCTATGGACCAAGAAAAATTATTTAGCAAACATTTTTATCAAATTTATGGAACTTTTTCTGACATTTTATTGCTCCATTTTGTAATACCGTGGAACATTTTTGTCGATATTATGGAACATATCGACGTGTTTTATTGTACATTGTTAATATTCTATGGATCAATGTCAGTTAATTTATGGCGCAAAATGTATCATTTTATGGAACATTTCCAATATTTTTATGGGGCATTGGTTGATTTTAATTGCTCTTTTATTACTATTTTAGTGCTCTTTTGCGACCATTTTATGGTTCAATTTCACATAATCTATGGATCAAATCACCCCTTTTTATGGATCATTCACATTGTTTTATGGATTTTTTAGTTTTGTTTTATGGAACATGGACAACTTCTTTATGGATCGTTTTACAATTCTTTATGGATTATTTTCAATATTTTATATGCAAAAGTACATTTTCCCCCCATGTAACTAAATCGTGATTTTGATAAGTCACCATTCGAAAAATGCATGTGCTTTTCCGACAACAAGTTTAGAAAAAGTTGTTTATAGTCGCTGAAAGACCATGCTGGTGCAGCTTCTCTGAAATATTGTTGGTAGAAGCTTAATCAAAAGCCCCCTTAATATCTAAGAACACGGATGCCATTTGAATTTCGGTTGAGAGCAACTCAAGACAATCGTTCGTCCCTTTTCCTTTGCGAAAGTGTATTTGACGGCAAGCCATTTGCTTCGACCCAATTTTCGAGGCGGGATAGGATCATTTTCTCAAACAACTTCCGGATACAGGACAGCATTGCAATCGGTCGAAACGAATTGTGATCAGAGGCTGGTTTTCCTGGCTTCTGGATGGCGATGACATTCACTTGCCTCCAATCGTGTGGGACAATGTTAGCCTCAAGAAACTTATCAAATAAGTTCTACAAGCGTCTCTTGGCAGAGTCTGGCGGTCTCTTCAGCAAGTTGATTTTTATTCTGTCTGGCCCTGGAACTCTATTGTTACACGAAAAGAGAGCAAGTGAGAACTCCACCATCGAAAAACGTGTTTCGTTCGCGCTATCGTGGTAGGACGCGGCGCGGTAGATCTTCTGTGCCGGGGCGGAATCCGGACAAACCTTCTTTGCGAGATCGAATATCCAACGGTTTGAATATTCCGCGCTCTCGTTAGTACTGTTTTGGTTTCGCAAACGCCGAGCCTTGTACCAAAGAGTGCTCATCGATGTTTCTCTCGTTAGTCCGTCAACGAACCGGCGCCAGTTACTACGTTTCTTGACTTTCATCAAACTCTTCATTCGCGGTTCTATTGATTGAGACTACGATCGGCAGATGGTCGCTACCGTGGGGATCAGGGATCAGCTTGTAACCGGTTTTTACAGAGTGTTCGGTGTTGTTTTTTAATGTTGCTTCTCCTTATGCAACAAATTGGATAAAATCAAATTTGTGCATGAGCGCAAAATAAGTTGATTAAATCAGCGCAATTAAGTTTGTGAGGCCGATTTTTTTTCCGACCAATCATTTAACACGGCAAATGAATAGAGTGGCTTTTTTCGATAGAGTATCCAGCTGGCGGCCAAATTGGTCTGTCAGCTACTGACGAGACGAGATAGAGTCGCAGAATTTTGACAATTTGGATATAGCCTGATACGGATTTCTCTACAATCAAATTAAATCTTTTATATTAGAGGTTCATCGTTGCCTATTTGCTCGGAGAAGAACTCTACAAGCGATTCGTACTGCCAAGGATAAGCCGAGCTTTACGTTTAAGTGTTTAGCTGCATGTATATAGTAATAGAATGAATGAATGATATTCTCCATTCACATATGTTTTTCATTTTTACCTTTCACCTAATGGTAAATCTGTGTGTAGATAGCTATCTAGATGACTTATTTGAATTAGTTGAAAAGGGTTTTAAAAGATTCTATTAAAATCTCTGAACAAATACCCACAGCGTATTTTTCCATCTATTATAACATTACAATTCTGTCTTTCTTTCACTCAATCTCATTCTCTCTCTCCCTCATCTTGGGGCAAAGTTTACTATTATGAATGACCACCCCGGTCAAACGTGGTTTCCGCAAAACCAACACTACAGCCTATCTCCTATTCCACCGTAGCATCGTACGTCCATTCATGGATGCGCTCAACGAATCGAAATATCGGCGGTGATGGCGCCTTCGATTGCTAATTCAGCGCGACGACTGTGAGTAAAGCTACATACAGTGAAAGGCAAACTATTCCCCCTCTTCCCCCAGTGGACCTGTGAAAGATTCATTCATGCTCCGCTCCGTCTTGGTATGAATATTAATTATTATCAGCGAGACAGCTAAACCCCCCCGACCCCGTCCTGCTTCGGCAAGGGAGACAGTCCACTTGTTCGCATCTTACCGTGAAAGATCCCCGGAACCGAACTAGAAATCAGCGGATTAAGGCATTGTTTATTTTGTACGGACCGAAGCTACGTAGCCATGCTAATCGAAAATCGGCCAGAAATAATTTCCGCGACAAATGGGATCAAAAGAGAGTGATCCGGCGGACAGACAACAAGCCCGAACCTTGTGCAGCGGTCGATGCTGCTTGCAAGCGTTTCGATGAACAAAATGATGATTGACTTCGTTGAAATTATTATAATGAGGTGTAACTCAATCCTAGCCACTCATGCATTGATTGATACTGTCCCGATATGAAAATTAGGCGCAACATGAATGAAAAAGACTAGAACTTAACATTAGATCGTCGAATCCTTTCTAGCATTGTCCGACCGAGAAACGTCGAAAGCAAAAAGTTTAAGGGGGCAAAATTCATCATCACTAGGGAAATCTCGGGCAGATGTTTTATGGGAAAAAAGTAATTTTCATGGATTTTAAATCAATATTCGACTGGAACCAATTCGACCTGAACGCGGCTGGGCTGTGTGTGAGCAGAATAACTATTTCGCTTCGTTCTGGCAGAGGAAGCAGCCAAGCTGTAAAAGTTGCAGTTGCTCTTTCGTTTTACACCGATGAAAGATTGCACAACGGGGTCCAGTTAGGCGGAAAGTTTTCCTATGCAAAGTTCTATCGATGGGAAATGGGGTGTTTTGGTTTAATTTTAGTTTGCATTGCAAACTTTCTAATATAAGGGTGCTCGAATCATTGCACTTTTAAATTACCAGTAAAGCTGCAACGTGGACGCAACGAATTATTTTTTGTTGTAAGAAACTTTTTAATAGTAGACTCTGGTACCTATGCGCATTTTAATGATCCTTCAACAAGGTTTACTGAAGACTTATTTTCCTAGATGCAACTTCAACTATTCCAGAGCATTCGGTGCTTCCTAACTAGCACAGGTAATCTACCAGAGAACTACAATCTTGCCGTCGATTACCTCTCCTCGGATAGACCTCAGAAAATCACGTAGAAAAATCCACAAAAACGTCGCTGTAGGTAAAATGCCAGTCAAACGAAACAATTTTGTCCTAATTTGGCGTGACAGCTAAACAGTACCGAACAATTGCAAATGTGATATGTCTCATTTCGTTTTCTCAGAGCCCAGAGAGTGACACTTCTTTTCATGTGCGTATCTTTTTCTGATACTTTTCCGTTGTTTCTGTGTTTTTTTTGCGTCCGCTTTCCACCGAATTGCAACAATCATGTTTTGAACGTTGTGGGTCGTTTAACTGCTCTGCCACATCGAGTCGGCTCCTTTAGGTCTATGGTTGTACGCGTTAATATGGTCCCTTTTGTGGTGCATTGATTTGGCCTAATGGGATCTACTTCAGCCAGGGAACGCCTTCCGGCAACCCACGTCAGATTTCAATAGAAGATTCACTACTTTGTCTATTTGGAATTTTTTAAACGATTTCAATGATTTGTGTTTCAGGTGGCATCAATCTGACAAGTTTCCTACATTAGTTATGGAATTTGCGTTTCGATTTCGTCTCAACAGAATCCGATGCTAACTTAGTGATAGGACTAAGCAGGCTAGCAAGTTTCCTACGATTTAACCGGTTTGAATGCGCTGAACCCACATTCTTTGTTCCAAAATTTTTGCATATTTGAAAATAATGTTTAGATTTTTTGCTACTAGTAGTCAAAGTTTACCATAGAGGTAACCCCAGTACTAGCTTGCGTCTAAAAGAGGGTGGACCCCACATTGTGTCTTATGGAAATTCGTGTTTTCTCGTTCGTTTTCCGAGGTTTTAAGAAAAAGTAGTTTATCGATTCTCCATCAGTAAATATTATGTTGTGGCTCATATATCGGTGAACTTGATGTAATACTGTTTTTAGTTGCATCGCATTGTACGTTGACGTTTCGGCCCAAACAGTCGTTCCTGAAGGTGAGTACCGCTCAAATACTTGCTATGTATGGCTATTTTCTATCTAATATATATTTCTTGCACGAATGTGTATTGCTGAGCGCAATTTTTGGAAAATTCCAGTGAAAGTGTCATGTCTTTACATTGACAGTCGACCAAGCAATAAGAGATCAAGATAAAATCGGTACATTGTGGTCGAAAAAAGTGGAATCAATTATTATCTTTCGTTATAGAGTTACGGTGTCTTCGGAAAAGTTGTCGTATAATTATATTCTCTTTCGGTATTGAGAAGCAGTCTCCCAAAAAAGAACCAACCCGACAGATTTGAATAGCAGCTTCGAATGCAATCACAATTCATTCTGTTCAAGATTTGCGGCTCGATGCATGAAATTAACGGGAACCAATTACGAATGAGCTTCGGTTGGATATTTTAAAAGCGGTTTTTTTGTTGTGTATGTTGTTTTCCAAACATCGGAATTAAAAATATCTCTACTTGTAACACGGACTGACACAAACTAATTGAATCATAATCTATTAACCGTGCTAAGCTCAGAAATATTTTCATCTCGCTATCGTAAAACCCTTTGTTACACCAGACGCCCTCCTTAAGTAATAATCACAATTCTATTCAATAAATAGGTATTTCGAACTTGGCGCCGTTAGTGAAGTGGTCAGTCTTGGCTTCAAATGCTGGAGTCGCCTTCCTGACCGGTGATAAGTATTAAGTGCGGAAAGAGACCGACGAAGAATAAATTTTATTTGGAACAATAATTAGCTTTTTCACAATTCGAAACTACAAATTTTCAATACCCTAATTGTTAGGTCAAGTTTGTTCAAAAATGCTTCCATAACAAAATATCGAAATTAACCGAACTTATTTTAAAGCGGTGAGCGTCATGTCAAACTATCGGAACAGAAAACCAATCCAGTGCACGTCGCCGTGACGCATAATATGCCTTTGGGTTCATTATTTGTCCGTAAACTGAGATTCTGAATTTAGTCAAGCAAAAGCCGGATTCTAAAATTAAAATTATTTTATTTTGGAAGCACAAGAATGTTCTGCTTGTGTTAACCATACTTTGAATGGACACACCCCACAATACTGTTCAATGTTCAAAAAAATATTTTAAAAAATTTTTACAAACAATATAGATAACCAAATGCCCGAGGTTCCTCAAATATTTTTTCCTTGACTCCTATAATCAAATTTAGAGCAAAGGTAGGGTCGACTTTCAATTACACTTTCACAAGGGATTTTTAAATTTTTTGGGATATTAGAAACGTTGACCCTAATAAAGACCTAAAACTTTTTTAACTGGGCGTAGCGTAGTATAAAAATAATATTGTTGGTTATCATCTTTCTATCTCGTTCCATAAAAAGTTGATAACAGCGCAACCCTAGCGACTGCATTTTGAACTAATAGGATAGGATCAAATGAAGCGCTAGATGCTATGCAACAACCTTGCCAAGGACACAATAAATTAAAAACGCTTTTAATCCACCTAACAGTGTGATGAGACATTTCTTATAACTCCTATCACTCTCTTCGGATATTATATCGTTTGAGAACATTTAGAACTTGATGCTTCGCGATGTTTTTGATAACACATACTACATGGGATAGTGGCAGGACTCAGAGAATCGCTCAAATCAGCATAGGACAACATCAGTGCTAGAAATCTCAAACCAAATCAATGGGAAAGCAAAAAAATGGCCCATAAAATAGATATACCAACGAATTATTGTTAATGCTCTGTTAATAAAATATCTAAATTGTGGTGGGAAAATTGAATTTTCCTAAAGGGGTTATAAATTGTACTGAGCCAAAAAAATCGAATTTTTTTTTTGAATCGATTTGAAGTTTATACTTTACTCAAATTTCCAACGCGACTGAGAACTAAGAAATCAACAGTGAATATTTCCAGACTTGGTTTCATTTCCTATTTAAGAACTATTGTGTTTTTACATTCTAGATTGCATGATTCAGTGATCGAAACCCAAAACTTCATAAAGTATTTGAAACTAATAAATTAAAATTTGTTTTTGCTATTGAAATTGACAAAATGATAGTATCGCCCCTTTGGCGATTGTTTACTTTTTCGGTCCCACCTATCAGCATTGAAGTATCGCCCTTACGTTTTTTTACAATAACTACCGTTCTATACCACCGATTTCGTCCGTATTTTTTCAACAGCGATCATTGTTCCTATTTACAGCTGGTATCAGCTTGATAATCCTAAAAAAATACGAAAAAAAAACAGTTTCGCCTCTAAACTGGTAGCAAAGCAAATCGTCCTGTTTGTTTGCATGGAGCGTGGAGGGCGAAACTTTAAATAAACAAACAAAAATACAGTTTCGCCCGTTGTATTTTTTGCTGTAGTTTAAGAAAGCAATATCGTAGAATCCAAATTTTTAGGTTAATTTGTTGCGTTTCAAAGCCCTCATTCGCATGTATGAAAAAAGCCTTATGTTTACATTTATAAGTATCGCCCTTTTCACAAAAAAGCGTTGAAATGAAATCGCAGCTCCTGATATCACGCTATCTCTGAAGTGCATGCGTGCATAGTTCCAAATTTTACTTCGACATCGACTTTTTCTAAAGGTGACTTCCCAGTAGTATCCTTGATTTGAATTATTATCGCTAATCCTAATGCCAAAGAACAAATAAAAACCTCTCGAAAACGAACCGTTTGGGAAAATCATCATCATTACTGGAATTTTCATTTTCATGAAACTTTTCGATAACCTTCCGTCACTTGCGTTAATGCACTGGGTGCACAGTGTTCTGAAAATCAAGCGAAATTGTATTAGGGCACCAGCGGGTCTAATTCAGAGCTATCTGCGCGGCGAGTTAAATCTGTAAAGAATACCAAAAATTAATTTCTATTTCATAATTTTCAGTTCAGCAATTCGCGAGATCGTGCTCACCGCAAGCCATGAAAAATAGACTACGTTGTGAAGCGATGGTCACTATTTATTAAAAAATCACGGTTAAATAAAAAATTAAACTATTAAAAAATTCAAATAGTTTATAATTTTCACAAACTTATTAGGAAAAATTGTTTAATAACCTTTCGTAATATTGTGTAGGAAAAAGCTGAAAATTTCAGTATTTTCTCTATCTGCAACATATAAACCCTTAAGTATACCAATTAATTGGTATACGAATTGGAATCGGTTCGCCAAATTTTGGAAGAAGTCTATAAAATAACCCTTTGAAAGCTACCTAAAAATTGTAGTTCGATACAATAAAAAAATCCCCTAAAATGAAATGTACCTATTAATGTGAAACACAGTGAATAATACATACAATAAAGACCCATTTTTATCAATCTCATGGTGTACTTTAGGTTGATAA
Organism: Topomyia yanbarensis; assembly: GCF_030247195.1. NCBI lineage: Eukaryota > Metazoa > Arthropoda > Insecta > Diptera > Culicidae > Topomyia > Topomyia yanbarensis. The sequence continues at coordinate 100,912,785 of NC_080672.1, read as the reverse complement.
AATGGGGACATTTACTAAATCGGACAATTTTTTTTTCTTTATAATAAACTGAAGCTGTTAAAATATTCTTCCCGTCCCTTGATGTAGTCTGATAACTATTTCTGATTATGATGAACTTTTTATTTTTGCATATTTCCATCTTCATGATAAGGAAAACATGCACAAGAAAAAATTTACTCGAATTCAGTCTTGTTCGTCTGCTAGAGCCCATCAAACATATGTTCATATTTGGCTGATAAAATTCGGGGTTTAAATGTATTATAATAGATATTCAGCATTCGAAGAAGTTTCTTGTAAACGAGTGTAGAACGACTTTGTTTCTACCTACTTGAAGTCAGCGGCGTAGCCAGAAATTCGGTTTGGTGGGGGTTTGGTGAAAATCGATCATACTGTCCAAACGGCATAATTCCGAAACCGTAATTTTTGAAGTTTTAAAATTATGCAGAAATATTTTTTCAGAAAATAGTAACAGAGTTCGTGTCTTTAGCGAATTTGTTGAGACTTTATTGTAGTCATGAATATTAATCTGAGAAAATTCACCATAAATACTTCTTGGACGATATACCGTCAAAATTATTTTATAAAATGATGCGCTGTTTAACGTTTGTAAAACTCATCGAAGATACTAACCCTCCGAAATTGGAGATTTCAAAATAATGCTATCTTGACCTTAAATTACTGTTTTTAAACATTTGACCTATACATATAATTGGCCATACAACAAAAATCAAATGCTCATCAAAATCGATCAGGACCTGCTAGAGTCGAATGGAAATCGTAATTTTTCATAAATTTCTCTCTACATTCGGAAAGTGTTATCCTCGTTATCAATCATATTACGTTTTCGTCTCAACTCGACGCATTCCCAAAATAAAAACCTGTTTTAATCCACCTAGTGGTGCAATTGTGCTTGTCTCATTTGTCCAGACTACGATTCCATGGCTGGTTATGTTCAAAGCAATGGTGGAAATGAATATTACATGTTCAGTACGATTTGCACATACATACAATGGATCGACAGCCACGATCTTGAAATACTATGTCATACTGAAACATCGCTTGAAACCATCGGCGGATCATGGACAAAGATCCGGGAGGTCCAGGTTCTGCCGAAAATTTTCAACTTGTTAAGAAATTTTAAACTAGTTTAATTTTAAAGTAGCAACCCCTCACTGCATACTCCCTCCGGGCCGGTATGATTGACGATTTCTAGAGTGATTGCATAACCTTTTTATATGAGAAAGGCAAAAATGTACCAAAGTCCAAAAAAGTCAATTTTTGTCGAACATCTCAATGTTTCATGCATTTTAAAGTCATTTGGCATCAAAAATACAAATTTGATTTTGAAAATTTTTCATTTCAGTTTATATGGGAATTTGCTGTGTGATTGCACTCTTCAACTCGTAACTCCGGAACCGGAAGTCCAATCAATAAAAAAAAATCAATTGCAGCCGATGGGATGGTTGTACCTTTCATTTGAGACTAACTTTGTGCAAATTGATCCAGCCATCTCTGATTAACAGAGGTCATATTTTTTTTCACATACACACACAGATATTTTCCGATCTCGACGAACTCAGTCGATTGGCATATGACACTCGGCCCTTCGGGTCGGGATTAGATTGACGAATTTTAGAGTGAATGAGAAAGGCAAAACATTTTTGGCAAATGTTGAAAGTTATGCATTTTTTTGGTGAGCAGTTCTATGTTTCATAGACATTAAATCAATTTTAACTTCGCTTCCTATTAAATAAAAACCCTTATTACAGTACATCTTTACAAAAACGAGCTCAATTTGAAAATAAATCTGAGAATTATGATTGATTACAGAACTCTGGAATTTTGTATTGGAATGTTTTCAGGCAGGAATTTGATATTGATGCTATTAGACAACTGTGAAATCAAGACCAATAGATCAGTTACATATCAGGACCCCATTCCGACAATTTATCAAAAGTCATCATGATGTTTACAACAACAGGATATCAATGTACGGATCAGATAATTGTTATTGTAATATTGAATTAAATCAGTCTGCATCAATAAATTTTCAACTTCAATCCAATTTTTTTTGTGGGTGTAGTGGGGGGGGGGGCGTTGTATGGTGTTAAACCCCAAAACCTTCTCTTGGCAACGCCGTTGCTTGGAGTTATTTACTTCACTTTCATTTTCCGATATGTTTCCGATCGATCCGTTGGTTATAAGTTAGAAAAATTGCAGTCAGAAGGTTCGTACAAATGAACATTTTTGCACTGATAAGGTATCAAGTTCCTTCCAGACAACTTGGAAGTGTTCGGTGATTATTTCTAGCGGTTGTAGATAGAAAAAATGAAATACAAAATTCGTTTTATCGAAATAATGTTTGGCTTATTTCAATGGATTATTACTATATTGAACAATAAATAGGCGACAAAGAGTAATCCACAAACAACAAGCCATGACTTTTAAAGTATTCAAAATAGATATTTGAAGTCTTCAGTAAAGTTATTCGCAAAAGTAAGAACTACAAATTTGCTGAAGGCATCATTTCGATATAATCACTTCCAAGAAAATTTGTGAAAATATCTCACTCATAGGAGAATTAATCAGCAAAAGCACAATACCAAAAGAAAGGGCGTATTGCCTCCATTAAATTCTTCGAAGATACTATTGACCTAAAATAAGCCGTTTTGGCGTTAATAATAGATTACATGTTTTTGGTCATATTTCTGGCAATGGGAAATGATAAAAATCTTTCGTCCGCATTTAATGTTAAATATCTCTTTTGATAGTAGTCCGACAATCAATAGCTTGTTCGAAAGGTATTCGTTAAAGCTGTCTAAAAAAATAAAAATTGTTAATCTATATTGTCAATTCCGGCAGATAATTCAAAAAAACTGCAAAAAACGCCATTTTTACGCATTCAAACATTCATATCTTGGAAACTAAACATCAGAATCAAAAACAAATTACAAAAACAAAGCGTTCATACTGTTTTTTAGTTCTTTCATTTAAAATTGGTTTGGATAAGATCGGTTCAGCCATTGCTGAGAAACACGAATGAGAATTTGTCCGTTAAATACACACACACAGACGCACACACACACACAGACATTGTCCCAAATCGTCGAGCTGAGTCGATTGGTATATAAGACTCGGCCCTCCGGGTCTCGGAAAAAATCTTGAAAGTTTGAGCGAATTCTATACATTTCTTTTATAAGAAATGTAAAAACGAAAGATAAGGAAAGAACGATAAGGAATGAATTTTGGGGTACTCCCCTGGGTTACACCCCCCACCCCCACGAATTACGACAATACTCGTGATTTGATGAGTAGTACATGTAATGATAATAATTTTCGTAGAGAACATGAGTTAAAGGAATAATTGAATAATGTATGTTCAATGTTAATTTGGAAATATGGAATTTTTTTTCCATTTTCTGTAAAAATGCAAAATTTAGGTTAGCCCCTTTCGGACACCAGCCATTCAACTCAGGACCGGCGGATCACGTGGGTAGTATGGGTAGTACTACCCACTAGAAAATAACCGTGGGGGGAATTACCCACTCGAAAGTTTGGAGTAAACCAAAACCTAAGATTAACCACATTCGAATTTCTTTTCCTTGTAATTTAAATTACTTGAGAATATGGGATAATAATTAGGAATTGTTTGAAATTTGGAATTATTTTATATTAATACTAAGGGGATATTTTGACATATCTACATTTTAAAACAAGGAATTTAAAACAACGTTAATGCAGTTTTATTAAGACTAAAGGATACAGTAAGAATTATTTTTAAAGTCTAAATACGCAATTTGTATTTTTTTAACAAGAACTATTATGATTGACAATTGAAACAAGGAGAAAACTATTAGGCTTATTATAAGGAAGACAAGAGGGATTGATTTCAACAGCAGAGTAGCAGCAGACCGTATCAGGGTGAAGTGAAGAGAGGACGGATAACAATGACAGGGAAAAGAAGATATTTAATTTGAAGTTTTTTAGCAGACGGAAGATGAACCGAATCGCCAACTGGAAACTTGGATCTGCTGGGCACTCTTTTGGGACCAAATTTCCAGGTAGCTGTTGGCATATCAACCAAAAGAGAAGATAGATGTGTATTTGGATAGTTATTGTGTTTAAAGATATGTATATGCAAAACATATAGGGGAGATCGAGGATAGCCAGAGAGGAATTCCACGAAGATCTGTCCGAAAGTATTTAAAATCGTGACCAACCATCTTAGATTCGAATAGAACTTTACACGTTTCACTGGCATGGAAGACTAAACATTTTCCACAATCAGTAAGATTATTTTGTCTCAGGAGTAATCCTTTAAAAGTGCGTAAACATTTCTACGTGCATTAATTTCAATTTTTTTGTTAGATTAATGTTTTTTATACAGCTAAACTTTCTGAGAACGAGTTACAGGGAATGAATATCTCTACACGAAAAAAATATGCGCTGAAAAAAAAAAATGTTGTGTCATTTTTTACAAAAACAAAAATTTGCGTTAAAATTTAAATTGCCAATAAACCCATTTTTTTTCAGTCAGACGTACAATCGAGTCAAGTGAACAACAGGCCTCTCTATCTAGTGTGCATTGTCTCGAGAACAAAGGAAACATCGGATTATTCTTGTCATCATGAGTAAAGTTGACGAAAAAGCTCTACTCCGACCCAACGCTGCGGTCGTCGACTTTAAATTTTGTTTAAAACGACCGAGTTTTAGTGAAGTGGAATACCTTCTGAAGGAAAAAATGCAACTTAGACTTACGGAAGTGTTGTACCTTCAGTATCATCATCTTCGCAGTGCAGTGTTAATATCATTCAACACATTAGCACAAGCCGAGCGTTTCGTTTTGAAGAACAACTTAAAACACGTGGTTGAAAGTGACAACGTTGGAATTAAGATTCCCGTATATATTGAGAATGATTATATAGATGTAAGGTTATATGACCTATCACCTCGTACCCCTCCTGAGCCAATTGCAAAATGCATGTCGCAATACGGAGAAGTAGAATCCGTTACACCTGATACTTGGAGAAACTTCTTCCCGGGTACTCCTAACGGCGTTTTTGTAGTGAGGATGCGGGTTGAAAGGCCTATACCCTCCTACTTAACAATAAAACTCAAAACTCACGGAACTACAATTATGCAAACTACGCTATGCACTCATGAGGGGCAAACTCCTACGTGCAAGTATTGTAATCAGACAGCTCATCATGGACAACCCTGCGCGGAAGATGCAGAGGAAGACGCATCTCAACCGACTGCCAACTCATCTACGGCAAACCAACCCAAAACAGAGTTTTCAATACCAATACCTGAACCACAAACGGTGGCTAAATTTGTGGCAGCAGTTGCACAGACCATAATGACAACCACAAAAGAAGCATCCAGCGCCCCAAAAGCAACTGAAAGCAACATCGGCAACGAATATAGTAACAATGACGACGGATTTACACTGATCAACAATAAGTGCAAGAAGCAGGGGAGAACATCTGATCCCGGACACCAAGCCAGCTTCGACCGGGACGTGAAAAACAAGAGAGAATTTAATGACCCCCCTGACGCTGTTTGCCAACAGACCTCGCGAAAGAAGGTCTCCGCTCGCAATAAAAAGTTGCGCGCGCGAGATCCAATAATACTACAATAATTCTAGTTTGGATTTTTATTTTTACATGTATTGTAAACATATAAAAGATCCACGGCTCCGTTAAGCTACCGCTATGAGCCGTGTCAAATAAATGAAGTAAAAAAAAAACCATTTTTTCTAATTTTTCATATTTTGTCAACAGAAACCTAAATTTTGTTCAAACAAAAACAGTTAATTCGTGTGATTATGCCTTTTTTTAAAGTTATTATCGTTACCCCATCATAAAATATCAAAAATTAAATGTATATCGTTTTAAAGATGTAAAAGACACATTTTCAGTGTATTTGGATCATGGAGAAGCTTTCAATAAACAAGTTTTCCTAGCAACAACTTTTGACATATTTTTTTAATTCATACTATTTGCAGTCGAAAATGCAATTTTCTTTTTGAGTATGATTCTAAACGCTATTTTAAATCAAAATGCTCATAACCAAAATTTTCTGAAATGTAGTGCTCCTCGAGATATTTTAAATTTTGTTTTACAACACAATTCTTTTGTTTCATTATGACCTTTTCAGAAGTTATTCGCGTTTCTCCATCAACAACAATAAGTTTTTCAAAGTGCCCATAGCATTTCCTGTAACTTTCTCTTTAACATCAAGGCGATATTGTGAACCATTTGAAACCTATGCGAAAACATCCAAACCATAGGGTCTGATGATTAAACAAATAGTTCGATCATATTTTGGTTATTTTCATGTATCTTTAAAACAGGTTATAATATCGCCTTGATATCAAAAGAAAAGTTACAGGAAAAGATATAGGCCTTTTAAAAAACATATTGTTGTAGATGGACAAACACGAATAACTTCTGAAAAGGTCTGTATTTTTCTATATTTTGACTGCAAATAGTATGAATTATAAAAATATGTCAACAGTTGTTCTTAGAAAAACTTTTTTATTGAAAGCTTCTCCATGATCCAAATACACTGAAAAAGTTTTTTTTGTGTCTTTAAAATGATAAACATTTGATATTTAACATTTTATGATGGGATAATGCGAATAACTATTAAAAAGGGCTAAATCACACGTATTAACTGTTTTTGTTCGAATAAAATTCCAAATATCTCGAAAACTATCGCGTTTTGAAAGTTTTTTGTTAAATGCATTTTGATTTAAAATGATACTTTGAATTATATTCTGTAATAAAATTACAGTTTTGTATGTCAATTAGTATGAAATTTAAAAAGATGTATAAAGTTATAGTTAGAAAAAAAAATTTAACCGATCAGTTCTCCATCATACAATCATATTCCAAATGTTTCCTTTCTTTTTAGGTTTTTGTTGACAAAATGCAAAAAAATTGAAAAATGGGTTTTTTAGCAATTTAAATTTTTAACATAAATTTTAGTTTTTGTGAAAAATGACACATATTTTTTAGTGAATTTTTTTTTGTTCCTTACAGAAACATTCATTCCCTGTAACTCGTTCTCAGAAAGTTTTGGTGTATAACATAAAGCAGAGTTGAACTGTTTCACTGCAACCACAAATCGCCTGCCAGAGCATACAGAGCATGGAAAAATTTTAACACTATTTTCCCTCGAGCCTACTCTTAAACGACAATCTTGAACTTGACGCGAAAATAATCTCGTTTAATGACTTGCCGGCCTTGTCGTATGTTTCGTCATGTATAACGATGAAATATGAGACTGATTTTTATGATGACACCTCTCTACTCATTCCGCTTTGATGTCTTCTAAAAATTGTGACCATGTAGTCCAGAGTGAATATCCATTATCTATAACGTCTTTGTTTTGGAATTGTTTCACCAATAACCTTCTAAAAATTCACTCTAATCTCTTGTATCATAAATATTAGTTCATTTATGCATTCAATTTTAAAGCCCCTCCGGAAATAAAATTTTGAGTACGAGTCTAGCTCGAAAACATCGTTTCCAAACCATAGCCAGCAGTCAGCTCGGTCCTGGTGCATGTGAGGTTTTAACATTAAATCCAGCAATGTGATTGATTTCGAGGACTGTGATGTGCCAAATACTTCCACTCTCCACGCAGATAAGCCTCGAAAATTCGGATTTCCATTTTCCACATCTCGAATGAGATATGAGAAGGCGTATCCCCGTAACCATCGGACTGGATCCACCTACGCATCTCGCTGTGGTAGAATAAATCCGATACTTACTATACAATTCACAGTACAGGAAGCCTGAAGAACTTATCTATATTAGGGACAATTTAATTTCCACTTTCAATTATTTTCGCAAATTTCCAAAACCCTATCAGAAAACTTTAAACAGTGGGATAATCGCACCCGCACCATCAACCATCGCTTCCTAGAATCCATTCCCGATAACATCCTAATCCCACAGTTTTCACTGCAAGTTATCGCTTCAAGAGCGTGAAAAATGCGCTTGAAAACGATGCACAAGTTTGCGCTGAAGGACTTCCCCAATTTTATCTTCGTTGTTCTGCTCCATCACTAACATCGCCAGCTCGCATCAGACCTGGCCCCTTTCCATATCCTCCACAAATTTTGGAAACCCCGAACCATCATCCGAGCACGAAACTGTTATGCAGAAGAGGAAACCACATCGATTCAGTTGCAGTCCCCGCCCGGTTCCCATGGTTTCAGCCTGATCCTGCATCGTCGGACGTTGAATTGCACGATCGCGTGAACAAATTATAGCAATCCCGGCGGCTTACCCGCGTTCACCCGTCCCGATGTGTGTGTACCGCGCCACCAAACCACCATCAGATAAAGTGTTGCCAGCCAGCAAGCAGAGTGCTTACATATAATCAAATTAAGCAACCTTTGAGCAGCCGGTGGTCGGAGCCTTTACTTATGGGTTGAAGCCGCTGATGATGATGCTGCTGCTGTTGCAGGGCCGGTCTTGTTGGTTCTTCAGACGAGTGGTTTACTTGAAGCAGCATTCGACTCTGATAACCGTCAGACGCAGGAGAAGAATTGGAGAAAACAATTGTATGGTAGGAAGACGCGTATACAAATATGATTGTTTGACAGCGAAACAGTGGTCATGAATTGATGACTTGAAGAATGAGTTTACGAAAGATGGGCTCATCATTCGAATATAAAAATAGAAATTAATTTTAAATTTTAGTTTATATTTCAAAGGATTATTTTGGAAATAATTGCAATATGAAACGTTTGGGCAAGAGTTCTCTACTTTGTACCAAATAACATATTCGAGCCCTTTGTTAAAACTATCGTTTGTGCTAAAACAGTAAAACGCAAACATGCAATTATTAAAGAAAAATGAGAAACATCAAAACGCAACGATTGTACAGTAAAACAATTCGGTTGTTTCCTGTTTGGGTTAGCAATTTGTAGCTTAATGTGGATACGCTAACAACACTTGTGATTAAATTTTCAACCAATTGGTTGACTAGCGAAAGGCGATCTAACCGTTTTGCGCCTCTTTGTTTTGCACTGAGCCATCATGCCGAGGGAGTATTTTCCGCATCAATATTTCCGCCGCCTTCCCACGCGAGCTGCGGATATCCTCATCCTCATTGGTCGCATTCCGGACGCGTGTTCCGGATAGGATCGATTACTATAGCAGGCGGGATGTGGCTTGGGAAATTTTTCACGATTCAGTTCCTGTGCACGGATCGGCTTTTTTGAAGAAGATTAATGATGGTGAATGTGTGTTGGAAGAAATATGAAGGACAGTACGAAAAGTAACTTATCATTGGTGACGGGTTGGTTTTGTGCTTGGACTAGCGGAAAATTTGAATCATTTTTGCTCTTGATAAGGTCGTTGGTTCTTTAAACTTATTTATCTGTTATTATTGAGTAGGTGTATCAATAATATATTTAAACTTCTTCCGAGTATTTCTTCTCTTCCTGTATCTGCCAGTCTAACCGTTTCCAGTATACAATTAACGGCATCACTCATGTGTTCAACCTGATAAATGCTCCGCATCGAATGGACTTTTTCACGAAATCCCTAAGACCATACAAACCTATCGGGATCTTATTGAGCAACGTAAATTAACTGTGGCCAACGATTGTCCCTTTTGTAGCTACCGATAGAAACATCTAGAATGGCAAAATCTTATCCTTCGACAATGCGAAAGAAAGCCATCGGCCCTTGAAATAGCATCCATTATTGCTATCGTGAGGACTGCACACAAGAAGGACGAGATGCAATTCCTTATTATCTCATTGCGCTGGCATTGTCTTCCGCATATATCCATCCATATGTGAAGCACGTATGCATTTGGCAGAACGCTACCGTACATACTTACATAGATGTGGGTTTGCACATAGCGACATAGCAATTCCGACTTGGTGTAGGATTATAGGGGGCAGCTTTCGGAGAGAAGAACAGTTGTCGGATGAAGAGAGAAACAATTAATTTTTAAGTGGAATTACGGCAGATGAGCTGCACTGCACTTCTTTTCATGGGGGATCTTTTCAGTTGAACTGCTCTCTTTTTCGAAATACTTTTTTGTCATCCTTTCAAAAGTTTTTTTTTATACTAGGTAATAGAAAAACAGTGGATAATTGACATGCAATGTGACAAATTAGAATACTGTGCATCATTGTTTCTTTTTGGTGAAAAGTTAAGCTAGTTGCATGTGAGACACTAATAGAAAACTAATTAAGTTTTGCTTGAAACAGATTGTTGTTGGTTATTACTGAATCAACGAGACGAATACAGAAACTGAAGCAAAGTAGATTTGGCGAATTGTTATAATGGCATAAGCGACTCCAGTTCATTTGTAAAAGGATGTGAATTGAGCACGCATTCCTGACGAAGTACATCTTGTTCATAGAGGGCTCTAGTCCGCTATCAAAGTGAGGGAGGGACACGCCATCCTGACGAAAAATAGCATACTCACGATTTATAAAAGAAAGAAGAAAATTACGCAAAATGTATTTTCTTATTCTATTTTGCAACAAAAAATGATGGCAGGGTAATATCAGACACACAATCAGAGTAAAGTTGAATAGTAGTAGTAGAATGCAAATTTTTTATCCTTATCTCCTTGCTCTTCTTTGAGTACTATGGCTCCTAATATCAAAATATTTCACACTTTCCAGTCCCTTGCTAATTGAATGTCTTTACAGCATTCTAAAATTTTGATTCCATCCAATTCTTTTTGTATTCTTTACCTAAAAATTATTGACATGAATTTTTCTTTGGCTGAATATGATATTTTATAATTTTATAATTTGTTTCAAATCATAAGTTTTTGAACATAATAAAACATTTTTATAAATTTCATCAAATAAAACATTTTTTTTATTCAATTTGAAGAAAAAACATTAAATAATAAAAATTAGAGAGAAAACAACATCTGTCATCTCTTCCGAATTCCCTTCTCAGGCGAGTTTTTTGCTTTACATGACAGTTCGCTTTCTGAAAACCTCTTGGTTCATAGCATGCCGTTGCGTACAACCCCAGATTTCCTGTCCGTCTACTACCAGAACGTTCGTGGAATAGGAACAAAAACGCAGGCTTTCTTGCGCACACTTCCTGCGACTATGACATTATCGTTCTCACCGAAACCTGGTTACGTGATGATATATTAAACACCGAGCTAACGACGAACTACGCAATCTACCGATGCGATCGCAACTCTTCTACCAGTCATCTACGTCGCGGAGGTGGTGTTCTCATAGCGATAAAGAAACATCTAACTGGGACTATACTAAAATGCCTGGATGTGAATGTTTGGAGCAAGTTGTCGTACGCGTTTCACTGCCAGGTCGATCGTTATATATTTTTTGCATTTATCTAAGGCCGAACAGTGATCCTGACTTGTACAACGTTCACTCTTCTGCAGTCCTAAGCATCCTGGACAAATGTAATAGGCGCGACAATGTATTTGTTGTAGGTGATTATAATCTTCCTAATCTTCGGTGGATTTTTGATGACGATTATAAGTGCTACCATCCTGAAAATGCAACCACGGAACAAGAGACGGTCATCACAGAAACTTTGGTCGCTGGTGGCTTGTATCAAATCTGCTCTGTTAGCAACGTGAATGGACGGACCCTCGATTTAGCTTTCGTCAATGACACGGACGTGTTCGAACTGATTGAGCCTCCCACATCTATACTGAAGGTTGACCCTCACCATAAACTTTTCGTTTTAAGACTTGATATGCGTTCTGATGACGGTGAAGATTTTGATACAATTAACGACGACTTCAACTTTGACTTTACTCGATGCAACTTCGATGAAGTCTCAATGGCCATTGGTGCACTCAATTGGCGTGAGATGCTGGTTGGAAATGACTTAGATCAGGCAGTTGTGGCATTCTATGATGCCATATATGAGATTCTTCGCCGTAATGTTCCTAAAAAAACGTATCATCGGAAAAGCAGAATATAAATTTCCGTGGTGGAACGCTGAGCTTGGTCGCCTACGCAACGTACTCCGGAAACACCGAAAGCGATATTTACATCATAGGACCGACGACAATAAAACTATTCTTCGTCAAAATGAACTGCAATATGAAACAGCCCGGAACAGTGGATTCGGTGAATATCTGAACCAAGTTCAGCGCAGCCTTCGAAATAATCCTTCGACATTCTGGACATTTATAAACAGCAGAAAACGTTCCGTGGGTGTACCAGAAAATGTCTATCGTCGAGACAAAAATTCACAGTCCGCTGCCAAGTCGGCGAACCTTTTTGCAGGACTCTTCCGAGATGTGTTTTCCAGCCCTCCTGTCTATCCATCGCAACAGTACCTTGAAACATTGCCAACGTATAATATCAACCTTCCTCTTCCTAACGTACATGATTCTGATGTAGCGAGCGCTCTGTCCAGCGTAGATCCTTTGAAAGGGCCTGGACCGGATTGCTTGCCTTCTGTGTTTATAAAGCATTGTGCCCGAGCACTTTCTGCACCAATAAGTATTATTTTTCAGCGTTCAATCTCGGAAAATATTTTCCCAATGGCATGGAAAGAAGCTGCTATAGTTCCTATTCATAAGGCTGCAGATAGGTGCAATGTTGAAAACTACAGAGGAATCTCGCTGCTGAACTGTCTAGCTAAAGTTCTGGAAAAGTTTGTGTACAATGCGATGTACGCTGCTTCTTCCAACATAATCGACGAACGATAACACGGATTTATGAAAAACACGGTCCGCCACTTCGAACTTGATGACGTATACGAGCTTTCTAGTTCCAGCTGTAGAGAAGCGTCAACAAGTGGACGCTATATATTGTGATTTCGCAAAAGCATTCGACAAGGTGCCCCACAACATTGCTGTTTTGAAGCTGGAGCGACTAGGCTTTCCTGAGTGGGTTACCACATGGCTGCATACTTTTTTTTTCTTACCTCTCACAACGATCTGCCTTCGTTAGAATTGGCACTACATGCTCAAGCGCATTCGTAACGCCAACCGGTGTGCCTCAAGGAAGTCACCTAGGGCCACTGATCTTTCTCTTATTCATCAACGACCTCTGCACCCGCACCAACTCTGAAAAATTGCTCTATGCTGATGATCTGAAAATCTTTCGTTCAATTGCTTCAGCCCTCGATTCTGCTGTGTGACGATATAGCCAATATAGAGGAATGGTGTTTGCTGAATGGTATGCAGATCAACATTGATAAATGTAAGATGATATGTTTCGGACGCTCGGCAAATATAAGGCATTGCGAATATACTCTTCAAGCCTGTGTCATCGAGCGGGTGGATTCTATCCGTGACCTGGGAGTGTTATTCGACAGAAAACTTCGTTTCGCCGACCACATCACTGCAACAACGGCGAAGGCTTTTGCAACATTGGGTTTTCTAAAACAGAACGCTGTCGATTTTGTGGATTTCTACGCACTGAAATCTTTATACTGCGCACTGGTCCGGAGCACTTTGCAGTATGCTGTACAAGTATGGGCGCCATACAACGCCGTTCAAAGTTGCCGACTGGAGCGCGTTCAGAGAAGTTTTGTACGATTTGCTCTCAGAAAGTTGCCTTGGAACGACCCTATCCGTCTTCCACCGTATAATAATAGATGCATGTTGCTAGATTTGCCAACGCTGGAGTCTCGCCGCACGTTCTTGCAAAGAATGTTCATTTTCGATATGCTGTCGAACAATATTGACTGTCCCGACATTCTCTCAAGGATTCATTTATTTGTTCCCCCTCGTGATATAAGGAATCGTCCGCTTCTGTGGATTCCCGGGCACCGCACAACATATGGCCAGAACAATCCGCTAGACAGATGTTGTAGCAGATTCAAAGAAACTGTTTTAGTTTATGACTTCCATACCACTAAATCTAATTATAAGTTAGCAATTAGAAATTTTTAACATTGACACTAGCAATAGCATTAAGTGTAATCTGTACGATATATATCGAAGATGTAATAAATAAATTTTTTTTTTAAAGAAATAACTCCCCAGCAAATGTGCTCACCCAATCAAGTTCACTTAGCTCACAATTTTTGTCTCACAATCATCCAACATTTACCCACCATCTGGCAAAGAATAGTTGAGTAGTTCACAGTGGCGCAAAAGTATGATGTACAAGTCAAATATTAAATATACCATCTCCGTAAGTTTGAATTTCAAATTGATAAACCCCCCTTGTATCCCACTGATTATACCACAATAGATCTAAATACTGGTCACAGTGGTTCGTCTCCAACAAAAAAATCCCACTGATATTTACACCGTTACTTAGCACCCATGTATATGAAGAACAGTATATAGACCGTACGATCGTTGGTAAACGACACATTGGCGAAGAACGATAGTCTTCAGTGAGTTTAGCATAAAATGTTATTATACATAACAGTACAGTAATATACCCATTACAGTTACCCTTGAAAAGGCCTAAAACAGTAGCCGAAACGTTGGACAGTGTAAAACAGTCGTCTTATATTATAGACCGAAAAAATCGAACATCCGTATAAAAATTGTGTTTTCGCATGAGTTTACCGGATTTCTTTTGTAAAATTTGTTTTTTACGTAAATTATGCATTCTGTAAGTGTTTGAAGCATTTTATTTAAGTTGACCCAAATTTTGTATTTGATTATTGAATTCATTCATTCATTCATTTTCGAATGGATCTCCAAATACTTTACGGGATATTTCAATTATAACATGCCTGTCACCGGGTGCTTAGTGTAGAATTGCTTATATGGGGTTACGCATCTTTTCATTTTTCAAAAAATCGGAGAAAACTTCATTTCTTTATCTGAAAGTACAATTCATTGAGAATATTTTCTCAAATTTTCAAAAAGATCCGAGCAACAGACCGAAAGCTACAGCACTTTGAAATGTTGTATTCATAAAATGGTTTTTTCCGTGATCACTGATCACGATTGCCGAAAAACTACTCAACCAATTTTCCTATTTTTTGTTCTGTTTCAATTGTTGGTAATTAATTCACTATTCCTGTTTTAAGCATAAAGTTTTGATTTAAAAATATTTTTTTAATTCAGTTTTAGAGCTTGAATTTTTTTAATACATTTTTTAGAGCTTAGGGAAAACGTTCCCGTATTAATATTTTTTAAATTAATCGTTAACGTACAAGGATTGGAATGGAATTTTTTGAGTGTGTGGATTTTGATTGGTCGGCTGGGCTTCGATCGTGTACACCGCAAGCCTCATAAATAAGATAAGGTTTCCATGAAAAAGTTATAACTCCACCAATTATCAATATATTTTTATAAACTAATGGATGTAGTATTATTACTTTGGTATAATAAAACTATTGTTTTATGACCTTAAATAAACTTTGTTTATATTTTCTCCCCAGAAGGTATGTAACCCTTTAACTTTATAATTGTAATAGTGGTATTTTGATATCCATTCCCTAATTTTGACATAATCTTTGTAACATGATTCCTAATATATCGAGAAAATAATAAGCAAAAAAATGGACCAATTAAAAAAAATGTTTTTAATAATTGTAAATTTCATAAGTTATACAAGAACAAAAATATTTTTGTAATTGTTTTCCGTAATCTCATTTGAAAACGCAACTTTTTTTATTCAACCCATTATGCCCAAATTATTTTTCACGCGCATCACAAATTGTGTTTTCCGATAGAAGAAAAATGATGTAGTCATTCCAGTAAAATTATTTTTGTACTCAAAGTAGCTGATATAATAAGGAACATCCAGTGAAAATTTAAGATTGATCGGTTAATCGGTTCCTGAGATATCGTGACGGCCGCGGATGAACTTTTCAACAAAATTCAACTCCGAGATAATCGAGTTTTACTGTCGGTGCAGCGTGTCAACGGTCTAGCGTATCAAACACTACGCACCGCCTACGAGTGGTCAATGGGTATCGGTCTATGAATAGCTGTAACTCAAGATGTAGTATTCTGATCTTAATGAAACTTTGAGAAAATTTTCCTCAGCGTATGTAGTTTCAAAATATCTAATTTACACAAATTCGATTTTTTTCATCCTAACAAAAATGTGTAACCCCTTAAGGAAAAATTGATTAAAAACAAAACATAAACACTGGTTAAATCACTCTAACTTCTCTAAATATATTCTGCATGAGTATATGAACAATATTAACTCTTTGATAATGCCTGTTCTGTGTCATTAATTGAGTAATAGGAGTTATTCTTAGCACCTACTATATATAGTAGGTTGGGCAATAATGGGTTAATATTTTTTTTTTCATATATCGAATCGTTTCACTGAGAACTCGGTGATTGAAAAATGTTCAATTTTATGAACTTCATATAGTTATATAGAATATATAGAATTATATAGAATATATAGAATATAGAATAGTTCAACAACTGATGACTTGAAAAAAATATCAAAATCGGCAAAAAAATACGTGTCAATTATTTTAAGCTAAAGAATGCAACAAAATTTTCGGGCAGGAATTAAAATTTTGGCTGTAAATCCCACACGGAATGACCCTTATGTAATTAAGAATTTCGTAATACGAGTGTTATTTATTGTACATAAATGTTGGTACTATTACAAGCAATGAAATGACAATTAAGCATTGGTTTCTTTCTCCGCGAACGATTGAATAAGATGCCCATTTTTATGTTATTATTATTCGTGAACGTCGTTATGCTAACTGAAGTGCATTTTAAACAGTATAAAATAAGTACTTCCGAAATATCTCAAACTAACAACTTTGCATGTCAAATATATAACCCATGACATGCGCGCAGGTTTTTATGCTTTTTTGTAACAATCAATAATATAATTCATGTACTATTCCAAAGTATATGAAAATACTCAATAAAATGAGAACAATTAATACACTTCATCATTTTTAAATAAATACGGACCCGTGATACCATTGGTTCATAATCCGCACAAAACTGTTGTTTTAGTGGATAAAGTGTTAAAGATTAAAGATAAGGTTGCTCCTCACTCCAAATACGGCAATTTTGCATATTGATGTAACAATTAAATCAGAAATGGGCCTCATCGCTGAACAAAATGAATTAGCCAGTACCAACTGAAATGATCGAATAGGTCAACAAAAATAGGACCACACGAATAGACCACGTCAAGTGCAGATATGGTCAACATTTAGACGAAAATTGTTTTCAAACAATAAATGGCAAAAAAAATTTCAAGTGATAATAAAAATTTGTGGATTTAATTCACTTTTTTAGTTATTTTGCTGGTTTGAAAGAATAACTCATGATGAATCACTCTGTGTTAAACAAACTACGTTATACATCCAAGAAGAGCAGCATCCTAATCGTGAAGACCGATGGCCCACTCATCCATGGCACACCAAATTAAAACACAGGCTTTAATGCCGTTATCTGAACCAGCAACGGTTACCAACTTTGTGGCAGCTTTTCAGGCCAATCGCAGCATCGAGCACCCCAGCTTCAACAGCCAGCTTTATCAACAATCAGGTGACTAAACAAATGTTTTCCTATCGCGAAAGAAGCGTGATCGAAAGCTGCGTACTCGGGATCCGTTGGACATAATATTTGTTTTTACTTATTTATATTTTAGTTACATAGTGTAAATATTGTAAATATTTGCAAAGAGCCGTGATAAATAAACGAATTGCAAAAAAGTCATTCAAGAACGATGCAATTTGTCTCATTATTCACCACTCTCTAAATATAAGATATATTTTGTCAAAATAGCCCTCTTTGTCAGCCGACTGGAGCCGCCTATGTTCTTGACAAATTCTTGACAGATTTTTGCAAACTTGGTTTCGAATGATAAATACAATACACTCATTGACTGAATTGAATTTTATTCAAATCTACCTTTTGATTCCGGAGTTACTACGGTTACATAGAAATTTGAACCGGAACAATGTACCGGACATATTCCAGAACTAAAGTCACATCGGATTCGGCGATGACTGAACCCATTTTCACCAACTATCTCTTTTACAGTTATCATCCCTTTCCCCTGCCACTGCATTACAAAATATGTTAACACGAAAACAACTTTTAACTCATGCTGATTTATCTATTTAAATATTATATTTTTTGCTCCAAGGACGTCATCGTCAACATGTTGCTCATCAGGTTCGTGGCAGTCATGCCCTTGTAAATATGTGCAAAGTGTAATAAGAATTTAATAGACATTTTCACAATTATATTGAATATAACCAGCTATTGGATAAATGAGAAAGGCACAATTACACCATTAGGTTTTTTTTGGTGGCACTCTACCAAAAAAAACGAAAGTGACATCTAAATTACGCAGGGGCTACGTTTTAATTTTTGTTCGCAAAACTATTAAAAATGAAATTTTCCGCGAAATGTTTTTTTTTATCGATAGGGGACCAAATATCGTAACTTCAAACTTTAAATAAGTTTGTTGTGGGTTTTTCATGAAGTTAAATGAAGATCTGGGGGTGCAGAAAACTATCAAAGTAAGTAGAATGATTGAATCAAATCAAATTAATAAAATACACAAATCAAATTAGGTCAGCTCATGAAATGAAAAATGAAATAATATTGCAAAATATAAAAGGGACCATCCATAAATGACGTAGCATTATATGGGGGAGGGGGGAGTTTTGTATTTTGTGATGATGTGTGACGACAGGGGAGGTAGGGGGTCATGTCATGCTACGTAGTTTTTTTTAAAGGGGAATAGGGGTTGACCTGATGTCACGACAATCTTACCCGTTTCATCTAACTAACATCGTTTTTGATTTTTTTTAAATTTTTTACGGGGACAACGAGGGGGGTGAGGGTTACCGTCAAGCTACGTAATTATCAGGGGGGGTATATGGAATTTTGTGACGAAATGCTACGATGGGGGAGGGGGGTGTTAAAAATCACTCAAAAAATTCTACGTCATTTATGGATCATCCCAAAGATAGAATAAATCTAATTAACTCAAACTAACAGATTGGATTGAATAAATAAAAAAGAAAAAAAGTAAAATGAATAAAACAAATAAAATTATTAAAATGAATAAAACGAACGAATTTAATGAGTGAAATGAATTAAAAAATAAAATGAATGAAATGAATAAAACGAACACAATGAAAAAAAATTAAATATTTAAGGGAGGGGTAAAAGTTTCAGCGTAAAAAAACAATTTTTGGCGATTTTTTTGGAACTTTGCACGAAGAAAATTTATCAACACTTTTGTACATTATAGTGTATGATTTAAAAAACACGCTGTAATTTTTCTATGTAAAAATATCGACAAATAAAAAGGCGGAATTTTTCATGAAAAATAGTAAATTTTATTTAAAATGAGTAAAAATCCCCCTTAATTAAAAATGTATATCAAAAACTTAACGTAGGGGATAAGTATTTTTACATAGAATGTTTATGCAAAGTTTGAAAGAAATCGGTTCAGTAGTTTTGGAATGGCAGGTAATACCGCAAATCATGTTTTTCCAGAAACGTTCTACAAAAAGCTTCGTCACCGTGTCGTTTGTCGATATTTTTGCATAGAAAAATTACAGCATGTTATTGAAATGATATACTATAATGTACAAAAGCTTTGATCAATTTTCTTTACGCAAAGTTAAAAAAAATCGCAAAAAAGTGTGTTTTTTCACGCTGATACCCTTGCCCCCCTCCCCCTTAAATAAAACGAATGAATCAAGACGAATAAAACCTATGGAACCAAAAAACTGAAAAATGGGCATATAAAATGAAATTGAAAAAAAATATTTGAAGAAAGTAAATTAATAAAACGGACTATACGAGTTTGAGAACTATTGCACCAGAAAGCTCTGAAATTTTTGTAAAAATCCTATTATTTGAAAAATTATTAATTAATATACAATGGACTTTCTAGGGTTTACATTCATTTTGCATTGGTTTCCAACCTTTCGTTTTCATTCTTCTTTTCTTGACGGCGTTGGTTAAGATTATCTGATTTTTCTACTTTATAGATGGACCATAATTTTTTACCAGGAACCTGGAACGTGCAATTCAAAGATGTCTTTTTGGTCACAGATTTCTGAAAAATAGTTTTTTGTACGTAATGGAATTTTCAGATCCAGCATTTTAACGCGTAATCGGAAACAGTAAAATGAGATAAGGTCACATGCGATTTCAAGCCCCTTAACCCATTCACGCCCATGTTGTTTGTGGACAACAACGTTTTTAAACAGCTATAACTTTTGATTGAGACGAGGTTTGCTCACAAAAACAAGTAAGGCTCATTAATGTGATTATTGCCTTTAATTTGAGTATCAACAGTTACAAGGATCAGCTCTAGAACTGAAGTTATTGCAATTAATCTGATTAGATTCGGATGGACCAGTGCTGCCAGGGACAGTTTACGTTGACGATGGAAAATGATTTTTTCATATACCTTCATTATGGTGCAATATTATTGAAAACTGTTTAAACTTATCAATTTATACTGTCGTTGCCTACGTTTTCCACGTAATTGGACTATTGTAATTATTCTAGGAGAATTGCATTGAGCATTCGAACGTAAAAATTGACCAGCTTCTAGCACTGCCATGGAAGCACCTATCTTTATGAAAATAGGCTTTTCGTGTTTCTTGACCCAACCGTTTTCAAGGAAAAAAAGTTTTGAAACCCTACATGCACTAGAAAAAAGTTGGGCATGAAAGGGTTAATCAGAAGGCGAAATAGGGAGAATGTGATTCGTGAATGAGCCTGTTAGATATTTTAAAGTATTCTTTTGGAGTGAAGTAAACAGCTTGAAGTATCTGGGCTATGTCGATAGCACAAAAGCTGATCATTCAGTCATTAACAATGCAGTTTCTTTCCAGCCATCCATATAGAATTGTTTCGTTCGGAATTCTCGTTCCGGAGATGTAGAATATTGTATCGTATACACACCAATATGAAAAAGAAAAGGTTCAAACCATCGTGTCTTTAATTTCGATTTTGAAATGAGCACATTACGTAAAACCCAAAAAAAAAGTTTGGTTTGAAATGATTTTGAGCTTGAAACTATTTTAAAACTTAAACTTATTTAAAATTTCTTAACAACTTGAAAATTTTGGTGCCCCACTATTGGAAGGTCTCATACAAACAGGTGGCCAAAAATATTTTGTCTGTTATTCCTTCGTAAAAAGCTTGTTTGAGTTGCTAATAATGGACAACTTCGACTGAATTAGTAAATCCCAGTGTATAGAACTTTTGAACAGAAATTTTGAATTTTCATGTACAGTAGGGGAGAGTGAGGACTAGGGTGACAATAAAACGACCATTTTTGAAATCACTAATCTACACCCCCTAGCGTCGTTCCAAATCATGAAAAAATGACACTGTCCAAATTTGAGCGAAATCGGTTAACCCTAACCCCTCCCCCAAAGAGCTTAAAGTTTGTATGGGATTTTTGGCCAAAATGTATGGGGAAACACTCGCAGTTCACAAAATCGCCGCTAGAGGTCGTTGTAAACTTCCGATCGCTGACCTAGGAAGGAGTTAAGCTTTTGAAGATATGCTGAACAAGTTTGTCGAAGACTGCAAGACAATCCAAACAACCGTTAAAGAGTTATTAACGTTTAAAGTTGGATACTGCTGCTTATCTTCGCAAAGGGCGTACTCCGCTTATCTCATGTATGTGAACCACGAGTGAAGGTGGGACAAAGTTAGGAAATACTCATATATCTCTAAAACGATAAGAGATAGAAAGTTATAATGTTCCACAAAGTTGTAGAGGAATAAAAGGACTTTTTGATTTCACTAGAAAGTTTCAAGATTTCTCCGCAAGGTGGCGGTAGTGAGCCAAGCAATTTAAAGGGAATATTCATATCTGTACAACGGTAAGAGATGGAGCATTTGAATGTTCTACAAAGTTGTAGAGCAGCAAAAAAATATTTTCTTTTTTTATTTGAAAAATGCAGAATTCTACCACATGGTGGCGCCAGTGATCAAAATTAATTCAAGGTAATACTTCTATCCATACAATGGTAAGAGCTAGTGCAATCTGATGTTCTGCGAAGTTATACTAGCTAGCAGTAAAGAATCACGAACTGGTTACAGGCGGGTGTTTAAAATCCGGTTTTAACTATCAGAAATGAAAATAATTTCCTCTGCTAGTAGTAGGTAACGACACAAATTGATTCATCCACCAGCCGTGTACAGTTCACAAATATTTTTTTCCCGGTATTGTACAGCCCTTGGAGAACCCTGTACGCTCTAAACAGCTCTACACAAAAAAATGAAATAAAACTGTAGCGGACCTACATTTAAAATTTCTCATCATTTCAGTGTCCGGTTGGTGCATCATATTGAAGGCTCTGACCGAGATGAGCTGAAACTTTTCCCCATTTCCAAGTAGTTTTTTTCGAAAGATTTTTCAAAACAGGTTTTCGTTATTAATGCTTGTCATACATACCTCAAAATTTTATACAACATTGTTGAACTTATTTTCGACAAATTTCGAAAATTGAGTAATTCCATGCAGTATGATATGAAAAGATATGAGCGTTCCAAACCTTACACGACTTTCATCCCGAAATTTTGAAAAGGGCCCGTATATTGAATGATAAGTCGTTAGCCATGACAAAAACGGAACAGCACTTCATAGTATAATGGGTTCCGCCGCGGTACAATTTTCGAAAAAGTACACTTTTATTGGCTTACTTTGGGGTCCTAGAAATAATGTCACTGTTGAGTTACTTAGTACTTTGGAATGGACAGGGCTCCAGAATGTAAATTTAGCAGGAATTTTATCTTTTGCTAAAATTAAATGATTTAGCCTTACGATATATTTGGCAAAGTTGTACTTTACAAGCCCTTTATTTTGCTTTAATCAGAAGCTAGGGTGGTTCTAACTTTAGCAATATTTAAAATGAAACTTCGAAAATGGTTCGAGATAGAGCTTGACTATTATCGATGAAGTTGTAGAACAACACATTTTAGCCAAATTTGCTCAAAACACGCAAGCTCTAGCTTTTATACTTTCCATTGCCCGACAAATCCAAATGAAAGCTGTAAGGTGTTCCTTAAAAACGGTTTTATTTCTATAAAAAGTTTTCATTTTACACTAAAGTACCCTATGGACAGGGGTACAAGATTATTTTAAGGTGCATAATTTTCTTTAAAACTCCAACTACCAAAAATTTGTCGTTTGAAAGGTATGAGAACTTTTTTATAAAAAAAAATATAACTTTTGCATATAGCATTATCTTCGATTAGGACACTTAACATTAAATACCGTTGTTGTCATATGATATAGCATGCTTTGTAGTATAGATCGCAAAAAATGGCAAATACAATATTTTTTACGTCTTGCAATATTTACTCATAAAAGAGATTATTTGTAGTAAAAAGTATATATAACTTTCTAACGAGAGATCCTAGAGGTTCGGTACATTGAGACAAAATGCTCTCCTTCAAAATATCTGAAAGTTTTTCTTACGTGATCCTTATGAAAAAATAAAACTGCAAAAGTTATATAACGAAAACCATTTGTTAAGAAACATCCTATTTTTTGGTAAATTTCTTGTAAAATGGAAGATACACGACATAGAGTTTCATTGTCTTCTACCAAGTTTTTTTTTAATTTTATTTTCTACGAAGGTCTATCTCGAACCATTTAAAAGTTAATTTTGAGATTTAAAAAAATTAGAACCACCCACATTAAAACGCTAGGTTCTATTATTCAAAAGATATAAGAACTTATAATATCAAAAATAGAATTTTTGTAATCAACTTTATGAACTTTTAGAAAATAACGTATTCGTTATTTTTTGCTCAATTATAACTCTAGTAATGACCTCAGTTATACTTGAAAAAGAATTATTATTTGTGTATGCAATAAAAATTGGACTAAACCGTTTTGCGCACAAGACCTAATTTTAATTAAGTTTAGTTTGTTTTTGTGTTTCGAATTCATCTCGTTTAGTTAGACGATGTATCTAAACTAGTACCCAAATTAGCACTAGTTAGACACAAAAAATTCCAAACAGTTCACACGACATATCGTCGCTGTTGTGCTATCTTATGACAAGCGCCATTTTGCACATTTCGAGAAAAACGATTTTTAAAGTTTGAGATTGAATATCATGAAACTTATAAATGGTAGAAACAATTCAGAGAAGACAATTGATGCTTCTACCTATTCTGTACTAATCTCTCAAATATTACGAAGATCGGTTGACTATGTTGCGAGTTTTCACTAAAAATATAAACAAAAGTCGCACTCACACGTGTCATAGGTGTGTATTGATGAAAAAATTTGTATGACGTGTCATAATCTTGCATGGAAAATTTTCCAAAGAAAAAATCACCAATTATGAACTTTAATTCATATCTTTGGCTTCATTTGGTCTATAAACAATCGGTTAGATGCATTTTGAAGGAAATGAGTCAGGGAATCTAGAAAAAATAGTTATTTTTAGTTACAGTGTTGCCAAATAGGCAATATTTCCAGTTTAAAGCTAAAACTGCGTTTTTCTCCCAATACATGTATTTTTTTTTGAAAATTATTATGCCATTGTGTTCCTACGACATTTTTACACATAAAAGCAACTACAATTTTATTATAACTTGAGCCAATCCCAAGATATAATGATTTGAAGCAAAAAACTCACAATTTCTAATCACTTTTCTTGCTATATTTCAGTAACCAAGCAAAATTTCAAAATTCTGGAAACGCCATCTTGTAGAGATTCGTTAGACGAGTAATGTGGCATATCTAACTCAGTTTACCCCAAAATGGCGTTTGTCATACGATAGCACAACAGCGACGATATGTGAACGCCTAAAGCCACATGTCCCGAGTGATGTCCCGGGAAACAAATATAGCTCTGGTTTGCTGACGAGAAAGCGAAGACGACCTCTTGTCTTTTGGTTCAAGAAACCAAACGCCTGGTATTAAGCAATAAAAATTGGACTAAACCGTTTTGTGCGTTAAGGGCACAAGACCTAATTTTAATTAAGTTTTGTTTTTTTGTGTTATGACACTTAACATTAAATATCGTTGTTGTCATATGATATAGCATGCTTTGTAGGACCACTGTGGAATGGTAATCCTTATTTCAATGACCTCACATGGACTAAAATTCCAAAGTATTGATTTGAATTGTTCAGTTTGGAAGTTTTGTGTGGTATCAGATACGACGAAAAATTGACCATCGGGTCTTCAAATGGGCGTAGTATCCTTTGCCTACTACCAAAATATCAGTTCTTTACTCGTATAACCAATATCATTTGAATGGGGTTCGCAGCACATGGCACGCCTTGAGGCGACCAACGAGCACCGACGACAACAACATACACTATATTCCTCCGGCGATAGCGAGCAACATGTGCGATGAACCGCATAAAATACCCAGCTGTCGAGACGATCCACCCATTCTAGAAGATCTGCAAAAGCAAAATTCAAATATCTGGTGATGTGGTGATCTGGTGGGCAGGTAGCAATTGGCATGCACGCTTTGCTTATTTGCAAAAAAGGGGGATGCTGAATATAATAGAAGCACAGCGCGAATTGGATTGTAGCCTACTTAGGTATTTATCCCAGGCTGGCTATATTTTAGCACAATATAGTACTTAAGCCCTGTAGTCCTCGTAAGAAAACAGAATATATTTCGAGCAGCCTATTTCTAAGTTATAAGTGAGGCCAGATTTAGCATAAGCATAAGCATAAGAGATCGCCCGTGGTTGCTACTCCGTTATTGACCAGAACCAATTGAGATTGTAAAATGTTGATTGGAACAACGTGCTTGGGAATAGCACGATGAGCCACATTGTACAATCTATATTGATCCCTGCATGCTGATCAATACCGACGCCGGCCACGTCCGAATGCAGATCTTCTGGGGAAGGAAGGAATGTTAGTCCGATACATGTTGCTGCTAGAGACCGAGGAATCCTCTGCATCTCCACATGTATCACGGGAAGGGGATATTTGTTAGTAAGTGTGCTGGTAGCGTTATCATGTGAAAATTGCTCTGGGCAGCCGGCTGCCGAGAATTTGGGAGATTTATCATTTGTTGCATTAATGCGATTGGTTAAATATGCAAATTAAACTCCGGATAGCCGTCTATGAGGAGTATTGCTTTTATTTTAATAAATCGATATCGTTCAATTTTTCATCACGCCGCGAATGTTTTGTGTATTCTGCCGTGTCTGTGTAAAGTTTTCCCGGCGATCGTTTGAATAAAACTCCGAATCTAAGTGGTAGAGTGGTATCGTAGTAAGAGGAACTGTTACTAATCTTGAATTGCAACAATAAAGTGCCGGTTCTAAACAATCATTACCGCGCGCGATTTATTTATTGTTATGCTAACTATTGGTTATACTGAGTACTAGATAAGTGTAAAAAATGAGATAGTTGAAAGAATTACAGTTGCGAAAGATGATGATGATATTCTATATATATAGAATTTCTTTTAAGTTTAAGGGGACATAGGAGTGTCTTACTTCACCTTCCGACATGTTAAAAAGGCAAAACGGATTGCAGCTTCCTTGCAAACTACAAAACAGTTGTACGCGAAATCCCGTTCCCCACTCCCTCAAAGAACCACGAAGTTGCCAATGCACAGAATAGATGCAACGCGGCACCATGAACCGGCGCTCGCACGTTCACCGAAAATTAACAATTTAAAAGGGCCCCAAACCACATAAAATCATCCAGTCCACGACCCATCCCCCTTCAAAATTCATTAATATATTATTATATTAATTATAAACAAGATGGTGGAAATTTTAACAAAAAAAAACTTTCTTTTTGAAAAATCGCCCTTAAATGCACAAAATAACTTACAACCAAAACCTTCCAAAATAGACGAGTAAAAGACCAGACAAACCAACGAGCATTCAAACAAAAGAAGGGAACACTTGAGCGATCCCTGAGGCATTCTTGGTACCAGCCTAGAAGGCGTCGATCGAGAAAAACGCCTATTCCAATGCGGTCAAACGAAGCACCGCACTATCTCAACAATAGGATTGTGCACCAAACCACCTCAACATCACCGCCGCACACTCAATACACAGACCAATAAAACTGGCATGAGAAATGGGAGTCACCGCGCACGGACATCAACACTCAACCATACACACGCATCTACAACTGTAAGGACAAGTGTGAACGCGCGCATATAAAATATACGGAAGAATAACGATGCCCATGTACAGTATTGAATCAGCACCAAATAGGACTGGACAGAAGCGGAGTGGAACCGGATTGGAGTTAGCTTATAGTACATTAGCTTAGTTGATCGCACGTGAGTCTCCCGTGACTGATCAAAACCCGCTGAAATTGCACACTGAACCGATTGTATGATAACCGGGACCAGTACATCACACTCAACGTGCAACCCAAAGAGACTGAGATCACAGTATGATCAACAACGTAGACGGCCACGCCCATGCAGGCCAACCATGGGATGAGAAGGAATGTTAGTTCAACACCCGTGACTACCATGACCGAGGAATTCCCTGCATCATCCACAAGTGTCGCAGGAGGGAACTGATGCTAGTAGCTAGAGAAACATTCCGGTAGACATTGTGATCCAGCCAAGTACTCACGCGCTTTGTATTTTCATTTCAAATCAAAGCCCTCTGGTGCACAACCTCCAGTAAAAAAATGAATGCCGTTCGAATACGCATCCTAACACTCATCTCTTCGCGAGACGTTACATAAAAGGATAAAGTATAGATTTTGTAAAATGAACGCGCGAGACACAGACTTCGAGTTACACAAGACTACTAGAAAATGTAATTGAGACATCTATTCATCTATTTTTGCACGAGAAAAGAAATAGTGCATTTTCCGAACAGCCGGCTATCCGGAGTGAGTTATTTAACCTGTGGTTGATTTTCCGATCAGTAGACATTTACACGTGACAAGTAGTCTTATTACATGTTGTATGAAAGTAGGCTACTTCGAAACGCCATTGATTTTTCTTATCCTGAACCCCAAAAATGAAATAAATTGGGCGCTCGCACTCGATTCTCGTGCGGTTCACTTGTCATCATTGCTAAAATCATCCCTCTACACACGCGGCCGTCCCACAATTATCCGCAACAAGTGTAGCAACAAATGGAGTTCAGGAACTGTCCCACTATCAACGAATATGCACAGAAAAAATGCAATGAACCCCGCTCCCCATTAATCCATATGAAACCCGACAACCATTATTTAGATATCACAAAAAGTTGCCCGAAACACCATCAACTCAGCCGAGCGCCGCTCCTAAAAGAACAGCTGTGATTTCTCGTCACACTAATACAATGTACTGGGGCGCGCAATACAACTGTGTACCGAAACAAAACCCACAGCCACTCCGTCAAGAGCAGCACTCAAGTAGGTCCAGCAACCCACGTGCATAATTCGAACAACAACCTTCAAATATATCAAACGATTCTCCGATTCAGTAACCCAATAAACTTTTGACTCGTAAAGCATTTACCATTCCAGCGGATTTACATTCCCGATGATGCTTCGCTACCAGGTGACAAAATCATAAACAAACTCTAAAAGAGTCTACGTTCCTACATCAGCATTGCACTAATGCAATGTGAGAATAAAAATTGATATTACCTCAAAGTGGTGGTAAGCTATACTAGTACAAATCTGCCCACAATAAACCCGAAACAAAACCTGCACGCAACTGTCATTGCGAATACAAAAAAACAAGAAGCCACTACACCCCGTAACCACTAAATCCCACCGACACACTCGCTTCTAAACAACGAGCAACCATTTATGTGTGCATTAAATATGCTCAGTTTGTCAAACAGTGTGCGGAGAACACTTGATTGTGTAAATGCGAACTAAACATCTCAAAGCTCAAAAGAGCAGGAAAAAACATACCTATGCACACTGTACTGCAGCTGCGCTCGGTACCTATCAAAACAAACTGCCATGGAGAGCCGCTCAAAAGAACCGGTCACTTCGAATGAACACTACAACCGGTTAAAACACGTAGGAAATATAGGGCGATAAGCCCACCGTAACCATGCCTCCACCATCACCCCACCCACCCGAAGCCGCCGGTCAGAGCAGCCTCCGCCATCCCGACTCGAGTCCCCGCTGCGCCCAAACACAAGTACCTCACCGCTCTCAAAGCGCCCGTGTTGCTATCCCGGCTCCAAACAACGAAGAAAAGCAGTCGATGCCAACCCGCACGCACCCCATCGACCGCAGGCCGAGCAACCAACGACCCAGCGAGGCCCCTCCCCAACATGGTGAAAACAGGCACTTTACCCTAAAACAAAAATCCAAAAATCCTAAATACAAGCTCCCATCACTAACACAAAAAGAATAAATTCAAAATAAACTTATCCGTTTGATGCTCCTCTCCATGCTCCATTGAGCATTGCATGAAAATCTATAACCTAACTTTTCTGACAGCTCAGAGAGCTTGTTTACATGGACTTAGAAAATTTTTGGTTTCATCCAGTACAAGAAACTCGGTTCTAATTCTAACACCATGTAAACAAGCTCGCTAAACTGTCATTTTTTCGAGCATTTTTACTCATATGACGTCGTCTTGCAATGCTCAATACAGCAGAGATCTTTGCACAGTGGGACGAGCCCGGACTTAAGTCCATATATGAAGGTTATGCGATATTCTCACTAGTATTTTTCTCGTATCAGCTGAGCCATCAGAGACATTTTCGCGAGATTTTAGATGATTTGAATGCAAAATGAATTTTTGACAGCTTTTTGAAGGGCATAACTCAAGTGTT
The DNA here is from genome assembly GCF_030247195.1 of Topomyia yanbarensis. Classification (NCBI taxonomy): domain Eukaryota; kingdom Metazoa; phylum Arthropoda; class Insecta; order Diptera; family Culicidae; genus Topomyia; species Topomyia yanbarensis. Next base: position 100,883,130 of record NC_080672.1, on the reverse strand, counting down.
TTTTGCATTATTTGACTATAGGAACTTTATAGGTTATTCTCGTTTTTCAAAGAAACGCTTGATTTTATGAATTGCATTACTTCACCAAAATTATCCGTGTGATAAAATTACATCGTAAAATCGCCAAAAATAAGTCACTAGTTGGTTTGGTTAGTGTTTAGATAACTGTTTGTCATGAATTTTTATTGAATTCAAACTTCTAAAGCGATAACAACTACGACGCCCGTGAATGCCCGCGATCATACTATACTCATTCGAAAGCTTTTCATTTTCTCTTTAAAATGAGCCTATGCTAGTTTTGCGAAAACTTGCGATAAGCAGTCAAAATTTGAAAAAACTGTGAATGGAGACGCATGGTTATTACTGATATTTAATTTGAATATTCACTTTATGACTAGAATAATGACACCAATTTATGCACAACTTTCAAATAGCATTTAGAGCATGATCTACAAGGGTTTTACTAGTGATCAAGAGTAAGGAGCCGAGTGGGAAGTATGGTTTTTAAGTGGTAAAGGAATTAAGAATGTTTAAAATTCAGTAAATATTTTCAACCATCTGAAAAATGTCATAAAATGTTTCATGAACTATTTTTGCTAACTTACGCAATAACTGTCAAATTGATTGAACACAGTTGAGTTCTAGTCATTCGGTGAGACTATTTTTTCCGAGTTTTCATAGCACTGATATAGCTTAAGGGTATCCAAATAAAATTAGACCATTTTTAAATGAACTATATACGCGAAAAAAAGGATTTTGGATTTATTTTAATTTAAGGTATGAAATAAGCAATCTAAGCAACTTAAAACACACCTGCGAAAACAAAATCGTTAACCATCTTGTTGATTAGTGAATGTAAATTAATATTCCACTAAGACGCTCAAAATGTTTGTTTTGAAAATGAAAAAAATGTAGTTTTCATTCCAAGTAACCCACTAATGAATTAAACGTTCCAAAATTAGACAATCACATCTTATTTGATCCTTAAAAATAATATAGTCATTTCTAAAGCCCCATAATGAGATGTCAATTAATTCGTTTCAATGCGGAAAATAAATTTCAAAATTACAATTGAAAGAAATCTTTATAAAAGACAAAATATTTACTTTTGAGCCACTCTAATACGCAGTAAAGTTAATTTCTATTTTCTATAACCAACATAGGAATTCAGCGCACAAAAATGTCTTTAAAAATGTTTGAACCTTCACAACAAAATAATTATTTTTGAGCCAGCCTAATGTATAATGATTTTTTTTGCAAATGTTAATATCAAAAACGATTTAGCACACGAAAAATAATATACACAAATTTTAAGAATGATTTAGAAAAAAAATATTTTTGAGACACCCTAATGAATAGTAAATGTTTATTTTTGAAATGTGTTAATATCGAAAATGAATTCAGCGTACCAAAATTACATAAAAACGTCCTATATGAACCGATACGGAAAAGTTTGGACTTTAGTCCACCTTTTGTTCTAAGTCGTGCCACTGTGCTTTGGCGTACACACACCTTCCACGTTGGCAGTGTTAATGGTTCGCTCTTTATTACTACTACCACGAAGATTCGCAATTGAGAGCCGGAACATACACAAACACTTTCACGAGCTCTGCTGAGAATTGCCCTTTTCAGCAAACTTAGCTATAATTTAATCGATACGATCCTAACTGACGTAACTACTAGCACAACACGAGCTCAGTTAAATGCACTATTCATTGCGTGTTCTTCGGCCGTATCTTCTGCGACCAAAAATAGTGAAATAGATTGTAATACAAAAAATCTGTGAATTTGGCAACCCTGGCTCCTACACATATTCTTTCAGGCTCCTTTCCAATTCAACAAAATGTCAGATTTCGTGTTGTCGGATGGCATAGCACCGAACGAACGAACGATATCCTTCCTCCTCGGCATTCCCTTTCGAAAAAAAAAATTCACATTTTCTGACAGTTTATTGCACCAAACTACACAATTTTCCGATGAAACGACGCGGGACAATCTTTCTTCACTTCTTCCGATTTCAACGTAACTATCTTCGCACAGAAAGTATCGCACTACAACCTCTAAGTTATAAGTGAGGCCAGATTTGATGAAAAAGTCACTAATTGGCATTCGAATGACCCTAGTAGTTCTCACCTATCACCAAATTATCAGCCCTGTAATCGTGCAACCAATGCCAGTCTAACTGGATTCACAGCGCATTGTGTACGCTTCTTCTGCGAGAGGTAATAAACGAGCACTGACGCGCGGCACTATACACGACATCTCTGAGACAAGAGAATTAGTCAACAGTTAGTTAAAAAAATTAAAAATGCTATATAAATGAATGCAACAGGAGAAATATAAATGGGGTTACGAATAAATTTAAAAATATAGGTTTTATCATAGCATGATAGTCTTAAGAAAACTTTGTATCATATTATGTATAATAAAAGAATCTCTGCACAAGAAATAGGAGCAAAAATTCGAAAAAATTAGAAAACATTCAAAAGGTGTATTAAAATTTATTCATACTCTATGCTGTTTGCACCACTAAGCGGCCTAAATTCTATTTTTACTACGAGACACGAAAGCCTTTGAAATACTATATAGCTTCGCATAACATCAGATTGCACTACCTCTTGCCATTGTATGGATAGGAGTATTACCTTGAATTCATTTTGATCACTGGCGCCACCATGTGATAGAATTCTGCATTATTTAAATGAGAAAAGAAAATATTTTTTGCGTCTCTACAACTTTGTAGAACATTCAAATGCTCCATCTCTTACCGTTGTACAGATATGAATATTCCCTTTAAATTGCTTGGCTCACTACCGCCACCTTGCGGAGAAATCTTGAAACTTTCTAGTGAAATCAAAAAGTCCTTTTATTCCTCTACAACTTTGTGGAACATCATAGCCTTCTATCTCTCATCGTTTCAGAGATATATGAGTTTTTTCTAACTTTTTCCCACCTTCACTCGTGGTTCACATACATGAGATAAGCGGAGTACGCCCTTTGCGAAGATAAGCAGCAGTATCCAACTTTAAACGTTAATAACTCTTTAACGGTTGGTTGGATTGTCTTGCAGTCTTCGACAAACTTGTTCAGCATATCTTCAAAAGCTTAACTCCTTCCTAGGTCAGCGATCGGAAGTTTACAGCGACCTCTAGCGGCGATTTTGTGAACTGCGAGTGTTTCCCCATACATTTTGGCCAAAAATCCCATACAAACTTTAAGCTCTTTGGGGGAGGGGTTAGGGTTAACCGATTTCGCTCAAAATTGGACAGTCTCATTTTTTCATGATTTGGAACGACGCTAGGGGGTGTAGGTTGCGAAATTTTTTTTCATATAAATCATTGTCACCCTAGTGAGGACACTTGATTCTTGAAGATATTTGATTCCCTGGCCATATCTCATAATCTATACATCAAAAGTTTTAAAAAACAAATCTAATGTATAACATTTGGTTCGGAAAAATTGTACAATATTTTAAAAAAATATGTGTTTAAATCCATCTCGAAGATCTTTTTACAAATGTTTTAAACGGTTGTATGAGATCGGTGATCTATTTATATATAAATATTTTCAAGTACGATTACTTTCAAAAGGCTTTTGTCTAGAAAAAATTGTTTTTCGAATAAAAAGTTTCACAACACATACAAAAAAAATAAATTTTGTTCTCCTCATACAATAGGTATCTTTGATCCCTGTTACACTGGGTACACTTGATCCCTATCATTAGCTCTCTCAAACACGTTGGAAATGTATAGAAATAGAAAAACATTATTTTCATAAAGTGCCTGGCACTACTAATTGATCTAAAATGTTTTTTTCCGTGAAGAAATTATGGTATAAGTTACTGAAGGTTGGAAAAGCCAGTTTATCAGCACTGATTTACCGCAAATTCTTGTCTTGACTTTCTACTGTGATTAAAGTTTGTCGTGTATCTAAAAAGGTAGTATAATTAATTAATTTGTCAGGACAGGAAATTAGCTGAACATTCGTGTCTATTAGTCATAATGTGCTTTGTTTTTTTAGCCCTAGTAGGCAGGGGATCAAGTTACCACACGTTTTTACAAAAACCTCATTTTGACATGATTTTCAAAATTGTTCATATTACTGACAGGGCATAGTATTCGGATTTGCATATTAGTCATAGCTCTTACAATTTAAATTGACTACAAAATGAAGAATTTTGCAATTTAAATTTTTATTTCATTAGAAAGTTATAAGAAATAAAAACAAAAGTGGGATCAAGTATACCCACTCTCCCCTACTTAACACATAATCGACTGGGACAAGATCACATATGCGTTTAAAGTCCTCACACAGAGAGTCGTAGAGACAAAATGCAAGTCGCGAATGTTACAGGTGGATATTTTCACGTATGTATTTGAATAGAAGTAAATAGAAGCCTGTTTTGCCAAATATTTCATCGTTGATATGACAAATGGACTTCAAGTTTCCGGATATTCAAATTTACAAAATATATCCCTTCGACTTCATTAGCATTTTCATTAAGTATTCTTTACTGTATAATTTTTCTTGAGCATTTTCACCTGGGAGTTTTGAAAGTCACTGAGAACGAATATAAAGCCAAAAAATATAATTTGCTTTTCCAGTATTCAAAGTGGCGAATTAAAAGACGTCGAAGGGACATATTCGTAACTCCATATAGTCATAAACTTAGAAAAAAATCGTAATTGATCAATTGAAATCGTAAATTAAACATGTATTGACATGTTGAATACCCAAATTAATGGATCACAGTGCACAGTGGATCCACTCCATACAAAAGCTGGACAAAACCTCCAAAGTAGTTTAAAATGTCTGAAAATATCTTCTAAGGGTAATTTTGGTGCGCTGAATTCGATTTTGATTAAATTAGGACGCTAAAATAAAAATTAGACAGCCTAGGGTGGTTCTAAAAGTTTTTTAATTTCTCAAAAGTGAATTTTATTAACTTCTCAAAACAGATACTTTGTAAGTGAAAAGAAACATTTTGATTTCCTAGGGTAGTCCTTAGTAACGAGTTAGCTAGGGTGGTTCCAATTTATCGAGATCTGGTCAATAAAAAATTATGTAATTTTATACATTTGTTTGTAGATCTTCAGTCCAATCTGAATACAATCGTAAAAAAATCACCCCTTCACAACTCTTTAAGAGATAATCCTCATTTACTAATTTATGAACGTGTGCGTTTAGAATAGTTATAAAAGATAGCATATCTTAAGGTGTTTGAAAGAATGCCTGAATTTTTTGTTTTATTGGTTGAACTATAAATAGTTATCGCCAAAGCTATTAAAAGGTGACAGGTTTATTTGATTTTAATGAAGATCTCAAATCATGCCCTACTATGCTCTATTCACAGTTTCTCATATGATGCGTACTGCAGCTAAGCCGCTCAGTACTTTTCCATTGTTTTTCAATTCCAATGATGATATGTATATCTCTCCTTGTGGGTACTGACTTGGTCTTTTGTACGAAAACATCCTGAGCATATTTTGCACTGTATGTGTATGCTTTGAAATAGAGGCGTGAGCAGTTTTGCATGAAACTCTCATCAATTTGGAAGTGAATTATTGAAGGAGATTTTGAGTTTGATTGTTGATTGTGATAGATTCAACACGGAGTTTGCACTTGAAAATAAATGTTGCATTACTGGCCAATAACTAAAAATTGGGTAAAAAAGAACATTTCCAACACTCACGTACCTTACATCGGTCGCCAGTAAACCTAACAACCAATACCTACTAAAAAAATAGTATTCGTGGAAAGATATGATAATAGTTGCAGTTAGTTTGCCTCGTTGGCTTGTATTTATTTGAATTTTTCTATACTGCAGATAACTGTGAAAATGTTGAAACACGAGTCACAGTTGCAAGACGGTTAAGGCGTACTTATATTTGTATCAAGGAAATCGCCCCAAACTCTGAATTTACAAGCAGCGTTCAGAAAAAGAAATCCACTAGTGAATAATAATGCAAAACTTCATGAAATTAAAAAATACCACGCGTCTCCATAAAAAGCTAATTTTGCAAATGTCCAAATATCAACCTTCGGCGCAAAACGGCGCAAGATGGCACTATGATTTTTGAAAACTAGATAAAATTCTACGTCAGTTGTACTAGATGAGATCCTTCAACACGCTTTTACCGATAAAGAGATGACACTCTGAATGTAAATAAGTCCGCGTTAAACAACATAGTTACATTGATTTTATTGGTAACTTTTTAAATACTCATTGTTTCTCAAATCGAAATACACCATTGAATTTCTGAGACTTTTACTATTAGAAACGCCTATATGTGTTGTTAAATTATCATTGTAGTACTTATTACCATGTTGACCTGTGTTGTGTTGTTATGTCTACTAATTGTGACTGCCATCAAAATTTCGTTTAAAGCATTCTTAACTTAGGGCAAATATGGGCAACTGAAACCTTCGCTATAAGTTAGAAGATAAATTATACTTGCATCCCGAATCGAGAGTTCAGGGCGACATTGGGGGACTTTTTTTTCTCGGGTCTGATTTAGGGATATTTTAGTATATTGCAGGATTATTTTTCATGCAACTCCATACCGATATAATATACAGGTATTTCCAATAATTGTATTAACAGCTTTAAAATGATATATATGAACATATGTTTCATGCCAAATTCAGCAGAGATACGAACAGTTTAGAAGACGCACATGGTATGTATTTTTTCATAATTTTTATCTTCAATCATATTACCCAGTTAAGTCGAATATTTTTCTGAGATATTTTGGAGTTTTTTTAGCTAGAGTATAAAGAAATACTCAGTATAGAATTGCATTAAATTGGATCTGGTGCAATTTTTGATTTTTGGCCAAACGTCGCCCCATCGTACGCCCTCATCAACCCGTAACTGCGGAACAATATTAATTAATAATTATATGAGATTACGAAGTGGTTTTAAACTCCTTTCATGCCAACGTTGTTAACAAATAATAACGTTTATAAACAGGTATAACTTTTGGGTTGAGTACGATTTGTCTACTAAAACAAGTAAGGCTAACAAATGTGACTTTCATTTGAGCACTAACAGCTAGAAATATTTCTTGTAAAAATGAAATTATTGCAATTAATTTGGTCTGATTGTATTTCGCTAGAGCAGTGCTGCCAGGGACAGTGTAGTTCAACGACAAAAAATGGAATTTTTATATATCTTCGTTCTATACTATAATTGTTCCTTGTGGAGAGAATTTAGGTAAAAAACAATTTTTTCTTCACTGAGAGGAAATTGTTTAAAACCATCTTTGCACGCGAAGAGCACAAAACCCATAACCAAATTAGTTATGGAATTTATGTTTGGACATCTTGCGGGGCATCGCATAGGACAAGGAGTTTGCCCACTAACACGAAACGCGTTTGAATCTCATCTCAAAAGTCGGTTTCGGTTCAATATTACTCATCTGCGCAAACTACCGAGACAACACTCGGTGCCAGCAAGTCTTTTAAGCGTTCGCGCGCGATGCGGTTTTTTGGATTAAGGTATCTAACTGGTGCCAATTTGTTGCCAGTTTGGACTTATCTAACTAGCATTAAGCTGGTGTTAGTTACTGACGAGGAGAAACCGGAGCACCAATAAACCAAGCTTTTAACACAAATAATGTTTTCGTTTTTTGGAGCTAGCGTGAATCAAGCTTTAGCTTTACCCTGTCACTAAGTTAGTATCGGATTCTGATGAGACGAAGTCGAAACGTAAATTCCACAGCTATCAATTCAGACTGTCTTCCAATACGTTTTCCACTATTGTAAATATTGTAGGAGAATTGTATTAAACATTGGAAGGTAAATATTGAGCAGCTTCCAGAACTGGGAAGGATTCACCTATCTTTATGAATAACAAGTTTTCGTGTTCATTGACCCAACCATTTTAAGGAAAAAAAGTTTTGAAACCCCACATGTACTAGGAAAAATTTGGACGTAAAAGATTCAAGAAGATAACGTTTTTCGAGCCTGAATTTGTAGACATCCGTTAAGACAGTTCCGAGAAAATTGTGGTGAACTAGTTCGGAAACTTATTTTGACCGAGTGGCAAATAGTTCCGAAATGATTAGAGACGACTTTTCGCAAACAGCATGTATCTTCAATGAGTGAAGCTCTTCCAAAAAAACTGTTTTTCTTCAACAACAACAAGCTAGTCATTCATTGACTTGCAATTCTTTATTTAAAATTCCCCTAAAATTTTCAACAAACCGTTTTGGTAATTCCTACGACACTGCCTGCCAGGTATTAACGGCCGGACGTATCCAAATTAATCGCTTCTCCCATAAGAAAATCAATTACCCCACCGCAATTGACCTCAAACTACACCACGCAAAATGCTGCCGTTCATCCGCACGAATCAAAATTTCCGTGACGACTGAATGGGATGTAAATGATGATTGATTTAAGTGATACCTATAGTCAGGCTGGGCGGGCCGATTCGCATATTCATTACGATAAAATCAAATTGGTGGTTTCGGCGCAATGTCCTTGCCTGTGTGTAACAACGAAGCTTTTTTGTTTTTTGTTTTTTTTTCTTATTTTAACCGCAAATTGAACTGCTCAAAACCATGTTGAAAATTCGATTTCCACTTCGCTAGAAGCCGCGCCGAAATTGATGAAAGCAAAAAACGTCGATCATTTTAATTGGGAATGATTTGAAATATTTTCCAACATTCTTTATTTCAACGCCTTTAACATCCACCCATTACAATATTCAGATAACACAATCCAATCAGATGAATTAATTCCAACTCATGCTCGCTATCGAACCGACAAACAACGGCAAGGATCTTCCCGAAGCAACCAGAACGTTTTGTGTCAGCATGACCGGTAGAAAATGGCTCCGTTGGTCGTGCGGTGGGATGATGCTTCCTTTTTGTAAAAGGCCGACAAACTCCAGTAGCTGCCGACTTGTCGATCTGTTTTGCGTCCGAAATAAATACGTACAACGAACACACTTCCAGCTCGAAGATATATGTGCGGGTATCGAAAAGTCATTAATTATCTCGTTTGCCGCCGTTTCCCACTCCGTTCTTCCGGCCCAACGACGACGACGATGACGACATTCATGTGCTGGCCGTCGAAGGTGGTGTCTCCGTTTCGCCGATGGAGAAATCCGTTGTAACCCGAAGGATTGTGCTGATGTGAACAACTATGATAACTGCCGCCCCTGTTGCGCCGCATCGGTGTGGTCTACTCGTCAACCTTGGTGTGAAGTTCTGGAACGAGGGCAAAGCAAAATGACCAAGTAGGTACGTCTCTTCGAGTTTGACGAATAGCTTTCAGTCAATAACAACTAATGCGACGACAGGTTCCAGAATATATGTAGTATGTGAAACGCAACAGGACATGCATGTGACAATGAGATGTTTGCTTCTTTTTTCTAGCCATGATTATGTGCCGATCGCATAAGAGGACGGGATCTGCAAACATGCAATGGGTACTGCTCTGAAGCTACTGACGGGATTCTTTTGTTCCTTGAGAAAATTGCATCAGTGGCGATCGGTCGGTATGTTGAGAGTAAGACCAGAAGTTGAAGCGGCGGTTTGCCACCCACTGAACTGTGCTGCAGGTCGTGTTGTTTCAAAGGAAGCGGCACGCTGGGGTATTTTTGTGAGTGCGAATTAGTTTCGTAATTTCCTTTGCATACAAATTGAATCACGACAGTAGAGGAGAGATGTTTTTTTTTGTCCTAAGACTCGTATCATGTGTCGATATTGAATCGAACACATGTTCAATGGCATTGACTTGTTACCATGTAAAACAGCTTTGGCAACGAATCCCTCGAAAGTTAATAACTGGCAATTGGGCTCTTACAGTGTAAAATAATAATGTGCAACGAATTCTTGACGTAAATTATAATAGCTCGCTCAAATGTCAACTGAACAAATTAAAAAATAAACAATTTTGGAAATCAGAAGAATTTCTACGAAATTCTAGAAAACCTCGAGAGATTCTAAAATATTCAGCTTAGTTTGAAACAGCTCTGTAAACTATAAGAAACTCTACAATCTTCCACGAAACATAACCCCGCAATTTTCTTTGACGCTCTATAGAGATTAATTGAGATCCTGTTAAATGCTATTTATAATAGGGGGACCCACGGGGCTATTAAGACCGGACCCCATCTATTTCTCGTAAATCATAAATCATTCATATTGGTGGAACCGCCATTTTAAAACATTGAATTTGTCAGTTGAATCTCATTCTTCAATTTTTTTAGAAAGGAGATACAACGTGTTTCATTTTTTGTCACCCTCAAAACAAAAATCATTATATTGGTAAAACCGTGATTAAAGTAACAAACAAAAGTGAAAAAGAGACAGGTAAGTATTTTAGAAAGCTTGAGGCTCCTATTTTATGTAATGATTTTTGTTTGGGTGAAAACAAGACGCTCACCACTTTCGTGCAAAATGAGCTTACGGGGCTATTCGGACCCCCTGGTGCAAATGAACTTTTGCGGGTCCAAAATGTAGCTAAACCTCAGCTACAATTAGAACCTCTGAGCAATAAATTATTTTACATCTATCCACCTAAAGGACGATTCGCTTTGCTAGATCCGTATAGCTCCGAGTCCCCCTACTAATTGCGAAATATTTTTTTCGAGTAATTTCATTAAAAAAATCTGAAAACTAAATGCATTTTTATTTAAAATGTAGGGGAAAGTGTTCGGTTGCCGGCACCCCTATGTAGCTTTTGCCAGAAACAAGACATGGACATTCTGATAAATATTATTTGTGTGTTGTGTTATTAGCACGATCTTTTTGTGCCGATTGGTGAAGCAAACAGACTCGAAGATTCTATTCTACACTCAAAATATTTTTTGAACAAGTGAAACTCTACTTAAAAGTTTTTTTTTATGATTTGATTAGTGTTATAGAAAGAAGTAAATCGATTAAAAAAGTATGAGCATTGAATATTTACGAGGTGAATTTATTCTGATTTGTGATTCAACATTGAATGGCACCGAAATGCTCGCCACAATTTTTTTTTGATCAGTTTTCAAAAAGGTTATTAAATTCGGTTGTGTGCACCCCATTTTTTGTGGTAAATGCTGAGTTCTCAATAACCTAATCAATATGGGTATTTTGGAACGGACCTAACGAATAGATACCAGAGATCGATCTTTGGAACCATCCTGAAAACCAGGAAGGCGACTTCCGGTTTAGCATTTTACATTTACATGAAGAAAGCTCACCTGGTCGTGTTTTCATCGCTAGATAGTACGGTATATACCAGATTGTCAAGACCAGCCAACTTGGTGGGGAGAGTGGTTTACACAGTAGCCCCCCTCTCTCTTTGGCTGACTTCTATCTGATCTATCTGAAGCTTTGATAAAAAAATTAACTGCCTGAAACTAACTCAATATCAGTGAATTCGATCCGTCAGTGCATTAGCAGTGCGTAATATTCGCACTAGTTTTTAACATACACATATTATGGTTCTTCTGAAGAATGATGTTCAAAATGCCTTTGATGGTTGTTGAAATGAATAAATTTCCTTTTCCCTTTGAATCTTTATGATTATCATTCATATTTTTTTCATTTTTAGTCAATTTTCTTAGGGTGCCGACAACCGACCACATTTTTCAAAATGGTAAAAGATTAGCATTTTGTTAATAATTTTTTTCAAGTTGACTAAATAAATTGAATTCTTTCATAAGTTATTAGCTAAGGCCTCTAGCTTTCCAATGGTATGCTTATTCCCATATATTGTTCAATTGGAGTAATGTTGTGAGCCAAAAACAAAACTATGCCGACAACCGAACACATTCCCCTACTTATAATTATATTCTGTAATAAAATTACAGTTTTGCATGTCATTAGTATGAAGTTTAAAAACATGTATAAAGTTATTGTTAGAAAAACTTTTTTGCCGATAAATTCTCCATCCCTCAATCACATTCAAAAAGTTTTTTTTTCGCTTTAAGTTTGTGTGTCTACAATACCGTCAGCAATAGCAATAAAAATTTTGATATAGCAATATTCGATATTTTAAATTTTTTTAAAATAAAAAAAAAAATTAATCAATCGTCGAATAATTTTTTCGTGTTAATCGATTGGTTCGAATAATCGACCACAATTAATCGATTACCTCGATTATTTAGCAACACAAGACCAGATTGATAAATAATTGATATTAGTAACAGGTTTTGGTTTTTGAAGAATTCTTTGTATTAGAATACAGGGAAGACACGTTTTTATCAGCCCCTTGGCGATTTTTAAGCTGATAAAACAGGGACATTGATAAAATAGGGACGTATATTTTTCTGTCTTTTTAATAAACCGAAGCTCTTAAAATTCTTCTTTGGTCCTTAGATATAGCCTCGCAACCTTTTCTGATTATTTACTTTAAGTTCCCCTTAAGGGAGTCCGACAGTGCGAAATAAAAAAAATATTTTTTTTTTTGCATTTTTCGGATCTCTAAGATATTAGCAATATATGCCCAAGGAAGGATGTACTCGAATTCAACATGCTAGAGCCCATCAAACTGCCAACTATCTTTTTTCCTTAATTATTACGACTATGTTAGTCACATTTTCTTTTTTACCTGTTAACGACATTCAATTAGCTAGAGATCTACCAACTATCAATTTTCATATGAAGCTGATAAAATCGGGTCAAAAAGCTGATATAATCGGGGTTGATAAAATCGGGGGCTGATAATATCGGGTGCTGATACAATCGGGTCTCCAATGTAATTCTCATTAATCATGCTATGTGTATGATACCTATTTCAATACGATTAGTAGCGCAGGTGTACTACGTATGCTCATCAATTCAAGCAAAAAGCTTGGTTCCGAAAATCTGGGATTAAAATAATGTTAAATACTGTTGAGTGGATATTAAAACACAAATTCCACAACATACAAATGTTAAGTATTATGTTCTCCATGCGATAAATGGTTTACTTTTACTGGTTACTGGTAAACTATTGAGATGAGTGAGTCGCAGAAGTAAGACGTGGAGTTCCAGCCGAAAACGGTCTGTCGGTCATTTAACAAAACAACCTAACACACGTAGTTTTTTTTTATTCATTTCATTTATTTGATAGGCACAAATGCGTTAGCTTGGCGGTGCCAAATTCTTTTGCTTTTACATTTTGGATATTTTAAAACTAGGAGGTTACAATGTTGAAATATTTTTTTTAAAAAGAGAAAATTTTTACAGCTATCTTAAGACTAGAAATAAGATTCTATATACAAGAGAGGGGGCAAAAGATTTTTTTATGAAAAATTTTAAAACAAGGGATTCAATAGTAATAGTTTTTTAGGAAATATTTACAGTTATCTTAAAACTAACAATATAGTTTGGTACACAAAAGGGAAGTAACACACGTAGTTGGGTAGGACCGCATCAAAGTTAATACATAAATGATGGCAAAAGGTACGGCTACACGATCCAGCACCGCGTACTAGCGTTGCGGAATATACATGGAAAAATTTAAAAAAGTACAAAATGTTTTATTTAAAATGGCCAAATGGCCGTGCAAGAATATCCGGAGTCCCTCAAGGAAGCCACCTAGGGCCGCTAATATTTATTTTATTCATAAACGACATTTGTACTCGTATCAAATCTGGAAAACTTCGCCGACGATTTAAAGATTTTTCGTTTCATTGCTTCTGGACTTGACTCTGCTGCACTTCAAGATGACGTACTTAACATTGAACAATGGCGCCTGTGGAATGGTATGCAGGTAAACGTTGACAAACGTAAAATGATAAGTTTCATCCACATTATGAGTACTTTCTTCAAGGCCGCGTCATCGAAAGAGTGGACTCCATTCGCGACTTGGGAGTGCTTTTTGATAAGAAGCTTAGCTTCTCGGATCACATCACCGCAACGACGGCGAAGGCATTCGCAACACTTGGTTTCCTGAAGCGAAATACTGCTGGCTTTGACGATTTCTACGCACTAAAATCTCTATATTGCGGATTGGTGGGAAGCATTTTGGAGTATGCTGTGCAAGTGTGGGCTCCACATCACAACGTCCAAATAAACCGGTTAGAACGCGTACAAAGATGCTTCGTGCGATATGCTCTAAGAAATTTGCCGTGGAATGACCCTGCCCATCTACCACCTTTCAACGATAGATGCATGCTGCTTGAGTTACCGACGTTAGAGTTCCACCGAACATTCTTGCAAATAATGTTTATATTCGATATGTTGTATAACAATATTGACTGCCCAGATCATTAAAAATAAAAACATGCGCATATTATTCAAAAAATATTTATTCATTTTTCCGATCTTCGGTTGATATCGTACAGATTATAAAAAATAGAAATATCATGTAAAATGTAAATAGTAAATAGTAAATTATTGAAAAAAATAATAATAGCTAAATAATAACTAGATTTGGTGACATTAAAATCAAACAGATGTGAAGTTTCGTTGAATTTGTAGCAACATCTATCCACAGGATTGTTTTGACCATAAACAGTACGATGTCTGGAAATCCACAAAAGTTTCCTTAGAGCGCGAGGAGGTACAAACACATTAATCCGTGCATTTGTCAACGTTTACCTGCATACCATTCAAAAGGCACCATTGTTCAAGGTTAAGTACATCATCTTGAAGTGCAGCAGAGTTAAGTCCAGAAGCAATGGAATGAAAAATCTTTAAATCGTTGGCGAAGAATAGTTTTCCAGATTTGATACGAGTGCAAATGTAGTTTATGAATAAAATAAAAATCAGCGGCCCTTGGTGGCTTCCTTGAGGGACTCCAGTTGGCATGTCGAGCAAGCTAGAACGTGTTAAGCCAATTCCAACGATAGCACTCCAACTAGACAGACATGATTACAACCATCCAGTTAGCCACAGAGGAAATCCTAGTCTTTCAGAAGAGCAATGTTGTGAGGTACTTTATCGAATGCTGGAAGTCAAAATATATTGCATCGGTTTGTTGACGCTTCTCAATGGAGGGGACCAACATGCTAGTGTAGAACGATGTTTCACAAATCCATGCTGACATTCGTCGATGATGTGAGAAGCAGCAGCGTACATCTCATTGTAAACAAATTAGTCAAGGATTATAGCAAAACAGTTCAAAAATGAGATTCCTCTGTAATTCTCAACATTATGAATGTCCCCAGCCTTGTGAATCGGAATTATAGCCGCTTGTTTCCATGCACTCGGGAAGACGCTTTCAGTGATTGAGCGGTTAAAAATAATGCTAACTGGCAATGACAATGATCGTGCACATCCTTTTATGAATATCGGAGGCAAACAATCCGGGCCTGGTCCTTTCGATAGGTGGAGACTGCTTCAGTCATATTCAAACAAGGGAGACTAATGTTGTATGATGGTTTTGTGTTTATATACTCCTAAGACGGGTGTTGTGTTTATATACTCCTAGCTGGGTTGGTGAATACCCTACGAAAATATTCTGTACAAAGGTCTACGGACTCGACTGTGGATTGCGCGATGGCATCTCCAAGATAAACATTTATGGGAATGCCACCAGCGCGCTCTCTGCTGTTCGCAAACTTCCAGAACGTCGAGGGGTTGTTTCGAAGGTTGCTTTGGACGTGAATTATACACACATAATTTTTCCTACCGAGCTTCAGCTTTTTTCGCATCTTTTGCCGAAATCTCAACAGCTGAGATATCAGTAAACAATTTTATGGATAAGATCTCAGTAAAAGTGATTTTTCATAGCTGATACTCGGAAAATATTTCACCGAAAATCAGCTAACAAATCTCACTTTACTGAGATATCAATTTCTAAATTTGCTGATTACACGGCTGTTGAGAAATTGCCGAGCCGAATTGAGTGTGTATACTCACCGAATGCACTATTCCGGGCTGTTTCGTGTTGAAGTTCGGTTCGGCGAAGAACAGCTTTGTTTTCATCGGTCTTGTGCCGGAAGTATCTCTTGCGTTGTTTTCGGAGAATGTTGCGTAGACGACGAAGCTCGGAATTCCACCACGGATACTTGTAGTCCGTCTTTCTGTTGACACGTTTAGGTTTGTGGTACTGGTAATACCGGTACCGAAAATCCCGGGAATACCGACCTATTTTTGGTACCGTAATACCGGTACTGAACAAAAGCCAGTACCGGTATTACGGTACTATATAATTTTTATGACAAATATGTTAACTCTGCAGGGGGATCTGGTTCAAAATATCGGTCTGCAAGATAACGTTTAATTATATTAATTTGTCTTCTAGATAAATTGTTGAGATAACACCTTTGTGTGGGAATGAGGTGGGGCCATCATCATAATAATTCTAGAAGTTAAAGATTTATTGGCGACATTCTGATTGGTTTCCATTATTCACTGGGTGGCGCGTAATAAGACTATGGTCTAAGTCATGTTTGTATTTGGTTTGCTCTTAAACCTTTATCTATAATAGAATGAACAGCGATTTAGTAGCAAATAGTTTTATACGTGCTGAACTGCTTCAAATGGGGCGATTTGTAATTATTGGTGATCGGAAAATTCAGCAAAACTCCACTGATTACAGGAAAGCAAAGAGCCTGGATATGCGTTAGAGAATAGTAGGCAAACGACATAAAGGTCGAAACCAATTTTCAGAAAAGCAAGAGAGGAAATGCGATTAACCTGCTCGGATTTACTGCCATTTTCGCTTTTATTTACTGTTGTTAATAGGGTTTCATACATTTACCATCTGTTCAAGTCGACGAAAGTCGCACCACTTAGCAGTTATTGATTTCAAAGTGGCCTAGATTTCGAAATAAAAGAAGGTGCCCCATACGAAAAATATCTTCTGTGAAATGAGTCTTGCCATTCCGAAGCAATTAAAAACAATAAACATGTTTTTTGATCAGCAAAAATCAATCATCTGAGAATAAGATCATCAGTTTGAGCATTCAATTTCAGTTTGAAGCTTTTTTCGAATTTTTAAAAAAAATATTTGAGTACCGGTATTTTACCGATACTACCGGTACTGAGGGCTTCAGTACCGTAGTACTGGTTCTCGCCAAAAAGGGTCGGTACTGCGAACCCTAGACACGTTTCTTAGGAACTATGCGGTGGAGTATCTCGTATACAGTACCATAGAACACCGCGACATCATGGTCTAGAACGTTTCCACTTATCATATCGAACCAGTCGACAGCATCGAAGGCCACAGATACTTCATCAAAATTGCAGCGATTGAAGTCAAAATTGAGGCCATCACCGGATTCGGCAAAAGCATCTTCTGTTTCAACTTGCATATTAAACCTCAGCACGAAGGGTTTATGGTGAGCGTCAACTTTGAGTATAGAGGTCGGAGGCTCGAGAAGTTCGACTAAATCGGCGTAGATCACGAATGCTAGATCGAGGGTCCGTCCATTTGCGTTAGTGAGCGAGGTACCTCCAGCGATTATCCAGTGATAGCTATCTCTTGTTCGGTTGTGACATTTTCAGGCAGGTAACATTTGAGATCATCGTCGAATATCCATCTGAGATGGGGAAGGTTGTAGTCACCTACAATGGGTACACTATCTGAACTACTAGCTTTATCCAGAATTTGTTGAACTGCAGAGGAGTGCGCATTGTACAGGTCTGGACCACTATTCGGCCGCGAATATATATAACAAATTTGAGCACAATTTGGTAGTGAAATGCGCACAATTAAGAACACAGCCACCGCGACGAAGTTGACTAGAGAAAGAGTTGCGATAGTAACGATAGATTGCAGGGGCGGATCCAGAAAAAAATTTCGGAGGGGGTCCGAAATTTCGATTTTAAAATTTTCATTGCACAATACGTAATAACCTCATTTAAATAAAAACAGTTTTGGTGGTCGAATCCGGTTTGGAATGATTTTGAGTTTGGAACGAATTTAAAATAGAAACTATTTCAAAATTTCTCAACAAGTTAAAAAATTTCGGGAGGGGTCCGGACCCCCAGGACCCTCCCCCTGGATCCGCCTCTGATAGGTTGTGTAGTTAATTGAATGTTCCGAGTTATGTATGTCAGCACGCAGCCAGGTTTCTGTGAGAACAATAACCTCATTAGGGCATTGCAAAAAAATTTTTTTTTTGAATTCTCAAAGGCCCCCCCTCTCATATTGTGACAAATGTCAAAGTAAGCTCAGATGCCAAATTTCACATCATTTGGACAATTTTAGACCCCCGCCCACTTCGCTTGAAATTTTTTGAAATTGGTACTATGGGAAAATATGGAGGAAAAATACATTAAATGCTATAACTTTTGAAGTAGCAATCAGAAAATTAAAATTTATACCTCTTTTGGAAGGAAATAATCTTAGTATTTGAATGGAGATATATTTGTTTCTAGAAAAATACGGAAAAGTGGGGTACTGGGTCATTTTGGCCCCAAAATCCCCTATTTTTAATGATTTTTATGCTCCGTGATGCAAATCACACATATTTTGTAGTTTTTATAATGTGAAAAAATCTCAGAAATCGAATGGAACCCTTTTGACCTTAGTCCGAATACGAGAAGTTGGGGTTAAATGGCCTTTTGTCGTTCATATTAAACTTCATCATTTTCTCGTGAATATATCTCTATTATTGTTCACTCAATTTTCGTAAACTATACCTTGTTGAACGTGGAAAATCCTTAGGATTATAACAAAAATAGATTCGTTACCGGTAAAATTCAGGAACATCAAATTATCTGACATATAGTGTCGATTTCACATTTTTATCATAAAATAGCACATATTAACTCCATTTAACAACAAAATTCTTATTTAATTCACTACTTTTAGTGTAAAATATGCTTAGGGATCACATGAGAAAAGTTTCATTCCTGGAAAAATAGGGGTAGTTGACGTATTAGGACAAATAATGAAAAAAATGAGATTTGTAGAGTAAATATCAAAAAGTTTGATGTTTCTGAATTTTACCTTTAACGTTTTTATTTTTGTTTTATTCCTCAGAATTTTGCACGTTCAATAAGTTACATTTTATGAAAATTGATTGAAGAATAATGGAGATATATACATGAGAAAATGATAAAATTTAATATGACTGACAAAAAGCCCTATAACCCCAACTTCTCGTATTCGAACTAAGGTCAAAAGAGTTCCGTTCGATTTCTGAGATTTTTTCACATTAGAAAAACTACAAAATATGTATGATTTGCCTCACGGAGCAGAAAAATCATTAAAAATAGGGGATTTTGGGGCCAAAATGACCCAGTACCCCACTTTCCCGTATTTTTCAAGAAACAAATATACCTTCATTCAAATACTTAGATTATTTCCTTCCAAAAGAGGTATAAATTGTAATTTTCTGATTGCTACTTCAAAAGTTATAGCATTTAATGTATTTTTCCTCCATATTTTCCCATAGTACCAATTTCAAAAAATTTCAAGCGAAGTGGGCGGGGGTCTAAAATTGTCCAAATGATGTGAAATTTGGCATCTGAGCTTACTTTGACATTTGTCACAATATAAGAGGGGGGGCCTTTGAGAATTCAAAAAAAAAATTTTTTTTGCAATGCCCTAAACCTCATAATCGCAAGAGGAGAGCGCCAACAAGAAGTCCTGAGTTCGAGTTCCTCGAACATTTTGATAGTAGACGGATAAGAAACCGTCCGAGTTAGAATTGAAACTGGCGTTCGACTTAGGATTGGAATTGGCGGCAGGAGTCGGCAGGCGTGGTAAAGTTGTGCCGATGAAGTGCCGGTTTGAAACGTGACTTATTTGGATACTGGCAGCATGTGGCGGAGCAGGCATTACTCCGATGTTTCTGCCGTCGGTTGAGGAGGGGTGGGATTCCGAAACCCTTTGGTCGTGTTATATTCGAACTCGCGGAATCGGATACCGACGGGCCATGACGAAGCAGTCATTGCTTTGTCTTTTCTATCAATAGGCAATCCAATGTTGAAGGAAACAAACGTTGAAGTGCGCAAATCTCTTCCTTTAGGAACCAGCTTGTGTACTTCGACGCTGTTGGTATCCAGTCTTGACCTGACCATTTCTATCACCGTATCATCTGGTACCTGTGGCATTACCACGAACAGGTACAACCTAAACTTTGGCTCCCCATTCTGAGTTAAAGCTACTGCAATCGATGAAGCATCACCTCCATGGACATCGGTACCAGACAAAAGCTTTTTTATTGGTCTAGCTTCATCAAAATCATCGTCTCTCTTGCGTTTCTCTCTTATTTTAGACCTAATGAAAGGTGATCTTTTGTTCACAACCAATGGAGTGTTTTAGTTACATTTCAGTCCAGCTCAAACAAATGTTAGAGCAAGACGTTTTCAACCTTTTTGTATGCTCGAAATTCACCTACATAACGTTGCGGAAATATAGAAATTGTCTAGGTCAAAAAAAGTAGGATTCTGCAGTGATGTTATCCTTTACGGATGATAATTTTTTTGAGAAAGCTACCCTCAGGGGATTTTGCGAGCTTTGAGAAAATTCTGTAATATTTTTGTAAGCACTGTAAATTTCAGGAAAATATTGCTTATTATAGCAAAAATCTGCAAACTTCCACGAATTGCGAAAAAAAATATGCGAACTTCAAATACATTCTGTAAACTTAACTAAGGACTATAGGAAAGTTGGCAATACTTCTAAAAGTTTTGCAAACTACATGAGTTCTCCTAACTTGAGCAAATTTACAAGAACTTTAGGGAAGTCCGGCAAGCTTCAGTAGAGTTCGGCTATTGTAGGAAATTTCTGCGAGCTACGCACCAAAAAATAATCAAATTTAAACGACATGTAAATCAATACGGATGTAAACATACAAAGATTGAATCAAAAATTTGATTGGAAATCACGTTAAATTCAATGCACTCAATTGGAGCATCAAAAAGCATACAATTTTACATTTTCGTTCGTGTAATATTACATGTCATTTATTTTACAGCAATATTGGTTTAAAAATACCCTAAAGTGCATTGGTATCTCATTTAATGAAACTGTTATCTTCAATCAACGTGTAAAATCATAATTAAATTGGTTGAAGAAAGCACTACAAGTTGTGTGTATTTGTTGTGGAACTTAATTTTACATTTATATTCATGCTCCAAATATGTGCATGAAAATAAACTTAAAATTACAAAATATTCCTTTCTGTGTACAAGAAAGTTCTGTGAACTTCAAGGAAGTTGCATAAATTTTAGGGAAATTTTCGGGGAATGGCACGTTCAAGTTTATGGAAGTTCTTCAAACTTCATCCCAAAATTTTGCTCAGTTCTTTTAACATTCGCAAAACATCCAAGCAGTTCGTAGAAGATTTGTTCGATTTTTCTGTAGTTTGCAGTACTTCACTGAGGTTTGCTGAACTTACTAAAAATTGGCACGATTCCACTACAAATTTTAGAAGTTTTCTTCCCTCCAGTACTCAGAAATTCCTCTAAGACTGAGGAATTTCACTGATATTTGCAATAAAGTTTCCTGAAGTTCGTTGACCGTCAATGAAACTCTTGTAAATCCGCAAAAAATACCTGAACTTTGCTCAACTATCGTAATGTTTGTACATTTTTAATTTTTTTTGTGATCTGCAGTTCATCAACTTTATGTAAAGTACGCAGTGCTGCCTTACAGTTCATAAATTTCCTTAACCGTTGTGTGTCCGTAGCTGGAAATTGAAACTTTGTGACATCTTAGAACTTGACTAAGTCAAGCTTTTGGGTTAATAATATTGTTGATATAGTAAGGGTGGGAGTGAGGAGGGGCTCCTGAATTTTTTTACTACGTAACAGGCCGACGTGGGTACCCGGGTACCCACAAAACTAAAATGCCCGTAACTAAGGTAATATCCAACCGATTTCGATACTTTTGGCCGTTTTGGATTCAGGAACTCATCCACTTTTGGACTTGATAAAAATGAATAGGGTTACTTCATTCGGTTCCCGGGAACCCGGTTTCCGGAAGCAGGTTCCAGTGCTGGGGTACTATTTGCGAACTTCAATGGAATACTAGCAATATAGGTATCAAATTTCTTGGAATTGCATCAGTAGACTGTATCTTGTAGTTTTGGAACCATTTGGTGATTTGACCCCGGAACGGACATTCCGGAGCAGGTTCCCGTGGGGCCGTGAGTGGCCATTCCATTCCAATTCCATTTTTCAAATTGCCATAGGGTCCCGTAACAATAAAGAACAGACTTCCGAGACAATTTGAAGAGTTTTGATACTCATATTGCTAGTACATTATTAAAATTTACAAATCATATCCTAGTACTAGAACATTACTCCGGAAAATCCGGATTACCAAAAACCAGATCCATTATTCCGGTTCTACTGTACAGAATCAAATAGTGGACGAGTTCCTGAATCCAAAATATCTAAAAGTGTCCAAATCGGTTAAAGGAAGCCATAGTTATGAGCATTTCAATTTGTGGGTACCCGGGTACCCTCGTTGGCCTGTTAAAGGTGTTTTTTTTGTTGGACACATAACTGTTAAAGATTGCCAATCCTTCCTGGAGATTTTTGTTCCTTTTTGCTCCTTAACGGGTTATTTAAGATGGAAGCTCCCCCAAAAATATAGCAAAATTTGGAATATCATTACTTTGTTCTACAAAAATGTGTAATTCAATACTGCAAATAACTTTGTGGAAGATTCCAAAACCGTAGGACAATGACTAAAAAAGTTATCATGCAAAAACTAATTAAAAGGGTGGGGGTGAATTTCAGCGCAAAAAAATGTTTTCTCCGAATTTTTTAAGAAATTTGAGTGGAGTGAATTAATCAAAACTTTTATACATTATAATATATCATTTTAAAAACTTCTATTCAAAAATATCGACAAGCGACCCGGTGACGAAGCTTTTTGTAGAACGTCTCTGAAAAAAAACGATTTGCTGTGTTACCTGCCATTCAAAAACTGTTGAGCCGATTTATTTCAAACTTTGCATAAACATGAATCAAAGAAATAAACTAAAGGAATCAATGAAATGACTAAAATTAATAAAATAATTCCAGTTCTTACAAAACTTGTCAGGAATTCAGGATCAACTTCCACCCAGTACACTCGGAACTAATTAAATGTCTGCAGGTACTGTAAGAAAGTTATATATTCTTACCACACAATTGGGTAAACATAATTGATATGCTTACCGCCAATCCTCGTTGTTTCTGTTTTATAAGTGAGCTTCAAAAATTGTAGTTCAAATAAATCCGATACCCGTACAGCCCTACCAAATCGAATTATAATCACATTTTACAGTTCCACTTCCAAATTATATACCTACCTTCCTCCATCACATGACCTGCGGTTCAGGTGCATTATCCTTTTGCTTCAAGGACGTTTCCATCACATCTCTATTAGAGTTATGTATTTTCCAGAGCCAAGCTATCAGTTCCGCACCACACCATGCACCAGGGCGACGACAACGACGACCAGAGGAATCAATTTCCTTCGGCTCAAGATTGGAAGATTTGTGTGACTTGTCCAATTTCCATGCCCGGTTTGTTCTACATCTTTTTTCCCCCGGGGGCTAAACAGTTGATTCAGTCGGGCCGAAACGAAATGTGAAACCGACGTCGGTCGTACAGAGGGGGAATCCAAATGCCGATGGAAAAGTGTTAGCACCGGTAAGTAACGCACATTTGATTCACATTTTATCAACAATTGTGTCTGCTAGTGTGGGCCAGCCGTGCGTGATTTTGAGTCTAATCAGGGGAAACATTAGGTGAAAATCGAATGAAATGCTCTATTAGATATGACTCGTTGCGACGACGCGATAGAGTCGGACGATGAGTTGATAACGGATTCGGAATGAAAGGGACGGTAAATTTGAATGCGGGTCCGCGTCCGTATAATTGCTTTTCAGACGTTGCTCGACTTGGAAGGTACGACCCATCTTAATGAAGCGGTAAAATTTCCCAGAACAGTACCACCCGGGAGTGTCTTATACATGACTGCCGCTGTAATGGCGTGCATCACCTAAACTGTTTATAATTTTCGCGCGAAAAATTGCCGCGGCCTCTTTCCAGGGTAAATTACTTTTCATCATATCAAATTAATTATTTCCACACACTTTTGAGCAAACCTGGCATTAATAATGCGATTTTAAGACAAGTGCACTGTACGTGTTGCAACGTAACCTCTAAAGACTCCGACCAGTTCCAGAGTCTGTTGGTTTGTTGGGTGATAGCGAGCAAAAAACCCGTCACCAGGAAAGCATTTACGTAACGGGAAAGTGTGTAAATGTAATCATATGGGGCTTAAATCAGGCGTACGTGCGATTTATACCCACCAGTCAGATACGCGTATGAACGGGTAAGTCTGTGATGTGTCGTGATCATCCTTTTACTGCACGGCTCATTAATCAGCATCACCTCCTATCGTTTGCCAAACGATGGCAAGCACGAATGCGGGTATGTAGCGTGGTTCAGTGGCTGCGGTAGAAATAGGGTACTATCCACCTATGATATAGCTTCACGGATCGCTGTGCTACTAATTGCATGTGTTTTAATCAACTTTATTGCTTCGCTTTTGAGCCTTTGTTGCACTCGTTACTCTTAATTTATTACTATTCACACCTCATTATTCATTACTCTCCTCCGTATTTGCTCTTAGCTCATCAACTTTCACTATTAGCTCGTTGATAATCATTCGTTATTCTTCACTTTCCACTGTTCACTTTTAAATCCTTCAGTTTTCATTCTTCACTTTACACTCCTCACTCTTCACTCTTTACTTTTTACTCGTTACTCTTCACTCTTCACTCTTCACTCTTCACTCTTCACTCTTCACTCTTCACTCTTCACTCTTCACTCTTCACTCTTCACTCTTCACTCTTCACTCTTCACTCTTCACTCTTCACTCTTCACTCTTCACTCTTCACTCTTCACTCTTCACTCTTCACTCTTCACTCTTCACTCTTCACTCTTCACTCTTCACTCTTCACTCTTCACTCTTCACTCTTCACTCTTCACTCTTCACTCTTCACTCTTCACTCTTCACTCTTCACTCTTCACTCTTCACTCTTCACTCTTCACTCTTCACTCTTCACTCTTCACTCTTCACTCTTCACTCTTCACTCTTCACTCTTCACTCTTCACTCTTCACTCTTCACTCTTCACTCTTCACTCTTCACTATTTTCTCCTGAATATTTACTCTCCACTCTTAAAGTTTATCTCTTCACTCGTCTGTTCTTTACTTCCTACTTTTTACTCTTCATTTTCGAGTTCAAAGCTTAAAACGCGTTTAGAGTTACCCAACATCAACGAAGAATGCAATTTTAAACTATGAAACGGTTAAAATAGTACACAAACAACTTGCATGTTTGAACTATATAACACATAAACCAGCCCTAATTCAGCGGAAAGTTTTTCACGTTAGCTGTAGCAAGCAAAATATCCTTTTAGTCCCATTGGATCGTTAACCTACCACGTATCATAAGGAAAGCCAGCCAACTTCCCTACAATGATTAGAGCAAAAAATAATGAGGAAATTAGCCACGCAGTGGAAAATGCATCCAGTCGTTTACCATGTTTGTGGGAAGATACCGCAGAGGAAGCGCAGTGCAGTGTGCGACTCTTCCTCAATCGGTTTCTTTCATCTCAACGCACCAAGCTGCATCGTGCCATCGCGTCGCGTCGCGTCGGTCCGCCGGCAATTAAAAGTCAATATGAAAGCGCCCTATACACATTCAACACAACGTGGATCATTTTCAATTCATTGCAATCAATACAGTAGCTATTCGACGTATGAGGAAATCTCAAGAGTACCGAGCTGCGAGTGTGACCAGTGAGTGTGTCAGTCCAGCTGACGGAGATAAAAAGCAACGGAACTGCTGCGGATATTTGGGGAATAGAAGCGAACAAAAATTTTATCGGCTCGTTAATAGATTGCCGTCATTTCGAATGGAAACGATTTGTTCCACATGAATCCGTACGCTTGTACGATGGAGGAAGTAATTTGTGTTTCTCTTGGTTTTTTTATCATCATCCTAAAAGAGTGGAACAAAATCGACAGCTGATGTAGCTCGTCTTGGATGTAGTTTCAATTGTTAAATTTACTACCCTAGAAGTAGCAGCCAAGGAAAACAGTTCTTCATTTTCCTAACAGTTTGTGTGATTAATGTATGTCACCAAAGCCTGAAGCTGTTAGTAAAGGGGGGTGGTGGACTCGTTTTACTTACACAATAAATATATTTCATTCATGCACCCAACAATAAATGGAAGCAATACAGCTATATTTGCAGAATGGAGTAAAACAATAATTATCCTAAATTGTTTCGTTGGGTAACTCTTTACTCGTTGGTGAAGTAAAAGGAAATCTGGGAGCAAACCCCAGATGCGCCAGGCTACTCATGTAGAGCACACTAGCGACTCCAAGGAGAGGCACTTTTCGACCAGAAGCTGTTTTGGTAAAAAAATATTTGCATTTCCCTATGCTAATATGTACATTGTACATAGAAATGATCAGCATGGCGATCAATTTATTTCTTTAGTTTTACTACCTTATTTAACCAAATGAAAGCAAATTCATTAAATTTGGTAACAAATGCAATTTCGATTTTTTTAGCGACAAGCAAAGCATTGTTTCTATTGGGGTTGTGATACCGGCGGCACCAGTATCGAAAATCCGTGTAATACCGACCCATTGTGGGTACCGGATCCATCTACAGGATGTTGGGTCCTGTTACGCGTTCATTAAGCTCTTGCATTAGTACAGCCCCTAAATAAGCGAAATACCGGTCCTGTATAAAAAAGTACCGTTATTTTCGGTACCATGCAAATCTTTTGATAAAGAATATATCTAACCTAGAGATAAAACTTGTCGAGAATTAAAATGCCATTGCTTCCACAAACCTATCCGGTAATAACCGGAGTCAAATGGTTGATGCAGTATAAGTAAATACAATTCGCGACATTAAAGTTGTTGTTGTCTGTCCCCGATTCCTCACTCCACGCTTTGGGGGTGGGCGCAGCGTAGTTGGCAAATCGATTGCCTTGTACGCAGCGCACCTGGGTTCGAGTCCCGACTCCGCAAATAGGATTCGAAATTTTTCTAACCCGAAGAGGCGAATGACCTTAAGGTTAAAACCTCTATAATCGAAATTAAAAAAAAACCGCGCTGGATACTCAGAAGTGCTTGTAGACAAGGACACTTAGAAGCGACATCGAACTTACAAACTGGAAACTAACTTTGCCACACATTTTTACCATGATCAAACATTATAATATAAGTGCCAATTTCAAAATATCGACGTGGTATTTTAAGCAAAATGGTTATGGATCATTTTCGTCGCCCTGAACGAATTATTTTAACTAATGGGTCGAAAATAACTACAACTACCTTATTTTAAATTGCAAAGTATTTACAACGAATATAAAGTATGATTTTGAGAATGTTTCATAAGCGAAGTTCTGATTTGTTTTCATTATTCACTGTGTGCCGACATAATTAGTTTGGTTTCGATTTGGTAATATTTTTCTACAAAAGAACAAATACCGGTTCGAATGGTGAGAATTGTGATTTGCTGGCGAGTGAAAAATGAAGACGTAGTGTCAAAAGAGGAAGAAGTCTTACTGTTCAAGGGAGAGGATCAGGAAAACCGTACTTTAGCAAAAGGCTGCTGTACAGTTAATTGCGTTCGAGATGTGGTAGAAGAGAGAATCCAATCTAGCAAACTGAGGACACTTTTTTAAATTTATTATTTTCTATTTGATTCTATTGTTTTGTTTGCATTACATTTCTAATTTAGTATATTGGGTGTTCAGCTACAAGTGGTGACTTTTCATCCCTATTATTTACATGATTCAGTTAATTATTTTTAAGTTATAATATGCTTTCGCAGGTAAGTTTTTTTTCAGTAGGAATTTTTAAACCTACTTGTCATGTGAATAAGGAGCTAAACAAATTTTATAAACTAACTTATCTATCTATCTCTCTATCTATATATATAAAAATCAAAGTTTGTATGTATATGATTAATAGACTCCCAAACGGCTTAACCGATTTCCGTAAAAAATTATACACAGTAGGTATTTGTGATGGGGCGTGTTTGTGTACTATTAGTTGGAGATTATCTTCCCGCCAGATGGCGCTTTGAAACAAATTGTGTTTTCCTCCTAATTCGTTGAAAATCGCAGCAACGCGCGATGGGTATTAGCTAGTAAACTACAAAGAGAGCTAATCGTTGCAATTGGAGATTGCTACGATTTTTGTCGTAAGTTGCTTATAATACGGTTCGTCATAATTTCTAATGTTTCTATGTTTGCGAGTCTGTGCAACTGATTTGTGCTAAACCAGGGAAGACACTTCAAAATCATTTTCAGAATTTTATTCTGAATCCTTTGAAGCGTTTTCTTCCTAGTAGCACAACAACTTGCCCAGATTGGCACTGCATATAGCATTGCCGGTCTAAATATTTGTTTATAAATTAATATTTTGTTCTTTAGGTAGAGCCTAGAATTCCTATTTATAAGAGGGTATAAACATTTTATATATTTGTTGCATTTTGTTTGGATTCCTTCAATTGGATCCTTAAAAGTGAGTTTTTTATCGTAAATCAAACCCAAGTATTTAACTTGATCTGACCACGTTAAATTCAAACCATTAAATTTAATAATATGGTTATTATTTGGTTTAAGAGAAGAAGCTCTTGGCTTATGCGGAAACACAATCAATTGTGTTTTTGCCGCATTAGTGGAAATTTTCCATTTTTTCAGGTAATCATTGAAAATATTCAAGCTTTGTTGCAGTCGACTGCAGATAATACGAAGACTCCTACCAGTGGCTGAGATGCTAGTATCATCACAGAAAAGTGACTTTTTACAGCCTGTAGGTAGATTTGGAAGATCAGAGGTAAAAATATTGTATAGGATTGGTGCGACGCTTGATCCTTGAGGGACGCCTGCTTCAACGGGTAGCTTATTAGATTTACAATTCTGATAAGAAACCTGTAGGGTACGGTTAGTAAGATAATTTTTAATTATCTTTATTATGTAAATTGGAAAATTGAAATCCCACATTTTGGCAATTAAACTTTTGTACCAAACACTGTGGAAAGCTTTTTCGATGTCTAGAAAAGCAAATCCAGTGGAATAGCCTTCTGAGATATTTGC
Organism: Topomyia yanbarensis; assembly: GCF_030247195.1. Classification (NCBI taxonomy): domain Eukaryota; kingdom Metazoa; phylum Arthropoda; class Insecta; order Diptera; family Culicidae; genus Topomyia; species Topomyia yanbarensis. Next base: position 100,854,168 of record NC_080672.1, on the reverse strand, counting down.
CTTTATCATGTTAGTTGCTCTCATAAGTTGATGAGTAGTTGAATGTATAATACGAAATCCAAACTGCTCTGGCAGAAAAATAGAATTCTCATTAATATGTGACATTATTCTAGTTAGGATGATTTTTTTCAAATAATTTACTAATAGAAGAGAGTAAGCTAATTGGTCGATAGCTAGATGCTTCTGGTTTTTATCTAGCTTCAAAATAAGAATAATCTTGGCATTTTTCCATCTTTCAGGGAAGTATGTTAATTCAAAACATTTGTTGAATATTTTGACCAAGTATCTCATGGTGATTTCGGGAAGGTTTTCAAAAAGAATGTTGAAAATTCCATCATAACCTGAAGCTTTCATATTTTTTAACTTTTTCATGATGGATTTGATCTCATCATAGTTTGTTTCTACAATATCGTCTAGAGACAATACTTGATTTGAAACGTTTTCATATTTTTGAACGACTTCGGTTTCAATAGGACTCGCAACGTTTAAATTAAAATTATGGACTGCTGAGCAAGTTTTTGAGCCTTTTCTTCGTTTGTAAGAAGTATGTGGTCACTTTCCTTCAAAGCTGGAATTGGTTTCTGATGTTTCTTAAGAACCTTAGAAAGTTTCCAGAAAGGTTTAGAATTTGGCTTGATTTGTTCAACCTCTTTCGCGAAATTTTCATTTCTTAAGAGTGTGAATCTATGCTTAATTTTTTGTTGTAGATTCTGCTAGATACATTTCATAGCAGGATCACGAGAACGTTGATATTGACGTCTTCGAACATTTTTCAAGCGAATCAGAAGTTGAAGATCGTCGTCAATAATCGGAGTACTAAATTGTTTCTGTATTGTTGGTACTGATAAATTTCTAGCATCAACTATAGAATTACTTAAATTTTATAATGCCGTATCAATGTCAGCTTTATTTTGTAAATCAAGGTCATGATTAAAATTATTCTCAATATAAGTTTTGTACCTTTCCCAATTCGCTTTGTGATAACTGAACACTGAGCTAATGGGATTGGAAACAGCTTCTTGAGAAAGTGAAAAAGTTACTGGAAGATGATCAGAATCAAAGTCAGCATGTGTAATCAATTCGCTACAAAGGTGACTTTGATCTGTCAAAACCAAATCAATTGTTGATGGATTCCTTACAGACGAATAGCATGTAGGACCATTCGGGAACAAAATTGAATAATAACCAGCAGAGCAATCATTAAAAAGTAGTTTACCGGTGGAATTGCTTTGAGCATTATTCCAGGCTCGGTGTTTGGCGTTAAAATCACCGATTATGAAAAATTTCGACCGATTTCTTGTAAGTTTTTGTAAGTCTCCTTTCAAGAAATTCATTTGCTCACCGATGCACTGAAAAGGTAAATAGGCTGCAGCAATATAAATTATACCAAGATTAGTTTCAACTTTGATACCCAAACTCTCGATCACCTTGGTGTCAAGAGACGGCGTAACGGAATGTTTGATCCTGCGATTAACCGCTATTGCGACTCCTCCGCCGAATCCAACAATTCGATCAAATCGATGAATAGCAAAAATAGAGTTACTCTTCAATTTAATATTTGGTTTTAAAAAAGTTTCGGTCACAACGGCTATATGCACATTATGTATCCTCAAGAAGTTGAAAAATTCGTCTTCGCACGTTTTTAATGAACGAGCATTCCAATTTAATTAATTTAAATGATTATTTAAAGTCATTGTTAAGCTTTAATTTCATTACAACTTTGTTAGCAAATTCCCACCCCGCTTGAAAAGCTTCAAACGCGGAGGTAGAATTTAACATGGCAATCATCATAGGTAACATAGAGTCTTGCAGGTATTTTAATTTTTCTTCCATTACGCTACCTAGTTCCATCGGACTAAAGGAAGCGTTGGGTGCAAACGAGTTTGTGGGCGTGGTGACTGTAGCCGTTATTTTGGCCTTGTTACCTGCCACTAAAGCATAAGATGACACACCATTGTAGGATGGTGTGACGGAGGTAGAAGAAGTTGTTAATCTATTTTGAATCGGATTAACACGTTTGGACGTGTTTTCTTGAAGTGTACCTGAAGAAGTAGGTACATTTTTTATTTGTTGTTTTTGTTGCCTAGAACGAGAATTTATACTTTTTTTTCGAACAAGACTACCCCAGAAATTCGATTTATGATTTTCGCTACAATAAGCGCATTTGAAACTTTTTGTGCTATGCTATATTTCACCCTAAGGAGGAAAATTTGGTAAAAACCAAAATTTCTCACTAGGGTGAAAATTTGTTGGTAAAACCAGTCTTTGCACTTGAGGGCACAAATCCTTATTTCCTACTCAGTTGCGTTTCGGCTTCGCCTCATCGGAAACCGACACTAACTTATTGTCGGAATAGATTAGCGCCGGCTTGACGCAAATTCTTTAAAACTAAAACACACTCTGTGTTTCAATCGAACGACTGATCAAACGTGATGTCCCGTTCGAGTAGAAGTTCTGTTTATGCCGATGAGACAAAGTGAAGCCGAAACTTGTCTTGGCTTAGCAGGCCTATGTGTGTAGTGCTTTCGCAAAGGCCTGCTAAGCCAAGACAAGTTTCGGCTTCAATGTGTCTCATCGGCATAAACAGAACTTCTGCTCGAACGGGACATCACGTTTGATCAGTCGTTCGATTGAAACACAAAGTGATGAAGAACATCATTATCGAATTGATTATAGTGAAACTTATCCACCCTCAAGCAAGATCACTCAACCGACACACGCATCTCAAGATAATACATCAATTTTCACTTCACGCTTAATAATCCATCTGCTATGTGCTAGGCACAGTTGTTGCACTTCTCGGGAAACAGTAGTGTTTAAAACAACGATATTAAAAACGGTGTAACAGTTTTGATAGTACTAGATGATTTTTAGAAGCACAGGTAAACGGCTTTCTTGACATGCCGTCAGCCTAACGTACTGATTTGGGGTTTGGTGCGTAGCTTGGACTTATAATTTGATATCGTCAGGTCTGGAGTTATTGGTAGAATTTTCCCATCACTCGAATACCGTTGAGCACATCTGGAAAACCTTCTTTCATATGTCATATCATCTCTTTAGTGTGACATCTATGTCACTGTTCTTGTACCCACAAATAGACAATTGGGTACGTCAATACTTAAAGTTAACCGTTACGGTGTAGTTTCCCATTGCAGGTAAATAACATATTATTCTTTGTGTGCGCACAATGTACAAGTAAAAAATGTCTAGACAAATAACCAGTGAATTATGTACTAAGACATTTATCTGATTTTCCCTAAAGGGAATTGTGTCCAAAACAGATAAAATGTATGAAAAACATTTTGCATAGGAGCCGTTCCAAGAAAACTTGCATGGTTTTTCAAATATTCTGAGCAAAAAAAAACTAAAATTAGGCGGTAGTTTCTAAAATAACTCTCTAACATTGCTCTAAACGCTTAATTGTTAAACTCAGACTTTTGTTTGATTTCCGTAAATTTTATTCATATTGTTTTTGAGCTCCCCTATTTCAAAATCATTGCTAATTTAGTGCGAAATTAATGGTATAAAACAAACTTTTATTACCAATATCACAACCCCCTATCAAGAAACTTTGTCTCACACGGTCACGGTCTTGGCAAGCTGATTCCACCAATTTTTTATCCGACCAATGTCACGGGTGACTGCTCACTTCATCTTCAGTTTCCGCTTAACTATCATCCAATATGCGACTACTGGACGAAACTGTGGACAATTTTGTGAATTCAACTTGTTTAGATCTGCTCATAACGTAACAGGACCATTATGGAACAGTTGACGCTGATTTTCTGGCAACACGAACAGTTCCCTTGCCAAATCATTTTTTTCGATAATTCATTCGCCAAAAAAAACTGTATGCTGCTAGAAACCGCGAACAGTGGCCTTGTAAAGCTCGAGCCCCGGGATTTGTTTGAAATTGGTTTTCGCATAAGTTTCATCCTCGATCAAAACACATTCATCGGATTTTAGCAGTACTGGAGCGTATAGCTAACGTCCCCCGGCTCTATTCGTTCTTCGGCGTTTGAGGCTACTGTTAGGTTATTTACCTTCTCGGTAAGATTTGTAGTCTTCTCGGAGACGGATTCGCCGCTCAGTTCAGCGTGCAGTTTTTTCACCATGATAGCATAGATCTTTGATGAATAAACCAAAGATCAATTGTCTTAAGTGACATGCTTATGTGAAACCTATAGGCAATTCATCTAAGATTGCGCATGTTGTACCCACACTTCAAAAGCTGCAGTAAGATATTAGATTTAATTCAACTGTCCAACGATAATGCGCATCTCCGTCGTATTGGGCTTGTGCTAGTTGTTCTCTTATTTTGTTTTCTATGGTTTTCTATGGGACGCTAGCACGACCTTAAGGGATGAGCTTAATTTGTATTAATTTTCGGGAATCTGCTTTTTGCTAACAAGAAATCAGTGAAAGGCAAAGAATAGCAGTTTGAAGGTGGACTTGGGCCGAATGGACGTTTACTGACTGATTGAAATTTAATTTGTCTTGTACCAAGATTTCACGCATTTTTCAGTTTAGCAAAAAAAGGGAGTCACGCAAGGAAGTATAATGGGTACATTACACGCTGTTCTTCGAGGATGCCGAATTTATATGTGGTGGTGGGCCAGAAGAAATGCCTCATGACATCAAACAGAAGTTCTATTAGTACAATCAGTCAAAGTAAATTAAAAATTCACTGAGTTGTTGAAATTACTTCTTGATAGCAAAGCAAGTATTCAGTTTGATGTTTGAAACAAACAAACAAATAAGTGCAACAAAATGAGGACAAATTTTGATATCTTATTCGGAAATCACAAAATAAAATTAAAATCAACATTTGACTTTAAAGTTTATATTAAAAAAATGTAAAAATTAAAAAAATGTAAATGTAATCGTTTTTCTATAAATTTTATGTTTGACTTTGAACGGCAAATAACACGATTGTACATTGACACTACTGAAAATGCTTTTTGAGTTTGCATCGCCAACAGATCGGCTATAGCAAAACCCTTCAGGTTGGCCAATAGGAACAACACAAAAATAATCACCATGAGCTGTTTGTAGTAAAAAATGGACTCCCTTAAGATTACTAGAGAAAAAATGGTGATCGCATTCCAGGATGGTGTGTTCGCCAAATTCTAAATACAAACCGTGTTAAAAAACCAATTTCAAAATTCGACACTATTTTGTCGGGAAGGTGAGCCCCCCCTACTCTTTGTCGGCCGGCTGGAGCCGTCTATGGTAGAGCACTGTTACACAAGCAGGAACTCAACCGGTCAGTAACCTATTGGTGTGCACGAATATGGAAAATTTTAGTCTATTCTATCAAAGCCGCTTTCAAATCGAAATACTCAGTCTGAATTTGGGCCTATTCCCTTACCCATGGAGTACAAGTGAAGATGCATTGTTGATTGGTCGAAAACTAACCTTTTTTCAAAAATTTCTAAAAGTCTAAAGTCAGCCGATAGATGAACTATGCTCCTGTAGTTCTTTTTATGACTTTTTTTTGACTTTCTTTTAGTCATGGATTATATTTTAAACGTGCATATTGGCACCCTATGGAATTTATGGGGGAAATATGACCATTAAATTTTACAACCGGTAGTCTACGAACTTTGTAGTATCTGTAGTCTTTTTGCAAAATTTGAGCTAAATCGGACATGATTGAGGGTTCCGCAGAGCGCGCATAGGAATATTTGATTGAAAAACCTGGCCGAAATTATTTTAATATTTGTTTGCAGCAGATATTAATATTTAACTAATATTATACATAAAATCAATGATTTAGTACAAATTTTTAGATTTGTGTTCATGTATTAGTACATATACAAGTTCCAAATTATCATTTTTGAGTTTTTCGGTTGAAAACAAGTAAGTTTAGTAGATTTCAGGATTTGTTAACCAGGAAAGAGATGTATGCTGGCTCGTTTTGCCTTCTAGCCAAGTTTGCCTCACCAAACATCGTAGGATCTTCTTCAGGAGAATGCTTCTTAATTTTGTTGCGGGTCTTAAATATCAAAGACTGATTAGTTTCTACGGCTTTCCTGGACACTCTGAAACAACTTTCATAATCTTGGAATTAACTGGATTACCTGCACTACGTTGAACGATCTGCAGTGCATATAATATGCAATAACAGTTTCTCTAAGATTTTTAGTTTATTTTTTTCTTTTGCTACATTTTTTTGTAGTTAATTAAACTTAAATCATACATCCATGAAATATTATTCATGGATTCGTGAACTAGTTCGAGATGAACGCAACGCTCACGTAAAAAATCGATAACACACACTCACACACAACGAGCCTTTGTAAGTATTTTGTTTCGTATCAAATTGCTGCTTACGAATCTCACAAAAGATTCCCTTCTTCTCCACCTTACACCTTACATGTCCCCACACACTGCATTTTGTTTTGTTAAATTCTTTTCTCCGCTGCTATAAATAGCTCATGACCTGAAACTTCTAGTAAAAAAATCCAACCGTCAGATTCCTAGATTAGAGCCGACAAACGAAACTCGGAATTTTATTCACTAATCCCTTCAATCCTTGTGAACTAATTCATGATTCCTAATATATTAGTCACGATCTTGTATCCGTGCTCGTGAAATAGTTCACAGAATCATGTAATATTTTTCATGTATTCGTGAACTAATTCATGATTCCTAGTATAATAGTGACGACGGATCATGCGTGCCCGTGGTTAAATCACAAAAATATAAAATATTTTTCATATATACGAAAACTGGTTCATGAATCCTAGTATAATAGTCACGACTTACCATTCGTGCTCGTGAAATAGTTCACAAAATCATCAAATATTGCTCATGTATTCGTGAGCTGTTTCATGATACCTAACATAACAGTCACTACTTACCATTTGTGATCGTGAAATAGTTCACGAAATCATAAAATATTATTCATGTATTCGTGAATTGGTTCATGATTTCTAGTATACGTTTGACAATTCGTGCCGGTCAAATAGTTCACAAAATTATGAACTATTCATGGATTCGTGAACTAGTTCATGATTCACAGTATATTATTTACGATATATTTTGTGTGCTTGTAATATTTAAAATATATTCCTTATCATTTTCAATTTCATGCAACATGGTAATGAAATGAATGGTAATGAAATTTGGGGTAATATTCGTGGAATCATTTTTGTTCCATGCACTTTTTCATGAAATGTTCAGCTTCTAGCGGCCAGTAATAGGTACGAGCAGTAAATATAAGAAAACTATTAGGGCCTCGAACAACGTTAATAATTTTATAAGGTTCAGTGTGATGTCTTGTCACCTGTCAAATTGAAAAGTAAGCTCTATAATAAAATATCAGGATAACGTGAACAGAAATTACGAAAATCGTGACTAAGATCTTGAAATCATGAACATAAACCACACTATTCGTGACAAAAATGTCAAAAATCATAACTAAGATCCTGAAATCAAGAACATAAATAAACATAAATCTCTACTCGTGACTAAAATATCACGACAACGTAAATAGAAATCACGAATATCATGGCAAAGTTCCTGAAATCATGAACATAAATCACATTACTCATGATAAAAATATCAAAAATCGTGACTAAGATCCTGAGATCATGAACATGAATCACTCTACTCATGACTAAAATATTACGATAACGTGAATAGCAATTACGAAATGTGCGACAATGATACTGAAATCATGAACATAAATCCCGCCAGTCTAACAGAAAAATTCGATAGCAAACTCATGAATAAAATAGCACGGCAATGTGATGAGAAATCACAAAAATCGCGAATAAACTCCTGAAATCATGAACATCACGTGACTGTCGGCTGTGTATTCCCAAATTATGAACAAGAATCATAGCAAAAACTAAACATGTCTAGGGAACAACAACAGTAACCCAACCAAACATTCGAATGTAACGCCATGTATGTACTTGGGGTGAACTAGTTTTTTAGAAACACAAATAGTTTCATGAATACGAGGTTTATTATTCACAATTTCAGGAATTTGGTCACGATTTTCGTAAATCGTTCAGTTCACGTAATCATGATCTTTTGTTCATGAATTTATGAACGGATTTTTTCCGTGTATGCAATCACTCTTAAAATCGACTTTTTAACAGTTATGTGTCCAACAAAAAAACACCTTTAACAGGCCAACGTGGGTACCCGGGTACCCACAAATTGAAATGCTCATAACTATGGCTTCCTTTAACCGATTTGGGCACTTTTAGATGTTTTGGATTCAGGAACTCGTCCACTTTTTGATTCTGTACAACAGAACCGGAATAATGGATCTGGTTTTTGGTAATCCGGATTTTCCGGAATAATGTTCCAGTACTAGGATATGATTTGTAAATTTTAATAATGTCCTAACAATATGAGTATCAAAACTCTTCAAATTGTCTCGGAAGTCTGTTTTTTATTGTTATGGGACCCTATGGCAATTTGATAAATGGAATTGGAATGGAATGGCCACTCTCGGCCCCACGGGAGCCTGCTCCGGAATGTCCGTTCCGGGGTCAAATCACCAAATGGTTCCAAAACCACGAGATACAGCCTAATGATGCAATTCCAAGAATTTTGATACCCATATTGCTAGTATTCCATTGAAGTTCGCAAATAGTACCCCAGCATTGGAACCTGCTTCCGGAAACCCGGATTCCCGGGAACCGAGGGAAGTAACCCGATTCATTCTTACTAAATCCAAAAGTGGATGAGTTCCTGAATCCAAAACGGCCAAAAGTATCGAAATCGGTTGGATATTACCTTAGTTATGGGCATTTTAGTTTTGTGGGTACCCGGGTACCCACGTCGGCCTGTTACGTAGTAAAATAATTCAGGAGCCCCTCCTCACTCCCACCCTTACTATATCAACAATATTGTTAACCCAAAAGCTTGACTTAGTGAAGTTCTAAGATGTCACAAAATTTCAATTTCCAGCTACGGATAAAACATAGGAATTTAATTAATTGAAACTTAAAAAGGTACCCGGGTACCGCGTCGGACACACAACGGTTAACCGAGGTCCGGAGTGCCGAGTGTCAGATACCATTCCACTCAGTTCATCCAGATCGGAAAATGTCTGGTAGCTGCTTTGTTTTACAAATATGAGGTGTAATGTTCCCATTAGTACAATAATAAAATAATAATAGATGTCGAAATTCTACAATAAATACGTGTTAAGCGATGGATAGTTCTGCGTATAAAATTTCATACGTAAGGATATAATGGGTAAGGCACCACGATTGTAACTTTAAGTAACCCGACCTCTTTTGTCCTACATTGACTTAAACCGGTAACTCGCAATCAAGTAAAATAGCTGAATGGAAACAGATCAGAGCTTGAACAGAAAAATGCTAAATTCAGTTATGCACATACATAACACTTGCTCCGTCACCTACTTTTTTTCTCTCCGGCAATGACCTCACTTTAGTTGTAAAATACAATTATCATGAACGTATACGTATTCTTTAAAAAAAATTTGGTGCTTGGATTCTTATCTTGCCAACACTGGTAAGTTTAACTATACTATACCATCAACATAAGTTATATTTTACCAGTAATCTATGCAATATCATCAACAAAAATTTATTCAGGGGCTAGCATAGTGTAGTTGGTAAACCGATTGCCTTGTGAGCAGCTCAACTAGGTTCAATTCCCTGCACAATAGGGTAGGAGATTTTTCCAAAGAGATTTCTCTAACCCAAAAAAGAGACGAGTGATCCAAAGGTTCAAATCTCTATAATCGAAATGATAAAAAAAAATATTACTGGTGCAGCGCGCGGAAAGTGGCACTGTATTACCACACCTAAAATTGGCGATCCAACCAAAAACAAATTTCGGTTTTACTGAATTCTTTAGGAAATATAAAAGCTTACGGATTTCGGTGAGAGAAATGAACCAACACAGAATTATCACCGACCCAGCTACAAACAGTGTAATTTCCAGGAACAATCTAGGGACATTTTTGCGAGCTGCCATACTTCATCTACCTACCATAAATACCCTTGATTAACGACCGCCTCTTTCCAAAAACTGCACTGCTGAGAGGGGAGAAACTCGTCAACTTCCCCCATTTCTTATTCAAACAAAGCAACGAATTTGCATGACTCGTTATAACTCGTCACGCAACGTACATCCAAATCAAATAAAAATGGCTGAACCCAACCAATTTCCCAACCATCCCTCGTGCCGCACAGCCATACTGTGTTCTCAGCGACGAAGCACTCCATAAATCTCCTTCCCATAGTTCCCATCATCATCCGCCGTGTGGCAGCCGGGTTGGCTGCGAACAAGACCCATAATAATCCCTAATCACTTCTGGGATCGAGCACGGTATAACGCATTGACACCGATTGAGATCCCGCCGGAGAGTAGCCGTGACTTCACAGGAGCCAACTGCCGAAAAATCAACGGAACATCGGAACGAATCGGCACATGCAGCCGCTGCCATTGCCGTTGTCTCCGGTGCAGCAGTTCCTCCCTAGATGCTAAATCCCAAACACAAAACTCTACCGCCACCATACATAAAATATCTATGGAAAAAAGACAAACATCATTTATGAAATATTGATGACGCACTAATGCGGCGTAGAGGACACGGCTTTTCACCGGCGCAACGGCGGTGGCATTCCGACCGTGTGAGCACGGGGTAAAAAGGGAATGGGACACAAAAGGACACCCCAACCAATCACACTGAACCGATAGCACACTAAACCGACTGGCTGGTGAGCTGTCTCCGGAGCCTATCCCAATAATGCTATTTATTATCCTGATGGCTGGTTGGATGGTTGCTTAGTTTGTTGGTAGCCGGTTCAGAGAAGTAGGTACATATAATCATCAGCCTGGTTTTAGGACACACAAAATTTTCCAGCTGCACGCAGAAAATTTGCACGCTTCACGGTGAATTTATTCAAACAAATCAAGGATTCTCGTTTCGTCTATCCAGTACTGTGTTAGGTCGTTTGCTTCGAACTTTTCATCAGAAGCTCTCTGCTTCTGGTGGGGTTCCTTGTTTCTGAATAGATTGAAAACATTTTAACTGTCCTTTTTCAGGTGGTAGTTTTTTTTTTCAAACATATTGCATATACTGTCAACTAAAGCAGCGAGTATGGACCAGTTTTGTTTCATTCAAACAGTAACATCAAATATCTTTTTCATCTTCTTTACTATATTAATCCCTAAGAATAAAATTGGATTAAAGTCATGATTTCGTGCATGAATGGCACACTACTTATAACTTTAGCAAATCATGTACTTCGTCTCATCAGTATCTTGTGGTTGACTTGGCCACAAAATGGATCACTATTTGCAATCACAATCATAGATTACTTATGAAAGTTTTAGATATCTTGTAGATTATTTTTTCAGCTTAGATCCCAAAATTCTTGAATTTCAAACTGATTAATTACTTAGCGACCATAATTCGTTGAAATATGATCTCTAAATAATTCCCAGGACTAGCGACCTTGGAAAAAAGATAAGTACGGGTAATTTCGGTACTATGCAAAGCTTTTGATGGGCAATATAATTTTATTTTATTTTATTTTATCGTCTGACTATGCTGGTCTTTATGAAATATTAAGTACTAAGTATTAGGATGGGGAAAAGCCACTTTGAGTGAAGCCTCATGTAAACTCTTCTCAAATTGGCGTAAAAACCCCATATCTTTTCGATCCAATAAACAGTACAATACAATGTCACATACTACAATAAAATACAATAAAAATTTAAAAAAATGACTAAAGATTAAACATATAATACAAGACAAAAATAATAAGAATTATAATAATAAATCTAAATTTCAAGCAAATCAAAAATTCCTAGCCTAACCCTTCAGCACATACAGGAGCCTGTTTCAAACATCAGGCACGGTGGTATTAGAAGATTTACGAATATAGCTTCCGATGTACGCAACTCTATATTTTAACTATTTATTCAAAAACAAATACAACGATCTTCAATTCATTTATTTTGAACAAGCATGAAAAGAATAACAGTTGATTTGTTTTTTGGAATGTCCCATAATTAACATTCGGGTTGTTTCCCAATATTCACCACTATCTATTACTCGTCGCGCGTTGCTGCGTCTTTCAATGAAATGGGAGTAGAACACAATTTGTTCCATCTGGCGGGTAGATAATCCCCAACCAATAGCACACACAAACACGCTCCATAACAAATACCTACTACGTTTAAATTTTTACGACAATCAGTTAAGTCGTTTGGGAGTCCATAAATCACATACATACAAACATTGAGTGTGAGCCGAAGCAATAAGTTTCAGGCCTTATACATTTTGCTGTTAAATATTAATCTATAAAAGAACGAACGCCGACTTAGTACTTAACCTCGATCCGAATGGGGCACGTAGGGATCTGACCTGAGTTTGTAATCAGCGTTGTTTGATTATATGTGATTTGCATCCAAAGGCAAGTAAGAAGGGATAGGTTTCGTCGTCTGAATTCTCGCAACATGAACTGTTGGAAATACATGGAAAAAAGTTTTTTTCAACTAATGGATTCCAATTCTCCTTCTTTTGATATGCTTCCTTTAAGGAACTCCATGTTAGTGCGTGAAGCAAATTGACGTACCTTTATTTCTTCATCATCATCCATATACACGGGAATCTTGGATCAAACGTTGTTGTATTCTACATTGTACAATGAAATTCTCCACAGCGGCGCTGTCAGACTCGGTTAAACATCAGGCAACGTTGGCAGTACCTCATAACGCCCACGATGTAATCACTTCCATTAAGATTATCGCCGTTATTACCTTTAGGGACTGTTCCACTAATTGCACGTTTGGTCTAACACGAATTTGTCTAAAGTCAGTCGCAATGGTAATTTTCGTAGTAGAAGCACGTTTCACTTCTGTGGTTTTCTGATTTTACTGCATAGCCGGAGGAACGATACTGTTTTGTTTGTGCAGTGGATAAGCAACAAAGCAGTAGAATTGGATTGTTTGGTTTATTGATAACCTACTATAGTTATTTTTTGCTTCAACTCTGGGCGAGATTAGAAGGTAGACTGAGATTATCAAAAAAAGCATATTTCTTTTTTGTCGCTCTGCTGTTTTTTAGTTTTTATTTAAAACAAAAACCAGTTTTGCACGGGACCTAGCAGTGCATGATTGTGTATCAGTACTCGATTCCCACGAACTATACATTTTTGTGAAATAATGGTTAGATTTTATCCAATAGTATGTTCAAAAGAATTGTTGTACATAATCCAACTTATGTTTTGGTTAGAAAATTTTAGTTCCTCCTATGGCCGAATAGAGAGTACCAACTCTAACTTTTCATAGAAGAGAGATAGAATATCGAGGTGTTCGGAAGAAGTATTGCAAAATGCCTGTTCTACAACTTTGTGGAAGACACCTAATTTCTATCTCTCTCCGTTGTGCTGGCGCCCTCTACGCGGCCACAGGTGGAACTAAAATGTTCTAACTAAAACATAACTCATAATATTTACTATAATTCTTCTAAAAATGCTATTGAGCTAAACTTTACCATTATTTCACAAAAATATGTAGTTCGTGGGAATCGAGTACTGATACACAACCATGTACTGCTAGGCCCCGTGCAAAACTGACTCATACATCACTTCGCTAAAAGTTTAATAACTTCTTTTAATAAAGCGGGATTGATTAGCAGTCTTCAACATAGTTGTAGAAAATTAAACTATCTTTCTTATTTTTACTTACGGTGATATAGGATGCATACAGTGCCACCTAGCGGTGAAAATGCGAGCTAGTGGGTTTTCTCCAGGTAGTTTGTCGAAAAGTCCCACACAAACTTCAGTCACGTTAGTCCGGTAGCTATGCTTGTCCGATATGCTTCAAATTTCGTCCAAATACTCCTTGCGGGACTAGCAATCGACTCAGGGGTGGGCCGATTGAGTTTTCACAAATTTATTATTTTTCTGGGCAGTCATATTTCGCGGACGCCCGGTTTCTCATGGAATTCTTTATATTGAATTACCAAAATTTACCTTATTCAACGATACCCCAAAAGGAGTAATAGAATAATGGTAATATTCTATATCCGTGAATTGTATAACCGTTTATATTTTGCACCAGTTATACCAAACAATTTGACGATTTGATAAAAAGCTTCATATACTTGGAAGAAAAATACACTAAAGATCGGTTGCATAAAAGCAAACATTATTAAATTTAAATTAATAAATTAAATTTTGATGAGTTGATGAGCCAATAACGTAAGTATAGTTAACTGTATTACTGCGCAATGCGCTTATTAGTAAAGCGCAAAGTACCTGGACCGCTTCGTCCATTGGCTGATGAATAGAGTACCAAGATCTCTACCAAATCTGCACCTCATCAGTACGTGTGGTCCTTCGTAAAAACAATGCAATGTGTGGTCCCCGAAAACTCCCTACCACCGAAATCGCATCTAGAAAATCAACTTGTCAAAACTGTTGCTAATCGATTTCGGCAGCCATGGAAGCAGGATAGAAAAAACACTGGAATCACTAGTGTGTTTCTTTTCGTTGCAAATTGCTTGTTTCGATAATTTAGGTACCTGTCCCCGGAGTAGAACACGCTGTTTTCGGTTGTCTTCATAGCAGGTCACTCACAGCATGCAGATTCCAGTTGAAAGTTCCGCACTCTGCACACGCTCCGTTCTGATCCGGAGGGGCTGCTTAGTCGGTACATCTTATCATCCCATCTACTTGGGTGATGCAATCCGAAAGGACATGGACACGAGTTGGCACAGGAGAAACCAATAAGCCACTAATCCTAACATGTTTATTTGTTGACATACAAGTTTATTTACGTTCCATTTTCTGGTGTTGTGTGTTTGGGGTGGATTTTTGGATGACTGAATTTTCTTTCTGCTCGACCGATGAGCCACGTCTCGCTTTGCTCGAGCTTACTTACACTGCACTTATGCACTTTCGGGGCAAGCTAATCTTGCTGCTTGAAACGGGGAAAGGCTCAATCCTGGGATTATGAATGTTAATTATTAACCTTGCTGTCCCGCATTAAATGTCCCTTTCGCACGTCCGTCAGCCTCGAGGTGGGCCAATCCAGGAATCCGATTTTGTGGCGCACCACGGGGGCGTAAAAAAGTGAGCCGCCTGAAACAATCGGATCAGCAAACCGTTCGGAATGGTATGACTTTTTTTTAATTATCGCTGTGTCGTATGCTCTTCCAATGAATATTAATTGGATGATCTAGGTATCTCATCATCTTTGACTGTACGATTTTGTGCCGTATGTGATTTGGGAAAAAATGGACAAGCATTAGATATTCCTTGATGATAGTCAAGCAACAGACTTCTAATCTGGCTTTGGGATTTGGGATGACTTTAGACCTTTTCCTTTCTAGGCTGCAGGTGAAAACATTTTCTTGCTAAAGAGTCAATTGGATGATCTTTTCGTGACTTTTTGACTGTAAATATTGTATTTAAAGTTCATTTATCCTACTTTGAACTTGGTGGTCAAAAAATGCTCTTGTCTTATTTCAACATCTGAAATCAGGGTTAGAATTTAGAATAATACACTATTATTCATGTTCGAAATTCCACATGGATTATGTTTGATTCTATGAAAGGCATTTTTGTCGCAAAAAAAATTTTGAGGGCATTTTTTCATTTGTTCATTTCACAAATCCTTAACGTTGCTATTGGTCTGTAGGGTTGCGATTAGTTAGTGACAATGTGTTTCCACAGATCCTTTTTCTTAAAATTAATACTTTTCACACAATTAAATATAGGGATTCAAAACATCGTAGTCAGTTTTTTATAGATCATAAGAATTTCTCGTTGGAATAATGGCAATAGGCAGTCCGATAATTTTCATTGCCTAATTAAAATGAACAACATCGATTTTCTGTAACGTAATAATAGGAACAGTTCAGGAAACAGGTTTGGGCAGCCACCCCGACCTGCTCAAATAAAACTCTCTTGTCACCGAATCTTATTCCTCCACGGCACTGCCTTAGAACGTAGCAACCACGTTAGTCTAACTACTTAATAGTTAGTTCCTACAGTAGCGTTAGACCACCACTCCTCGACACACCACCAGTTTTCGATCATCGACACAAAGTGGCCATTGCTGTATGGAAATACGAAAGTGGGTCGAGAATTAGTGCTCTTCCTCTACGAGGACAATCTGAGCGGCAAACTCCAGTTTGTCGAATTTACTGAGCCCTTCGGCTCCATTGTGTCATTCAGCACCACAATTTCTTAAGCCCTTTGGTTCCCTGTATAGTGTCATTATGCACGGCAACTCCTCTGGATCCCTTTTCGTGCCTTTTAGCACCACTTCCATGTTGAGCCATTCAGCTCTCGACCTGTTCGCCTAGTCCCCGTCGATGGACCTAACCTATTGCGACGAAAAATTCCCCGACTAGAGAAGTTTTCCCGAAACCGAGTTAACCGGTCAGATGCCGAAGTCAGTCCGGCGATTCCCGTGGAGCAAGGCGTCCAGTTCACTGGTGCCCGCGACTGGTTGTGGTTTTGTCGCGATCTACTCGATTTAGCCCCCGGCAGTGAATCTATCTCACGCCGACGGAGAGTTCCTCGGAGAAAGAAGTTCTCCCGATACCGATTCTTGTTTGGTTTGCTCCAAGGGGTGAGTCGCTTAGAACAATGTACCATACACATTGTATCACCTACGCTAACAGAATATAAGATTACGATTCACAGTAATACACGATCATTTCACTTGTTACCACAATGTGTGGCACAATGAGGCACACTTTTGACAACTCAAAAACAGTCAACAAAGTGTAGTTGAATAGTCATAGCAACCATTGCTTTTGTTTTACTGAACACCATGGCACACCGTGGCACATCGTGGCACATTGCGGCACAAGCTACCACGCTGTTTGTTTGTGAGCACAATTCGATTTGTGCTAAGCGACTCACCCCTTGGTTTGCTCTAAATTTCTCTTGGGCCAACAGGTAGAGTACCGTTATCTGTCCGGCGCTTCCCGGTGGAACGTGGCGTTCGTTTCGCTGGCTCCTCGACAACCTAAACCCGGTGCTCTGTCGGGGCCTAATCGGCTAGTCCCCGGCGATGGATCCAGCTTACTCCGACGGAGAGTTTCCCAGTGATGATTGCTCTATCGAAACCGTTACTCGCTGTTCATCACGCCATTTCCGCTGTAAGGTGGTCATGACCACGTTCCACTTGTTTAAGTCGCTTGTTATTCTATACACGACATCATCTTGGTTGATGTCATGTCGTCCCATTTTAAGCATCTCCCTGCGTATCGTTTCGAACCTCGGACATTCGAAGACAACATGCTTCAGTGTTTCCTCGACATTCTCACACTTCGGACACAACGATGACTTTGCATGCCTGAACCAATGAAGACACTTCCTGAATCAGCCGTGGCACGACAGGAGCTGTTTCAGGTGGAAGTTCACCTCTCCGTGCTTTCTATTGACCCACGTCGACAGGTTTGGGATGAGCCGATATATTCACCTTCCTTTCTTGCTGCCTGCTTAGTCATCAAATCGATTTTTACCATCTTTCCCACGATCCTGGTGTTTCTCCGATTGTGTCCCTCGATATCCTACGCCACGGTGATGACATCGCGGCGATAACTCATACTGCCACCGATGATATTATTCTGTACGCGCTCGCGACTCGTGCGGTTACCAGCCGGAAAGTCCTGTTCAGATTTTCGCGGCTCCGCTTGGTTTTCTACACCGCAACCCAGGCAAGAACCCCCTATCGCAGTATATATGACGATACACTAGCTAGCAGATATCGCCGAAATAGGCGTAGTCGAAGCGGTTGTTGAAGCTCAAGCGGTCGTAGATTATCACTCCCAATTGCAGTTGCTGGTCAACAACACTTCCGTCCTGTGGTAAGCTATCTGCAGTTTGAATCCGTTTATCCAATTCTCGATCGTGTCTATTGTCTCAGTCACCGATACCTTCACTTGTTCAAGTGTCTCACTCATCACCGTTAGTGACATGTTGTCCGCGAAATACACGAATTTCCTCGGCAACCGCAGTATTGAGACCCCATCCTACATCACGTTCCAAAGAGTTGGACCGAGAATGGAGCCATGAGGAACGCCCTCTGTGACTTGCATTGAATTCTGCTCTTCGTTCATCTCGTATAGCAACACTCTGCTCTGGAAGTAGCTCTTCTGTATGCGGCATAGATAGCCGGGAACTCTCATTCTGTGCAGTGCTGCGGCGATGGCTTCCCAGCTGGCGCTGTTAAATGCATTCTTCACATCTATCGTGACCACAGCGCAGTGTCGATCTCCTCTTTGCTACTTTTTAGATGCCTTCTCGGTACTTTCGAGCACCGTCCGAATTACCTCCACTGTCGATAGTCCTTTGCAAAATCTGAGCTACATTTTAGACAGTCCGCGCTCAACCTGTTAGGGAGGACTTTTTCCAGGAGTTTCCCGATCTAGCAAATATATAAGCATATACGAGGCCGGACTTCTCTGGCTTTGACAGCGACACCAGCTTCGGTGCCTTCCACATTTCAGGGACGTTCGCTTCATCTAAATACTACTGCAGCACTGTTCTGAACACGTCCCGATACGCCAGGATCACGGCTGTCAATGCCACGCTTTGTATTCCATCCGCACCGGAGGCTTTCTTTGATTTCAGTCGCATCGATGCTTCTGCGAGCTCGTCGTTAGTCACTTGCCACTCGTACGTGTTTACTTGTTCTTCTTCGCCGTACGGTTTCGGTGGCCAGATAGTAGGATCGTGCTTCGGGAAGAGATCCTCAACGATTGTCTTCAGTTAACCCGGATACATTACAGCTGGCCTCGACAAGCCCTTCATCTTCACCATCACGACATGACACGCGCCCCCCTAGGGATTGGCGTCTACTACTCGGCAAAGCTCCTTGTGACAGTCTGACTTGCTAAGCTTCATCTCCCGTTTTAAAACGGTCCTAGCTTCCCGAAACGCCGCCATGCATTCCCCCTAACTGGCTTCGAAACTGTTCTCTGAGCCCGCCTACTGGCTTTGAGACAGGCAGAGCGTAGCGTACTGAGCGTCTAATTCTACCAGAAAGCTGGACGTCATCTATTGCGTTGCTTTAATTTCAGCGGAATTGTGGCGTCACAGGCCGTCATCATCCTTCTTGTTAGATCAACCGCATCAACGTTCTCTGTCCCGCTGCCTAGCCAAGGTGCCTCCACGAAGAGGTCTTTGCGGAAGGCTTTCGTCTTCCACTTTCACTCTCCGGTCATCCTGTCGATACTACATGATTACGTCGGCCGATACGGTAGCGAATCGCTTGATGGTCACTATGGGCATACTTCTCGCATACTCTCCAGTCCATGTTCACTGTCAGTAATGGACTGCAGAACGTGACGTGGATAACAGACTCCCTCCCGTCTCTCCGAAGTGTGCTAACGGAACCTTCATTGCACAATCGTACGTCTAGCTTGGCTAGACCTTCCTGCAGGATACACTCTTGTTTAGATTACGCTACTGACCGCTCCCCAGCCAGGCATTGAAGTTACCAGCAATGACTACTGTCCTTTGGTCGATCAACGTCTCGGTTAACTTCTCCAGCATTTGGCTGAACGTTCTATTACTTCCTCAATTGGAATGTTCCCATACCTCGTAGTGCAATCGTCTCGATTCTATCCGCTATCCAGTTACCGTTATCAGGTGGGACTTGATACGAATCTGCAATCAAAGCGACGTCACACATAGTTTCTGTCGCAGACTGCCTCAACAGTTGCTGTGCGGTATTACAGTGATTCAGACTTATATGGGTTACCGTTCCATTACCGTTGGCCTACAGTCTCCGTTTGAACCCACCCGTCTGATGGTCGTTTCCGTCCTCTACGGTGCAAAGCATGTACCTCAGCCTCTTCGTGCAGTCTCTCACAACATGACCCGTTTCCCGCATCTCCAGCACAACCTGGATCTATCCGGGCCTTTGCAAGCCCCTGCAAACGTGCAAAGTCCAAACATTTATTAATTTGAGGGGCGGCTCTCAATAGACATGTCGACCATCCAACCGTAAATTTGTCGTCTTCGTCTTCGGCGTCTTCGTGTGCGGTTGTTACCTTCAGCGCCTTGTCAGCAGTGGTTTCCAGGAGACGAATAATCGCTGTCTGAGTTCCTCCATACCCCTTCTTTAACCGGCTCGTCATGTGCACCTCACCCAAGTTGCACTGTTGTTTCAGTGCACCTCCCAGCTCATCTACCGTCGTGATCTCATCCAGGTCCTTGTCTACGGGCTTAAGGCTGTAACTTCTGCCTCTTTGTCTTGTGCTTTGGTCATAATCACCCACACAGGCGAGCTGTTAATCGTAGGATCCTCCATCAACTCAAAGAGCTTCTCGCATGATACTCACCACGTTTTCACCCAAATCCTGCAGCTTGGGGTCCTCTCCGACCTTCTTGAGTCATTAGCTCTGACTAGCACGGCTTCTCCCTTTGGCACCTTCTGGCGTTCCGGGGAGTTTTCTTTCTTCTTTTGATGCACTTTTATATCTTCTTTCCTCTTTTGCTGTTTCCCTTTGCTTCCCCTTCCTAGCTACTCCCTTCCTCCCTGTTGAGTGGCGTCCTTACCTTCGGCAGTGAGAATATTCTTGCAGCTATGCCTCTTGGGCCCGCCTGGTCTTCCATCTCCTGGCGAGAATCTTTTCATCTTTGGAGTCATGGAAACTGGCCTGTTTTCCGTTCCAAAAAACTTCTCTTTCCCCTGTTTAGGAGGAGCTAATAAAACGGTAGAATTTGCCGACTCAACTACCTCAGCCCTCCATGTTAACTCCTTCACTGCAGACACTAGCATATTTTCAACTATGAACACCATCTCCTTAATATTCTTATGGAAATAATTTCTCACATCTACACTCGCCCTGCTCTGCTCTGGCTGTTGCTGCTGCTGCGGTTACTACTGCTGCTTCTCCTCCTCCTGAACTTGCTGAATAATTTCTGCTGCTAGTGGTGCACAGAGGTCGAAAATGCCAAAAACGTGAACTTAATTCACTAGAGCCCAAATCATCGAAAATATTCACAGGGTGTCTTCGAAGGAATTGTTCGGATGAATATTCCCCACAATTTGATAAAATTTAGAAGTATGCATGGCTTACTACGAGTGAATTATAAATATCAACTTTTACACTGACGAGGTAGAAAGTTGGTATTTTCGACAAACTTTTAGATATGCTCATAATCAAGAATTTTGTTGAACAATTTGAATTTGTAGGACTAACGGTTATCAATTTATAAAGCGTTTTCTATGACAACCCCCTTAAATTTAGTTTTTTAATGTAACATTTTCCTCTGTAACTTTTAGTGCATACGACGTTCCAGATAAATGTTGCGGTATTAAAACTACATAATATTGTTGAAGACTGTATGTAAAAATATCAATTCGTTTTAAAGTGATTGGAGATTTTTAAACTCACCAGCAGTACCTATCGACATACAACGAAAAAACCTGTTTTAATCCACCTAGCGGTGCAATTGTGCCTTTCTCATTTCTCTAAACTATAGCACGGAGGCTTTTTATGTTCAACATAGTTGTGGAAATGTGCATTACATTCTTAGTACACTTTGCATTTATACACAATGGCTTGCCAGCCACGAACTTGATGAGCTACGTGTCGACGGTGAAACACTTGAAACAAAAAAATATCGTACTTCATTAGCCTAACCAGTATTAGATCAATGTTATCTGCTTGCTAACTCATTTTGTCATGCGGGGGTGGGTATGTGAGGAGGGCGAAAGTTCTATGAACGAACAACTCCCCAGCTTAAATTGGTATGCTTTGTGATATAGTGGTGGTTTAAAGATGATGGGGTTGAAGGGGAGGGGTGTGAGGGCTGAGGGGTGATTTAAGGAGATTTTTAAGGGAGGGGAGTGAAAGGTAGAGGGGAGGGGGATGTAACCCCTCTCCTTAAACCATCAACTACGCCCCTGTTAAAATCCAGAAACCTTATGCGAGTCAAAAAAAAATTTGACCGGGATTTGGTTGACGTTTTTCAGAGTGAATGCATAACCTTTCTGTATGAGAAAGACAAAAATGTGCCAAAATCCAAAAAAGTGAATAGTCGTCAAATTTTTTTTCGAGTTTGCATCAAATCTCGACGTTTCATGCCCCTTGAAGACATTTAGCATCACACATAAAAATTCTATTTTTAATTTTTCCTATAGTTTATATGAGAAATTTCTGTATGGCCGCACTCTGAAACCCGTAATTCCGGAACCAGAATTCCGATCGATCCAAAATTCAATAGCAGCCGATGTGAAGGTTGCACCTTTCATTTGAGACTAAGTTTGGGCAAATCGGTCCAGCCATCTCTGAGAAAAATGAGTGACATTATTTGACACATACGCACATACATACACACACATACACACATGCACACACATACAGACTTTTTCCAATCTCGACGAACTGAGTCGAATGGGATATGACATAACCTTTCTATATGAGAAATGTAAAAAAACCGTTTTCCACTATTAAACCTCCAAATCATGAATGAAACATCACCGCATCACCTGGCGCCAAACAAAATGACGACCCCATCAGGTGTCATAGTCATTCGGTTACCCAATCGATTATCCATTCGAAGCAAAAAAACCGAAAAGTGATGGCAAATGAATCAATTAATGGCCTGTCCCACCCTGATGACCTCTGAACAAACTTCAGCCTTTTTCTCCCGGTCATATATACTTATACCATATAGTTCAACCGAAACCGAAGAAAATGCCAATATTGAATTATATGCCACCTGACACCCTGAACTGTGCAGAATCTTCGGTGGTAATGGAACAACAAGTGGCAGCCGGAAAAAATCTGAAAAATTCATTCAGCGCCGTTTGGATGGTGAATGGGCGTCGAGCGGGAAATGCGAGTTTACCGAAGAAGCACAGCACACTGCATGTCTAATTCAATTAAACAGTTCCCGGACGGGTTGGGTTAGGTTAGGTTAGGTTATGTTATGTTCATCGGCAGCCACCACAAATGCCAACCAACTCAGCACGAGTGGTGATCGGGATGATGAGCCGAAACGTTAGGGTCAGTTAGTATCGTTGCCGGCGTCGAGTATGGTGAGGCCTGAAAAACCAGGACGAGCTTTCGAAAAGTGCGGTTGCCTTGAGTGATTGCCACCAGAGTGAGTGGTACTGCACGGACTGAAACCGGTATGGGCCTAGGGAAAAAAATAGTTACATGTGGTGCTGCTGGTGCCGTGTTTCCATTCTGATTTTGAATTATGGGGTTGTGGATTTAAATTTTCAACGGGCATCAGCTCTCGAATCGTTTAATTAGTGATGTATGGTGGTTGGGTGCTGTTCGGTGCGTCTCGCGTTGTGAAATTGATGGGAAATTATGAGCGTTTCTAAAGTGTAACTACACACCACGTTGATGCGCTCGATTAGGATTAGACAAAGATGCCGGTTGAATTGTATGGAGTTTTTTTCCTATATCATAAAGATAACAGATAAATCAGCATGTTCAGATCCTTGGTTGGATAGTTGATTGGGTACAAATTTGTTCATAATCGACAATTACAAGGCAAATACAACTATCAAACTTTTCATTCATTTTGATTAATTCGTTTCCATTTGTCTTTGTTTTAGATTTATTCATGCAATGCGTGTGATTTGATTGACTAGAGTTGATTTTTTGAGTAATTTGAACAAAATATAATTTGAAAAAAAATCGGTTTTTTCTCGTTATTCACCCTTTGGACCTTGTACTAACTACCTTTTGTTCTAGCTGCCAAGCTATATTAAACAGATCATCAATTGATAGTTCTTCAATTCGTCCAACGAGCTCGTTGACATATTCCTGGACACCACCCTCAACCGAGAGGCGTCAATAAAGTTTGTCCAGATTCAACTCCGGAGCTGAAAATCTGGCGCTTCGCGTACCCTTACGATATGGTTAATCAATCTCCGTTTTCGATGATTGAGTTCTCACTTGCTCTCTTGTCGTGCACAAGAGCACATAACGTGCTGGAAGCTCTAGCAAAATTAGATGTTTCTTTACACAGAGACAGCACCACCACCGGCGTCACCTGTTGTAATTCGTCGCTGGCGCAAACATGAATTGGAGGGTTTGCACTGTGACCACCCAGCAATCCGGTACGACATTGGTCAACAAAACCAAAAGAGGTCGAGAACCTACGAGCGAAAGTGGAAAATGGAACTTATTTACGAGATTTTGTTTGTGGAAGCACTTATTTGTCTGTTTGCTTGTATGTTTTATACATCAACAGACATACCAAAGCTCCAATGCTGTTGGACTATTAAATTGTTATAAATTTTATAACAATGGAATCGTACCCTAAAATCCGAGTAAAAAACGATAAAAAATGTCAAATGTTGTTAACAGATCGGTTTGGAAAATCGTAGGCGAAGAGTTACTCGAGACTCGTTGAAATCGACAGCTGAAGCAAAAAAAAGGTTTAAAATTCTTTGTAGACCAGCGATGACTCCATGCATACTATAATCAGTGCGCCGGAATGGCAATCGGAACTAGGGTTCGTCGCGGTGCGGATGTGGGCGGTAAATAGATTGTCCGCACCGCAACCGCACAAAAATAATAAAACCGCACCGCTTACCGCAACCGCACTTTATTTACCGCACCGCACCGCGCGGTAATGCGGTAAATGCGGTAAAATTTGTATATTTTTGAAAATAGTGCTGAAAAATTGTACATTTGTGTAACCATATATAATAAAATGTTATTCACACGAAAATTAACTTTTACAGACTTTTCAGAATGTAATGTTTATGAAAAAAATCAACTTTTGCATTTTCTATTAATAAAATTCCGTACATTTTAAGGCAAACATTATACATTCAAAAACGTTCTACTGCAGTAATAGGAAATCTTTTATTTTAGCAACCCTTTAGTTAATTGAAAAAAGTGGAATAAAAATGTAATAAGAAATTAAATTGCATAGTTTTTTGTTTAAATTTTAACATTTTCAATGTTTTTGACATATGAAAATGAAATGTATGATTTTCGCATTTACGTAGTAAAAACCACCTTTCATTCTTAAAGGAATTTCCCAAAAAAAATTTATGGTCGAAATACCAGTACTTTTCTATAGTAGCGCATATAGTCCAATACAGTAAAATAAAAACATATTGAATTTCATCAATAAGAACGACGCCATATTTGACGAAAAAAAATTGCTCTATACATTACATCTAATCAGGAGTCCGGTCTCAACCGGTACAGAATTATTGAACATTAGAAAAACTGCAAACAATGTATGATTTGTAGCATACAGCAGAAATAATTTTTAAAAATAGGGGGTTTTACGGACAAAATATCCCAAAACTCTAACTTCCGCATTCTTTAAGAAACAGATGTATTCTCATTCAAAACTAAGATTGCTCCCTTTAAAAAAGTATGAAGTGTAATTTTCTAACGGCTAGTTCGAAAGTTCTAGCATTTAATGTATTTTCTTCTAATATTTTCTTCAAGAAAGCTACAAAATAGTCTTAACTGAAAACTATTAGGACTTAATTTGGTAGAAAATTATAGTAAATTTGAATGGAAGTTTGCGAAAAAAGTTATGTAGCATACTTTTTGAGAAAGAGTCCAATAAAATTGACTGCAGAAAAATTCACATTGAATTTACACAGCAATCAAAGAAGATAGAAATACGATGTTGATAAACGAATGATAGAATAATCATCCTAATTTGAACCCCTCCTTATTTTGGATGCTTGATGAAGATAATTATATTCTTTGGGTTATGTTTAAGTCCCAGCATAATTAGTTCATCTCTAATTCCTTTAAATTAGTCAAAATTCACAGTTGAAAAATTGATATCGAAAACGATTCATAATTCCACGATTTCCAACACAAATTGGGAGAAGTGATGCACTTTTAAATTGGATTTAAGAGTGCAAATTTATTGTTTTTAAATTATCTAATAATTTTGTCTCTATTTGGATCTTGCACTTTATGTATTTGGAATTGTTAGTTTGTGAAGTTTTACTTAGAAGTATAAAATAACTAGTCCAAAATATGTCGTAAAAATAATAGCGTCAAAATATTTCGGACACAGCTAGAATTTCTTTCGTAACAGTGCAGTATGTTTATCAATTTATCAATAATTTTTTTGCGGTGCGGTTGCGGTAAAACCGCGCGGTAAAAGCTCTTTCCCGCACCGCATCTGCGGGAAAAAGTGTCTCACCGCACCGCAGATCTTGCGGTGCGGGTGCGGTAAATACCGCGCGGTTGCGGTAATTACCGCAACCGCGACGAACCCTAATCGGAACATTTGCAACGTTTATGTTGATATATTCCAAAATAACTGGGCGCCTATACGATTTGGCAAAGTGTCGGCGGTGAAATAAAGCTCTTGCTGTATTCTTCCAAACAAACAGGGGATCCAGTTGTATCAGCTGGCAACAGTTGTTAAAGCTAGTTGGTCGAACAGGATCTCTCCACGGCAATTTACGGAGCGCGAAACGTAAAAAGCGACGCTGTACGGTTTCAATTCTCTCAACGCCGTTATTGTAATTTGGGCTCCACACTTCAGGGCAATATTCTAGGATTGATCGTGATAAAGAGCAGTACAATGATTTTACCAACTGCGTAGGAGACGTCTTGTTTAAAGGTTAGTTGAGAATCTTGAATCACGCTTAGATCTTTCATGTGATTAACACGTTCACTTTTGGTTTCTAATAGACAGTAGTTAAAAAAATCGAATGCTTCTTCCTTGAAAATGAAATTACCGAGCACTTCTTCGGGTTTACACACATGCGGTTCGTGTCACATCAATCAGCAAAGAGTTGAATTTGATGAGAGCCTGGAAATGCCAACGATCGAAATATCAGAAGAAATGTTGCTTCTACATGAAAAGGATCTGCAAACTGAACATCTGCCAGCGCCACACGAACGAGAAGAACTCTTCTCCGCAACGGCAACGAAAGATGGAACACTGGGAAGAACCCATGCACTGCAACATAGAATTCAGTTCATTCCTGGCTCGACTCCAAAACGGGTCCCGGCATACCGATGGTCTTCTACCGTCGAAGAGGTCATAGACTCAGAAGTAGAAAGAATGATGCGCTTAGGAGTCATCGAGGAATGCCCAGGTCCGGAGGACTTTTTAAATCCTTTACTTCTAATCAAAAAATCGAACGGTAAATGGCGTATATGTCTTGATTCTGGACGCCTTAATCAGTGCACAAAGAAGGATGATTTTCCGTTTCCGAATATGATGGGTATCCTACAAAGAATTCAAAAGTATTTTACCGTGATTGACTTATCGATCTTACTATCAGGTGTCATTGGACAGTGATTCGAAAGACAAAACGGCATTCAGGACCAACAAAGCGCTTTTTCGTTTCGTTGTAATGCCGTTCCCACTGTGCGATCTTACGAAATTATTTAGCATTGGATTTCTTATTCTAGGATTAGTTCACTTTTTCTTAGGGCTAGGTCAATAAACAGGTTTGTATGTACAATGCATAAAATTTCATTTTCTTTCCGGTTAGTCTTGTAGAAGTAGAGGTGAGTAACATAACATTCCGGCTACCAATGAAATTTAAAAGAAATTCAACGGGTATTAGCGGTGGAAGTTCAAGCTTCTTGACAGTGATTAAAGGTACACGGGCTATGGAATGTATCTTACCATGATACAGGCCTCCTCTCGCTTCCAGGATGCTTTCTTCGTAGTTGCACCGATTCCGATAGCAGGATACTATCTGGGAGTGGGGTGTTGTAAAGGAGGAACATCTGTACGCGAGCTGTTGGTTTGAAAATTTCAATTGGCCACTTCACTTTAGCCAAGTCTCAGCCGCGGGTTCTAGGATCCCCCACGGCGAGGCTTGGTTCTTTACAGGTGAACCACGAACCGCCCGGTTCCTCTGAACTTGAGTCAGAAGCTCGTTTAGTTACCCATTTAGTAGAGGCTGAGATCTCGTCCGGCGGCTCTGTTCCCTAAGCAAAGTTGACGCAGGGCTGCTAGTCGGTAAGAGAGCGTAACACAGAATCCCGCTCTGTGTTACACTGGGTGGTATAACTTCAACCGGAAGTAAGCAGAGCTTCGGGATGCCGTATTCAACAATGCCGAACGAGAATCGGTCCACAGATATGGGATAGTGGTGATGTCGATAATGTTCTGAACTTGTCTCAGAAGTTTGGACAGGAGTTGAGCTGTATATCGGAGCAACCTAGGACTTGCAAAGCAACAGACGAACTGTACAAGGGCCATCGGCTGGAAATGACCGGAGATAGATGCATGCACCACACGCAGACTCCAAAGCATTGCCGAACCCGCGAATCTCCAAGCGATCGTATCAGGAATCAGTCGCATATGAATCAAATGGCACGTTCCCCATGTTGATCGGAGTTTTGTGCTTTGCCAAGCATCGTTTTTTCATCATTCCCTGATGGAAAGAATTGGGGAAATGGTAAGGTTAGGGGTAAGTAAAATAACGTCACAGAACAATTTAAACAGAGCATTCTGCCCCCCTGGAGGGGTGCTGAATGATCTGCAGGTGCCACAATAGCAAGAATTAAGGTTCAACTGAGAACGCCTCAATAAGCGACCATCTTGGAAAACGAAAAAAGGAAAGTTTTTTCTCAAGCCGTTGAGAAAATCTTCATGAAAATTGATCAATGTCCTGCAACAATGCACT
The DNA here is from genome assembly GCF_030247195.1 of Topomyia yanbarensis. Lineage (NCBI taxonomy): Eukaryota > Metazoa > Arthropoda > Insecta > Diptera > Culicidae > Topomyia > Topomyia yanbarensis. The sequence continues at coordinate 100,825,572 of NC_080672.1, read as the reverse complement.
GTGCAAGGGCCAGACTTATGAGCTGAGTCTAGGGACATGATTTAGAGCCGCAAGTGTATGTCTACTTAGATGACATCATCATAATGTCTAATTCTGTTGGTTGATGATTTTTTTGGGATTTCGCCTTTACTTAGAGAAGTCAAGATGATATCGGGTGTGTGAGCTTTTAAAAAACCCGCCCATAGAAGAGAGCCTCAGCCGGGCCCTTCCAAAACACCTCAGCAACCTCTTCCGAAGGAGGAGTGGCGCTTAAGTTGCTGGTGGTTACTAAACTAAGGCTCGTTCGTTACAATGCAATGTGTCTTAAGATTCCATTTTGCTGATATCGACAGAAACAGTGTTACTAGTTTTGAAAGAGGAGAGGGAGCTGTCACTATTGATGTGGCGGAAACCTGATCCCCGACAAAACAAAGATGGCGGCCATTTTCTTTGGCAACAGAATTGATTTGTAACGAGGCTAAGCTATAGTTGTCAAGTAGCCTCACTGCGCCTGAGTGGAGAACGGAGTGATCGGAGTCCGGATAAAGTAATCCTTTGAGGGAAGATCTCATAATGGGTGACTGAAATCTCATAGCACCATTATCTTATCAAAAGATTCAAAAAAATCCTAAAAAACACATTTTTATGAGCTATTGATGTAGAGGTCCCCTTAAGCTAAGAGAAGAGACGACAACAGGCTTCTTGCTCTTCTTAATTTTCCCGACTAGGCCCGGCAGTAAATCTAAAGACAACAAGCGTTCATCGTTGCCAGATTCCTTTTGTATGCTTTTCGCAATTGCTGAAAATAATTGTACCTCGAACATCGCACCTCAACCAACAATTTACAATGCATAAGCTACATTTAAAAAATTAATTTAATTTTTATTCGTGTCTCTCTTAACAGTAGACGTAACTATATCGTCATTTAGGACTTTTATTCAATTTGCATGAAATGTTGATGTGTATGAAAAGTAGCCAGAATAGATTCAGCAGCACTGTTTTCCATCCCGTTGATAAATATAATAAACGCTCATGATTGGCAAAACGACCAATCAGAAGCTGGTTCAATATTGAGGTTAGGACTGGATCAAATTGGCTACGCGATTGTCTTCTCTTCTCTTAGCCCTTAAGTGAATCGTACTGATGTCACTTCTTATTTCTGGGGTAATTTTTCAATCGGACCTAAGTAACGTCACAGAGAAATGACGTCCACAAAGAAACAAATCAACGCTTTTTTGTGAAAAGGGCGATACTTACAAATGTAAACATAAGGCTTTTTTCATACATGCGAATGAGGGCCTTGAAGCGCAACAAATTAACCTAAAAATTTGGATTCTACGATATTGCTTTCTTAAACTACAGCAAAAAATACAACGGGCGAAACTGTATTTTTGTTTGTTTATTTAAAGTTTCGCCCTCCACGCTCCATGCAAACAAACAGGGCGATACTTTTTTTTGCTAGCAGTTTAGAGGCGAAACTGCTTTTTCGTATTTTTTTTAGGATTATGAAGCTGATACCAGCTGTAAATAGTAACAATGATCTCTATTGAAAAAACACGGACGAAATCGGTGTTATTGTAAAAAACCGTAAGAGCGATGCTTCAATGCTGATAGGTGGGACCGAAAAAGTAAACAATCGCCAAAGGGGCGATACTATCATTTTGTCAATTTCAATAGCAAAAACAGATTTTAATTTAATAATTTCAAATACTTTATGAAGTTTTGGGTTTCGATCACTGAATCATGCAATCTAGGATGTAAAAAACACAATAGTCCTTAAATAGGAAATAAAACCAAGTCTGGAAATATTAACTGTTGATTTTCTTTGAATGGTGTCACTGCTAGTATCGCCCTTTTCAAGAAAAAGCGTTGAAATAAGTCTATAATTCGGGTGTATACATTTTCACAAGTATTCGTTAAAACAATAACGTCACCATATTAACATATCGCGAGCCATTCTAATATTTATGTCAGCTGCCAGTAGCGCACCTGGAGGGGATAGGAAAAGATGGGGTAAAACGCACCCCCGGGGTAAAATACACCCCTTGCTTAGATCTAAAACAGCTGAAAATTTTTAGAGAACCCCAATTGCCTTTGAATAGACCGCTAATTTTTACACAACTTTCATGATCCAAATGGACGTCTGTACTTTTTGTTTACATTGAGTGCCTCTATTTGTTTAATTTCTCTCGATTATTACGGTGTCACTGTGAAACTTTTCCCTAATTTTCCAATCCAAATCGAAAGATGGCTGCTTTGAATAGGACATTGTACAAAGAGTTAAGCGGTAAATGTAAAAGGAGTGAAAGCATACTAATAGAATCTCTCATTGTTACTTTGATCCTTTTTAAAATTTTCCCCTGATTTAATTTTAGATTGAATAGATCGAGCCTTATGGTTTCAATTTTCGTACTGGACTCTTTTCGAGCCAACTACTCACAAGGGACAAGAGCGCCTAATCAATACGGTCACTTCACCGTACACACTACAGTGCGTCGCAGAATGAATCAATTAGATTTCAGGACGGAATAACTCTTCAAATAAATTGATAACACATTTTGATAGTATTAGAATTTTTTATTTTCAAATTTAAAAATTATTTCACTTTCTTGTTGTATTTATTTTTTTAATATACCTAATTATACTTATAATATAAATACCAATATTAAAATAATCATTGCCGAAAGGTGGCCTTAGCCAATTAACTGATAAGTTGAGAGAAAATAAACCAGACTCAATTTCTTAGTAAAATTAATGAATACTTTTTTCCAAAAATTCAATAACACATTTAACTAAATCGTTCAAAACAGTTTTAGAAAATGTAATCTCTGTTGTTTTCCTCCAGAGTTATTTTTTCTTTCTTTGATTTATCATTCTTCATGGATGCTCGACTTCAAACCTATCAAAACTGTTTCGGCTTTCGTTAATGAAAAAAAAACAAATAGGTCGAAGACCCGTTTTTATCAGCCCCTTTGGTGTAACTTTGCTTGATAAAATGGGGGCAATAACAAAACATATTTAATAATTTTCTTTTTTCAACCGAAGCTGTGAAAATATTTAACATTATTCCGTATACATATTCTCATAACTCTGGCTGGTTAACGAAATCGGGTCGAAAAGCTGACAAAATTAGGGGCTGATAAAAACGGGTTTTCACTGTAATTTCAATTAACCAGTCGTTTCGTTTTCAAGCAACATCAGCATCACTGAAATTCTGTGGCATGCAAGTTCCCATCCAAGTTTAGGGAGTAAGCAGTAAATCAGCAAGAAGTTGTATGCAACCTTTTATCCGCCGATGCTAGTGGCCCGATAATATTTCAAAATATCGATAAATTCATTATCGGTAGTTATCTGTAGACCGTGTTTTTGTTTCAAAAACATGAAGCCGATAAAACTAAAACACCGAATATCGGAAATGACGAAAGACACATCGTCGCTATTGTGCTATCTTATGACAAGCGCCATTAAGCACTTTTCGAGAAAAACGATTTTTAAAGTTTGAGATTGAATATCTTTAAATTTATAAATGTTAGAAGCTTTTCGGAGAAGGCATTCGATGCTTCTATTTTTTCTGAAGTAAACTCTCGATTTGTGCGAAGATCGGTTGACTATATTTACAGTTTTTGCTTAAAATGTAAACCAAAGTCGCTCACATACGTGTCATAAGTGTGTATTGATGATAAAATATGTATGACGTGTCACAAATGTGTACAGAAGATTTCATATAAAAATGGATTATAACTGATTCGTAAAATTATGCGTTATAGATCACTATGTCCAATACCATACTTTTCTATGCGATAGCTGCAATATCAGGTTACAAAATGATGGTATTAGAACACAAAGTTTTTCCAATTTTCCTCCTTTATTCAGGAAAAACAATGAACAAAAATTGGTTTCATTGACAATTTAGAGACAATGTATATCAAACAATGTTATTGTTGACAGGTGACTAGACGAAACAAATGTTCTTCTTGCATAATCCATCACTACATCTCGGTATACTTTCCAAAACAAGTGGAAATCTCAAAAGGAAATTTGTTCAATAATCATGGATATATAAGCCAACCATTCCCAGAAAAAAACTATGGTAGGAAAAGTTTTGCTCCCGAGACAAGAACCTAGCTAATGCTTATGGTTGATCTGCATAGGAATTACCTATGTCATCAGAGACATCTGTTGGCTTGCTATAAGCTTTTCGGCTTATAGCAAGCCAACAAACTAAGAATGTTGTCTCTTTTTTCTTTGTCATACCCAGTAAAGCTCAGCCGGAAATGAACTGGAATTCCGGCTGGTTCCAGTTCGCATTCCGGCTCCAGTGACACAACCGAATCTAACTAGAATCGGTTGTGTCACTGGAGCCGGAATACGAACTGGATCCAGCCGGAATTCCGGTTCATTTCCGGCTGAGCTTAACTGGGTAAGATAGAACAACTCGATCACTCGAGAAATTGACGCTTGTCATAATCGTGTTTTGCTATATCTCAGTAACCCAGCAGAATTACAAAATTCTGAAAACGCGACTTTATGGAGATTTTAAAACTTAGTAACATGGCATATCTAACTCAGTTCACCCCAAAATGGCGTTTGTCATAAGATAGCACAGCAGCGACGACATGTAGTAAGTTCACGAGTAGTAACAATCTATAGTATTCAGTAAGAGGCACAAGAAAATATCGGTAGTTTTGTCTTGCCGTCTGTGAATTTGTTATTTCCTTAATCTGATAAAAGGCTTATGCTAACAAGATGTCGTTGCAAATAAACATTCAAAATACAAATATTAATAAAAATACAAAAATCGGTAGATCTGGTCACCATGACGATGCCATTACTATTCGTCAACCTTGCTATAAACTTGGAATGGTTAGGGATGCACTAGGTGAAGACGCTGAATCCCTCTGGATAAAGACTCGCCATCTCTATCTTATTCTTATTATTCATCTGTAAGTGTCATTCCAATCGAGCAAGAGACCTGTCAAAAGCACTCAATCCGAAGAAAATCGCTTCGAGAACGAGGGCCGTTGACAGGTCTCGTGCTCGATTGGAATGACACTGACAGATAAATGGTAAACAAACGATAGACGTGTGGAGTCTTTATCCAGAGGGATTCAGCGTCGTTAGCCCTAGGGATCCAGCCACATCCAACTGTGTAATTTAAGAACGATATCGAAGGTGTGTTCAGAAGTGATTCAGTTCTAGATTTATAATTTATAGCAGTTGTAAAACTAGTAATTATAAACCTAAAAACAACTCTTCAGTAGCAGTTTCATCGGGTTTTAATTTTTTTACATTTTGTTACCTACATATCAATTCTAGAGTATCATATTGAGTCATCAAACAGACTTGCAACCGAGTGTTTGTGCAACATATTTTCTATGTGTTCAAAACACAATTCTACAAACTGTTTCAAATTATTAAACGAAACGCTCTGGCAAAGATACAATTTCGTTTGTTTCAAGTTTAGTTCTACTTTGAAACTCAAATAAACTGTTCTACGATGCAAAACATGCTCTCTATACGTCATCCAATAGGTTTGCGTATACGCTAGCCGTTCTACACTTCTGCGCAATTTTTTGTTCCAGATTGCATACAACATTGCTGGCGTACAATAACGGTTTTAAAGTATACCATCGGAACATTAATCCAATTCAGAAAGTAACATGTGAGCTTCCAGATCAACTCTTGCCTACTTGAGCTTTAGGCGAAAAGTAAACATTTTTGAAACTGCACTAATAAATTGTACCAATTTTCACAGCAGTCAAACGTAATTTACCTATTTTATTTCCAATTTACGGTCTTCTCAGGACATTTTCGTGTGTAGCACACGATCACGGGATCATCTTTGCTAGGCTTCAAATAATATTAGTTTGCATACATCTATCAAAAGATCTTATTCTGTGTTCCCTAGTATTTTGGCCTTTCTATGGTTTGTAGAAAATTTCATCCAATTGTTTATTACACGGCAAGTGGAAAGTGACTCGCTTTTGATATTTGTAGGGCAACTTTTTCACAATTTAAAAAAAAATTAATATAGAACTTCAATTAATCGATTAGGATAAAACAAGAAAGAGAGGGGCAGAGGTTTTGGACCAGTTGACTGTGTGTGCGTATAGTACATAAAGCAGGGACCTGTTTCTTGAAATTTTAGGTATATTTGTAAAACTCAAGAATTGTTTTTTATTACAATATATCACAAAACAGTCAACTTGTGGATCAATAGGTTTTGCAGTTTCTTGTAGCAGTGAAAACGTGTTGATAGTTTATTTCACCTTTATAAGGTATTAAAATACTAGTTGAAACGACCGGTAGAAGGGGATGTTGGTAACTTAAATGCATCTGTTCACATCTCTAACTGTTTTCAGTTATATTGTCCAAAGTGAACTCGACAAGATTTTGACATTCCGATACTTTTTAGTTTGACAATGGTCCAACTAGGACCAACCAAAAAACAATTTTGTTCAAAAAGTGTTCAGCTAATCACAACTGTAGCAACATACAGGTAATAAGATAATTGAACCAAATTAGGATTTCCAAATAGTATGTTTCAGACATCATTGCATTCGTATCTTGACGATTTGCTGCTAGGCATATACTACACTTAACAATAAAATGAAATAACATTTGTAAATCATACGTACAGCAAAATATTAAAAAAAACTATTAAAAAATATTAAAAAGCTATATTACTGTTTAAGTTTGCTTGAAAAAGTATGTCAAAAAACTACCGAAACGTTGGAATTGGATTTCGTATATTCTTTCGGGTGTGTTTCTTCGAAAAAAAAACTTTGAAATGGTTTCTGAAATTGATTTGAATTAATATAAAATTTTATTTTGAAATATTTAAATTCTCCAGCTTCCATAAATTATATAACCAAAGTATTTCTCACGCAGAACGATCTGAATAGTCAAAAAAAAAAATTATTCCCCAATACGACAAATGATTTGAAAGTTGCAATTAGATCACAGTACCTACACCCACAAGCCGTTAATCGATTACGGCACAAAAGGCTCGGTTCAAGCCACTTAATAATTATAACTTAAACTAGGATCAGTTTTTAGGCTTTCTCTCATTATTAATACATTATTTACTGTCTTTGTAACAAGATAAAAATTTGATCGCTTTTTCCTTTCCGACTCTGGAAAGAGCATATTTTTAATTGAATGGCCTATGGTTTTGACAATTTTTCTAGTATCTAAGCTATAGAAAATGTGTAGTAGATACATATGAGTAAGTACTTCTTTGCGGTTGGTATTTGCGGAGTTTCAAACAAATCAAGTCACTAGTATTCCTTATGAGACTCGAGCCTAGCGGAGGAAAACGAGGTGTCTATTTGAATTCGAAACTTTCATGCGGCGAGGCCCAATATTTAGAAATTAAAACCATTCAAGTAATATACGGAAAACAAATTTATAAATTTGTTTGCTTTTAAGTTTCATTTCTGTTATTTAAAAAAAATCGCCATTGATATACACCTAGAATAACACAGAAGAGCAATTAATGAGCTTGGAGTAACAAATCATCCTTCAAAGTTCAATTTCCCGCAATCCCATGTTTATCGATAACGGAAGCGATCCGCGTGGTGATTTTTGGAATCTAGCTTCTAACGCTCTCAAATGCTAGAGTATGTGCACAGAAAACGTAGCACGGAGAGCGCTAGAAGCTGGATTCAAACCCCAATAGTCAGAAGCTAATGTAGATCGTAAAATCGCACGGAGGAATGTTAGTTCGACACTAATATTCAATGCAAATATAGAAGACATAGTGCTGCATCGAATCTCTTTGAAGTTGAAGTGGAATTGCACAGTCCACTCTTTCCAGGACATGGGTTCCGATGGTCAAGTTGAAATTTAACATTTCGTGTCTTACGCACTTATCGTTGCTCAAAGTTATGAAATTTTTGATGCATCACTCTTAGATTATAGAGTAATTGCTATTTGGTTTTATTTAAGTTTTATGGTAGTTTTAGCAAAGCATGACTGGGCATGCTGTTTTGTATGATTTACGGGTTTTAGCCCTAGAACGTTGTACTGGGGTACAAATGTACCCAACGCCTTCTTTGGAGCCGTGTGAAGACGAGAATTCGGCATGTCGGAACCGACTAAAATAATAATTGCACTTTTTCAAAAATATCGGAATTTTATTTTATAAAGTTTGTAGACCATTCTTACAACTTTTAAAATCATTTGATTATTTTCTAATCGGTTAAAAATTCGCAAAGCTATAGTAATTTTTATAAAGGTCAAAACCGCGATTTTTTCACTTTTTTTGTTTAAACCAATTTATGTATCATTGATTCAATAAATTCCGTACTTTAACTTACACAGCTGCTTTCGCAATTGAAAAAAGGAAGAAAATGATGTACTATACATTTCTTTTGTTTGCATTTGTACCTTCGAAAATTGCGATCAAACGCGTGGGGTACATTTATACCCCTGTGCAACGTTCTAGGGTGGAAAACGCAAGTGCAACGTTCTAGGGTTAAGAGTGCTCCAAGAACACTTGAAAAAATATCAATAAAAATCGATTCTTCGTTGACACTAAGTGGACTGTCGCTTTGCCCAACTGAGCTATCGCCGCAATATTGAAAGACGAGGGTTTTGATCATGTTAAGCTACAGGTTTTTGGAGCAGCGCAATCAGATATGGTCAAGGCTCCGAAAATGGCAACCACAGGCGAAATTATTTTTTATCAAATTTTGCGTCAAACTGTTTGTTTTCCGTATGTATATAACCTCTAATATTAAAAAATATGAATGGGGATCCCAGAAAAAAATTTCATGTCTGTCATTTATGAAAGTTTGTTGATGCTACTTGCATGACCTGAAAGTGACTAAAAGACCGTAAGGAAATAAAAAGGTAAACAAAATCCATATTTTCAACATTTTGCTTGCAACAACATTTTTATATCGTAGTACAATTTAAAGCTGATGATATTGCTTGAAAATATTTAATGAGTATGGATTATTGCTTATTTTCAGTTGTGAAGTAATGGAAACCAAATAACTTGTAACGTGACAGATCAAAAATTCAAAAAAGTTTTGTGGACCACACCAACAGCATGCATACAATGTCTAACCTGCATTTTTTCTTACTACTTTGAGTCTATGTAACGTGACAGATTTTTTCTGCTGTAAAGCAATTCTATCAAGTTTGATTCAATTGCGTCAATATTGGTGACCATCTTTGATTCTGATGAAACCTTTTTCGTTTCATGTATATGGGAGACTAAGTATTTTTCAATATTAAACAAACTATTTTTATTCAAGAGTAATATTTAAAAAGGGCGTATGAGATCTTGAATGCACTACTTTCAATATATATTTTTCGAAAATCGCCATTTGTGCAGCAAAACTATATGATAGCGAGTTCTATGGAATTAATTGTTCTGTGTGAATATTTTTTGGTTAAATGTTTCAAAAAAACGCAAAAAAAAATGTTAAAAATACAAATATAAACAAAAAAAAAATTAAAATACAATTACATTAAAACAAAGTTTTTTTTTGTTAACGAAAGCCTGTAAACTGATGAAACTATAATTGCACTATTAGGAAGTTATTAGTAAGAAAACATTTTTAACTTCATGTATTCTTCTAAATTTCTTAGTATTTGCCAGTCATAAATATAATTTTCTTATGCAATATTAATACTAAATATAATTTCGAAGCAAAATGCTCTTAAGAAATTTTTTTCGAAATATTTTGATTTTTTTTTTCAACAAAAATATCTAGTAGTGAAAATACGTCCTTTTAATAAATTACTTACAAATACCAAACGAAAAAAAACATAACACGTTTAAAATTTAATTGCAAATAAAAAAATCTTTAAAATATAATTGCATCGTAGAGAAAATAACAATAAAAAGTTTTAACATATTTCAATAATTCTTTTAATTTTGAATTTTTATTCAATTGTTTTTTGTTGTTTCTTTCAAAATGGGTTTTCAATTCAAAATTTTCACGAAAAATATCCTTCAAAATGCAGATGGTTTCAAGTTATTTTAGACTTTCTTTCGACATAATATTTTACTTCGCGAAATTACGACCTTTTCAAAAGTTTTTCACGTTTGTTTTGTCAAAACCAATATGTTTTTCAAAATAAACATGAAATTTCCCGTTAATACTCAGTTCCTAGATTAAGGATGATTTGTGTACGATTGTCTTGATATCCTTGCTTCAATGAAAATGCAGAACTGTAACGTGACAGATTCTGGTTGTAACGTGACAGATCATTGAGAATACTCCATAAAATCGAAAACAAAGTTTTTCTTCAGGAAAACTATATTTCGAACTCTTCCTTGCTTTCTAAGCTTCAACTTAAAAGTGTTTTCATGCAAATTTGGGGGCCAACGGAACAGACTTTTTCTATTTAGTCGGGCAACCTCCAAACTAACTGCGAAAATTGTGTAACGTGACAGACGTATCAAAATGACAATAAAGTGAAAACGGCTCATGATAGAAAAAAAATTTCTGTAGAAAAAATGTGCGCTTTAATGACCTTAATAATGTGCAGTTGTGATAGAATATGGTTTTATTGTTTTTGCTGACTTATCTTATGAAATATGCGTAAAAATGTAACGTGACAGACAGAAGCCTGACCATATACGAATAACAAAGACCCCCAGAGCAATATTGACCTCTGGCATAGAAGTACAATGTTGTATACAAATCTTCAATATAGGATACACGGAAGGTATTGGAAATCGTTACTAAATGAGTATGGTGGAATAAAAGTTGAATTATGATGATGGAATGTATCAGTAGTATTCCCAATATGGCGAGTAGTATATGAGTAGTTAGGAAATAGTTCCGAAGATTTGTTGAATGGTATTTATTTATACGGGTAGCTTAATTGTATAAAGCGTCAGTCCACTTTGTCAACGAAGCTTTCTTAAGAAGATGGCGTGTAACGAAACAAAACATAATCAATCGACAAAATTGAAACTTGAAGGGAAGAGGTTTTTTCTCTTCAGCTAATATTTTATGCATCGCTAGATCTAAAATATTGATGTCACCATTGGCTCTCAAACGTGAAACTTTTTCGCTCGATGCGCCAACTAGATTTCATTTTTGGTACCAATCAAATGATGATGAAAATATTTTCTTGCATTGATGATATAGGATGGTTCTTCTATTTTAATTGTTTTAAAATAAATATCACATAGTTTCACCTAAAGTTTGATTACAGATGATAAGAAAACACTCGTTATTTCGTTTGACATCAAAATATTCAGTTGAACTCAATATTTTATTGCGAATTATTGAGATCCGGAATAATTTTTGTATTGTTGAGGTTAGATTGGTTGTTTTAGATATGGAAAATGTTTGGCTAGAAATTGAATTTATCGGTGGATAACCTCTACTGCCAACACCATCCAGTGATTTTTGCCCACCATCGTGTTTTCTATCGAAATTTCAATATCTGAATTTCATTTTAGTATAAATTGAAACCGGATGAACGAATTTTTAGTGATGTAACAAGAAATTTACCATCTGGATATTTTTCAGAGGTAGGAAACATATTTTCTTCATCAATATTACTTTTCATTAGAAGAAATAACATTTAATTATAATATTGATTGAATTTATAAAATTCAGAATTTACTTTCCAATGTGTTTTGACAGATGAAAATAAAAACATCATCATTGCACTCCCATGCCATCTGGCGGTCGACATCCAGCGTTAGATCACGAATATTCTGTATGGTTCTTGAATGGTCAACATGTATATGGAAAACAGCACGTTTTGGTATGGTGAACGTTCTTAACAACCCGTTGTTAAGTATGGTAAACCGACACTGGCTATGTTCAATATTATACCAGGCAATGGTTATTGTATTGTTGGAAGAACGATATTTAAAATAATTTTGAAACGTTTAATGCAATGGTTGGCATATGGTAAACATTTTTGCGGGTAGCCATAAACCGAACTAGACAGCTATCAACATAGGTGGTTTTATAGTCCAGATGCAAGCGTCATAAATAGACAATCTGAAGGACATGGTTTCGGTTCTTAATATTGTAATATTTTTTTGCTGCCTGTAAAGCGGGAGCGTTATTATGTAAAAGTTTTGATTAAAATCAAATCGTGCTTCATGGCCGGAGACACCCTTGCTGGCGTATAGTGACAGATATTGCCCGCGGCTTACTCAATTAACCTACCTTCAGTTAGAGGGGCACGCTATAGAAGGAATCTTTCCCGCTTCAGTCTTGTTTCAATTTTAATTTGCTCAACGTATATTTTTGCAAACCAAAAAAAAAATTGATAAAAATAAATCTGTTACAAATCGATCCCAAGTTCTTTAGATGACATGTTTCGGATGATACCATCTGGACTATATTTCCGCTTTACACCAACGGTATATCTGGTGACCACAACAAATACGTCAAGGTTCACTTGATTGAAGGTTCAGCATAGATCGATTATGATCCAGAAGACAACCGCATGGCATACCGCGGGAGTTAAATTCTTCTAGAACCAGCTGATGTGCGATGTATATGGAAATAATGCTAAAAAATCTTTGCCTCTGATTCGGACTAGACAAGCGTCAATTTCAGTACCTGGCACCGAGCAAAGATGAATCCGATTGAAAGAACAGCACATTTTGATCCTCAAAAAACTCCTCCATAGTGTTTTCTCGTTGCTAAGATATCCAAGAAACCACTTATTTCGGTTTTGTAACAGCGCCCATCAAGGCATTTGCGAGGAATCTTAGGAGAAAATGATTTTCTTTTTTCGAAAATTTGTAGGCACATTAGAACAAGGAAGCGTAGGTATTAGCCGTGGCCTTGTTAGCGTATCTTCCCGGAGTGTTCCTTAGAAAAGTGCTTTAATTTTCCCCACAAACTTTATATGCGGGATATATCGAAAGATCATGCGAGGTACGAAAACTTTTCATAGTTGGTCGGTGTTAAGTCAGACCGTACTAAGTGACCTTGTATTGATTTCGAGAAAAACGAGTTTCAAGTTTAAATCGCCGCATCCTTTACATTATAATTCGAAATTTATTTCTTCCATAATTCATGCTAATTTTAACATTTTACAATTCTGGCAAAAGTTGAATGGGGCTGAATAAATGTTTTATCCAGGGCTATAGTTATCTCACTTTTTGAGAATTTGCGACTTAGTCCGGTCTGATTTAACAACGAATAGTTCTCCCTGTATTTTCCACACCGTGCCTTGATTCTACAACAGTAGATCCAAATCTAGAGAAAATTTTGAATAGGACGTAAGTAACAATGAGAGATTCTGTTTGGGGTCATTCTCTTCTGTTCATTACACGGCCATTTCAACATTTACTACTCTACTCTTTGCATAATATTCTAGTAAAAACCGTCGGCTTTCGACATGTACTGGAAATTTAGTGCAAAGTGTTGTAATGACGTCGTAATAAACGAAAGAGAAAGTAAACAAAGAGAGGCTCTCAATGTTACTTACGTCCTATTGAAAATTTTCTCTAGAAATGTTTGCAATAACGGCTGCTCATGCCCCGCAGCACAAAAAGGCGAACAGGTAGACGAATATAGTTCTGAAGAGCAGGTCCGGCGAAAGGCTTGAAATGAGCCTGGCGGAAAATTAGTTGTTATCTTAAACTGCTCGATTTTTTCTGAACGCAATTGCAAACAACCCAAAACTTCCACTGACTGAAGCAAAGGGTTCATGAAGGAGCCAATCCCATACATCGGAATCAGTGCCCCTGTCGAAACTACACTATCAATCTCTACTTTTCGGGCGGGTAAGTAGACAAGATTCGTGCACGGACGAGTGTTGTTTAGTTAGATCAAGCATATACCCAAGTAGCACGCTTTGTTACTGTATAGTATTTGTAACTCTCTTGGTAACTATGTTATGGAAAAAGCGCACTTTGTTTGTATGTTGTGCAACATGTTCCTGATCGCAGCAAAATAATGAAAACAATAGCTTTGCCATTTGTCGAGCACTGGGTAGTTGGACAGTTCTGTTTTAGGGTGGAATGGCAAACAAAGAGGCATTTGCAACTTGTTAGACTGTTTGTGCAAGTTAGCAAAGTTTCTGATTAGTTTCACAACTGTTATTGATGTTTGCATACTTAATACTATTGGCCAGCTCTATAGTTACATAGTTGCACAATCAGTTTAAAAACTCGTGGAAATTCTTTTCAAATATATCCAACAATAAAAAATATTGTGTAGCAGTTGTGCAACATTTAAAACTTTCAACAAGTTGCAATTGCTACTTGGGTATCGATGATATTAACTGGCTTATCTTTGGTCCGGGAATAGATCATTAAGGGATCGATTGCACTTAATTTGTACCGCAAAGGAGACTTATCGGCATTATTTTTGTCATTGGAGAAATATCCAAATCAACCGCTATTGATCCTGATGGGATTTCGGAGTTACCTTCTCATAATCCAACACTATCATGCGGACTTCAGTACCCGCGAAAAAATGGTTTTATCGGAGGGAAATTAATATAACGAAGTTTAAAAGATTGGAGTAATTGGTACTCAGCTGTGGAATATTTGTAGGATCAGTAATCAACTAACATATTTTCGCTGAGCCGGCGGTCATGATATCCGGGAATTTTCTTTTTCACTTACACAGACCATGTCTGAACTTTCGTCATTACGGGAAGAAATCAGTCCGAATCTTCCCGGTCGAAAAAAATGCGGACGAACATGGTCAGGCGATTTAAAAAGTTTGACGTTTGACTCAACTCGCCCGTGCTAATTGCCCCTAGAAACAAATGCAATTTTCGGATGCGATTTAAAGGCAATTTCAATACTTAGACAAATTTTCTGACGGCTGAAATAGACTTGTTTTTTGCGTTTTTCCAACAGATTCATGTTTGGCTTAAGCTTAAAATAGTTTTTTTTAACAATTGGCATGTTCTCGCATGAATTTTGTTTGTTTCGTGCACTTCATTAAGGCAACGAATGTGGGAAATTGTGAAATCATGTGTAAGTATAGTAGAACAAGATCTTTGAACTAAATTTCTAATGAACTTCAGATATTGGTAAGTTTTGGTATGCAATATCATATTCACCATTAATTCTTCATATAGTTTGGTGGTGTTTATGTGAGTAGATAATGAATCCGAAAATAAGTATTATTTGCAATTTTCAAATAAGGTAACTAAAAGCGATTAAAAAGCGCGTTCCGTGGGCGATTTGGAGGCGATTTAAAGGCGAGTATGGCGGCAAAAAATGACGGCGGCAAAACGCCCTAATGTTGCATTTGAAATAGCCCTCAAATTGCCAGCAATTTGCTGGCAAATTGAAGGGCAATTTGTGCATCCGAGTTGGCAAATTGCCCCCCGTTAGCCAGCAACTAGCCCTTTTTGGCTTGGTTACTACCCACTCGGGAAAAAAGTGTTCCACCGGCCCTCCCGGTCAAAAAAAAAAAATGCGGGCGAACATGGTCAGGCGATTTAAACAGTTTGACGTTTAACTCAACTCGCCTGTGCTAATTGCCCCTAGCAACAAATGCAATTTGCGAATGCGAAGGCGATTTCAACACTTAGACAAATTTTCTGGCGACTGAAAAGGACTTGGTTGTTTTTGCGTGTTTCAAACATGGCGGCTCATGTTTGGCTTAAGTTTAAAATAGTTTTTTTTTAAACAATTGGCGTGTTCTCGCTTGTATTTTGTTTGTCTAGTGCACTTCATTTAGCCAACGAATGTGGGAAATTGTGGAATCGTGTGTAAAAATAGTGGAACAAGATCTCTGACCAAAACTCTTAATAATAGTCAGATTGTGGTAAGTTTTGGTGTGCAATTCCAATTTCACCATTGATTCTTCCTGTAGTTTGGTGGTGATTACATAGTGTAGTGATAAGTTTATGTGAGTACATAATAAATCCGAAAATAAGTATTATTTGTAATTTTCATAGTAGGCAATTAAGGGCGATTAAATGGCGCGTTCCCTGAGCGATTTAGGGACGATTAAAGGGCGGGTAGAGCGGCTAAAAAATGACGGCGGCAAATCGCCCAAATGTTGAATTTGAAATAGCCCCCTAATTGCCAGCAATTTGCTGGTAAATTGAAGGGCAATTAGCGCATCCGAGTTGGCAAATAGCCCCCCGTTAGCCAGTAACTTGCCCTTTTTGACTGGGCTGATTCACTAGACTACACCGAGCAAAATTTACATTGAATTTCCATAAAAACGTCTTATGACTTTCAGACATAAGGATTTTAAATGGATTTTATAAGTCTGTCTTATGATTTGGAGGGGAAATTTTCCAAATCCATCTCTTATTATTTACATAAGACAGTCTTATGAAATTTATGAAAATGTCCGAATGAACGCCATAGGTGCCCATTTATGAAAATAGCTTACATTCATAAGCAGAAAACATAGTAGAAATAATGATTTCCATAGAACAGTCTTATGAAAATCATTACAATATTCGAATGAATGCCATAAGTTTTTTATTTATGGATATTATTGTACATTTATATAAAAAATAGAACATGGCTGACATTTCTTGAGCATTTTTAGTAGACAAAAAATCAACAGTAAAAATCAACCTTGAGAAGTTATTAGGTTTTACACCAAACGACATAACCCCACAAAATGAGCGGGATGAACTTCGTTTGACAATTCTCGGTTCTTTGTTGACATGGGAGTTACGTGAGTTTGAATGTTACAGATGGGCACCCGTTGCACTCGAACTCACGCAACTGACAAAGTAAACAAACCACCGAGAATTGTCTAATATGACATCACGAATGAACATCACGAATGAACTCATTCATCATGAGTTCATTCGTGATGTCATCTTGTAGAACTCAATTCGGGACAAATGAACCGTCAAGATTGAAGGGAAAACTCATTAAATATTAAAATTTGTACATAATGAGCAACGCTTCGTCAATATTTCCTGGGAAACTGGGCTTAGACAACTGGGAAACTGGACTCGACAACTGCTATGATTGTTACTTTCAAATGATTTTGATAATTATAAAATACCCGTCGGACGCTAATTATATGCACAACTTATTTCATTTCAAATTATTGGATATCTTCTGTAAAAATCATAGCCATGCTTTAATTTAATTTAATGCTCATAATAATTTATTGAATAACGTAAAAAACAATTATTAAAAAATTTGTTGCAATTTTTCTAAAAATCTCACTTCTTTTGTTTCTAACAGCGGTAACCAAAAAGTGCTGGATTAAAACTACTAGCTACTGGTTGGCCGTCCAGGCCAGTACTGAATTCATAAGAAACAATGATGAACTTTTCACAAAAGTGACGTTTTTGAAAAACAAAATATAATTTTATAGAATCAATAACAGGTCTCATATGGGTTTCATGAGAAAAACTTAAGAAATTCTTAAACGCATATATTGGAGCGAAGTCATAAGACTGTTTTATGAAATACATTATTTGTACGTCTATGGAGTGCATGAATAAAGATAAATGAATTCATAAGCCTGCCTATGACATTCTAAAGCGTTCAATGGCATCGTCAGAAGGCTGGTTCATATGCCGAGACTTATGAAGACTCTCAGATACGTTTTGCTCGATGTAGGATTTTCTCTGTCGTCGCTGATGACGCCGTAATAAAGAAAAGAGAAAGAAATCGTTGTATTTACAGTTTGACATGTTTGTCTAGATATAAGTGTCAAACTAAGGGGCACGCTACGAGAGTGAAACAGAAAGAGCAAACGATACCACTAGCGACAATCCTAATCTTGTATTATATATCTACTTACTCGCAGAAAGAGAGAGAGAGAGAGAGAGAGAAATTTTGCCAGGAACGATACGGGAAAGTTCCGTTAAAACGATCAGCAACATGAGGAGAAAAAGTACCCGGAACCGGTCATGATTAACAGGACGGGAATCTGTTGACAGATCGTGCAGGAGTTACTGCCAGTTGAAACTATCAATTTTAGTTTAGAGTTATTATTGAATGGATAAACAAATGGAGAAATCTCACATAGAATAAAAAAGGAAAATGAATCCCGGATCCATCCGGGTTAGACTAGAAAAACTCTAGAAAGAGAACTGCGGAGACTCCATTTTGGGTCGATTGAATTCGCGTTTAGCTGTCAAAAAACGAATCCAATCGAACATTGCCTATCCTTATAACATTGGACGTGTTGCCATACAATGCCGGGGCATACGTTGCCAAAAATGCTGTTTTTTCTCCGCAGTTCTCTTACTATGAGTTTTTCAAGGTTGGATGAAGTGCGAGAGGCTATGCGAGAGCTGAAAAATTACAAGGCTTTTGGGAGGGACACAATCCCAGCAGAGCTCCAAAAAGTCAGGAGTGACTAATTAGGCAATCCGTTAGACGTTTGTTTGTTGTTGTTGTTGTTGTTGCAGACGTTTGTTTGACTATTCAGTGGTGGGTTCTGTCAACAGGTCTACTCCTGCGAACAGAAAAACTTGTCCGACAAACATCTTTCGTTAGTCCGATTCGTTTGATGTTGGATCGAATCAACGATATTGTTGGACGTCGCACCCCTCGGAGTAACGTCAGAATAAGTAAACAAGAAATAATCAGCTGATCAGAAACGTCTCATGGATTGCCTAATTGTACGAAAAGTAGTGAAAGTAGAAATGCCTTATCTATAAGTAGGGACATTAGCTCGAAAGTAAATGATATCAAGGTACGACAAACTTAAGTATGGCTAATATGCTCCTCTTCCGTGTTCTGTTTAGCAGACTGTGTCCGTTGGCTGCATCATTTTTGGACGAATATGGAATACCCAAACGGCTTTTGGACGATCAATGTTGGATCAGATGTTTATTCTGTGGCAAATCCTGACTAATTTTTAAGAGCGCTACTTGTGAATTTATTATTGCTTGGGGATTTCAAAGCAGCGTATGATTCAGTGGAGTTGATTTTGGGACAGAACTCACTGGTTGAACGGAATGGAGAAAGATACGCGTGCTGTGAACGTGCAAGAAGAGTTGATACTGACGATCCAGCCTTGACCAACCTGATAGGTTGAAATGTATTCGATCATGATTCGAAACACACGGAAATCCAACTACCGTTTGATTTTCCTATCGTTATTGAGAATGTAAATTACTTTCCGTCGTAATGTAGAATGAAGCTAAATACAATAAGCTTCTAGCATAATTAGGTCGGTACAATTTTTTTGTTACACTGCGATCTGTTTAGAGTAGACACTTTCGCATTAGAACCATAATTCACAACCTTTTTCGCACCTACATGTATGGTCAAACTTTGCCAATTTATAATCGGTAGACTTTTCTTTGGTCAGGTGCTCCTAGTGGTAGGTTCTGGAATCTTTTGACAGCAATTTGTTTACAAAGCTTTTCTCTTGCATTTCGCTGCAAAAAATAATTTTATTGAAGTTGTCACGCGATGTAAGAGAATAAGAAGAAATTAATTCTGCCAGAAAACGAAAACCCGACATAGTTTGCTAAACTGAAGAAAAGTGGAAAAATAGCTAAGGAGGCACTTTTTTTTTTCTTCGAAACCAGATGGAACAGTTATAGTTAAGTCAGTCCTGATACGGGTCAGGTGGATAGTTTGGGTAATGGCTGAGCTGCGGACTACATGCTCTCCATTGGAAAAGAAGATGGATGGGCGGGGGAGGGTTTGAAAGGTTATTCGATCGTAGTGTCAAGTCATCTAGTATGTCAATCTGTCAATCATCCGTATGGTAACGTGTTTGTCACGGGTCCTAGCGAGAATGCGACTTCGCGTGTTAAATTCGATTTTGTAACCATGTGGGCTTTTGTATATATGTGTGTGTTCTAGAGTAATCGCGCGGCCCGTGAATATGGTACTTAATTTTTGGTGTGTGTTTCAGATATATGGGCGTCATTTCTTTTTTTATTGGTCTAATTGAAGGTATGAATCTAGACTGCTAATAACGAGGGCAGGGACGGCCGGACGTGACCGATACATGATCGCGCAAGCGGTTGGTTGATGCTTGAGATCGGGTTTGTAAATTTATAACTGCTAAAACGTTCACTTAATTGCCCGGTTGTATTAATGTTGGCGAGATCGCTGGTGTAAGTATGTGTGGATGATTGCAATTGTATGTTCGTGTTTGTGACCAGGTTTGTGTTATCGCGAAGGCTAGGGACGATTGCGCGTTTTGGATTAGAGAAATTGTGAGTTTATGAGAGAATATGCAATTGATTGTGTTAGTGAGTGTTAGTATGAATCTAACTTAAGGTATAGTAATAAAAGGAAAAATAACATGCCGAATGAAAAGAAAAAGTGAGACTAAGTCAAAGTAAAACAAAAAAAGACCAATGAAATAGAAAAGAAGAACGAAAGGGATGTATTTAAAGTTGTTTATATTTGGGAAATAATTCAATCTGCCAGTCGCCAGGGTAGCCCTTAGCTTCCTTCCACCACCTGAAGCACGTGCCGTTTTGCTATTAGATTCTAGGGACCAACGTAATCCAAGGTCTCCAAGCTATAATCCCTAAGCATAAAAATTGCAGTCTGGACTCCACCGTCAAACCCACGGCAGGAAAATGGCTAAGGATGCTCTTGCAATAGAATTCATTCTATTACATAACATTTTCTCGCAATAATAGTTTACTTGAAACCAATCGGATTTTAGTATACTGCTGATTTAAAGCCGTAAAGGGACCGTACACAAATGACGTAGCTTTTTTCGGCGATTTTGATCCCTCTCTCCCCCTCGTAGCAATTGGTCACAAAATTCTAGCCTCCCCTCGTAAATAACGTAGCATTTATCTACTCCCTCCTCCTCGTCCCGTGCAAAGCGGGCGGTAGATGAAAAAAAAATTACATATGTTTTTCAATTATTTTAAATACAGGTCCTTTCAAAATATTTGGCAACTTTTATCAACCTTTTTTGTCATAACAGCAAATTGAGTGCAAAATAAGCCATTTCATGGCAAATATAGTGTTGATAGTTTTGGTTTGAATTTTATATGTCAAGGGGAGCATAAAGAGAAGTTCTCTCAGTTCACAATCCTGCAGCTGCCAATAATTCTAAGAAGCATACGTTCATCTAAATTACTAAATTTTGTTTGGTTGAATCCGAAATGAAAATTTAATTCAGCTTCCAAACTAAATCTACTAGTTAGCAACATTAACTAACTAATGTAGCAAGCTAAATCCGCATACAAAATCTTTTCGTATTTTTGCGAACTTGTAATTCCGCGAATCGTAAAATTTACCTTATGAAAAAACGCATCAAAAGCAACTTGTTTGAATTTAAATTTATTTCTCTTGGGAAAGGAGGATCGTTAAATTGTTATTTCAAAACAATGGGTTTTAAACTTAATGCTATGTCGCACAACTTCTGACCGTACCCTCCCCATCGTCATACTTCGTCACAAATTTGGTATACCCTCCCTACCCCTCAAAATGCTACGTCATTTATGCATGGCCCCTTATCGATCATAAAGGACGACTCAGACGATACATCAGCTTCCGTTAACGTCAACGGAACGTCACCGTTCCGTCAGGATAAGTTTAACACTTTTCTCTTGTGCCCGTTCACACGAGCCGTACGTCAAAACGTTCTGCGCCGTTGATGTTGTGTGTAAATGCTTCCATTTAGGGTGAAGCGATGCTAAAATCACAACACAGGTTCGGTTATGTTCGGCTATGTTCGGGTTACGTTCAGCATCTGTGTGCGACTAGAAAGTACTATACCGATATGAGATGGCACGCATACAAGGGTATCGTTCAGCAATCAGCTGACTGGTTTTTGCACCACGTGTTTCATTTGTTTTGAAAAATAAAAAGGTACAACTTTCCCAAACGAATTAAAATTCCGTGAAAAGAACCTATTCATCAGCTTGTGCTAACATGCCTGCATACAGTGATACAATTTCTAAGCAATATGAGATAAGACACTCAAGTTACAAAAGATTTTGTCTTGCGCGCCAATGCAATGTTTTGATTTTGACGATGAAATAAAAAGAAGAAGCAGAAACGACGGCAGCCACCTTGTGGCTCTATTCAGCATGTCCTTAACTGCATGTAACTAATCTTGACGTTCCGTTGACGTTCCCTACCGGTGACGGAAGCCTGATGTATCGTGTGAATCGTACTTAAATCAGCAATATTTTGTCAAACAGTCAGGGCAAGAGGTACGGAATAATGTAAAAAATAAAGCCCAATTCTTTTCAATTTTTTAAAGAAAGAAAATAATAAAATACTCTTCAAATATCAAATCTTAGTTCTTATTTCAAAAAAATTAATACACAATTCAATAAAATTTACAATATTGCTGAGTTATTCGCATGAAAGTTTCGTAAATCTAGAAATCGATCAAACCATTTCGGTTCCTCCTCACATCGCCGAAGCAGCTATAGTCTAGAAAAGTACATTCATATCACGCATATACTGTTTAACTGTCAGTTTGTTCTCTACCCTAAGGAAAAATGCTACGGAACTGCGAAATTGTATCGATAATTTGCATCTTATCTAGAGGAGCACTAGAAACACTGGAAGAAAATCGATCGTTCTCCTCTACCCTACCAATATCCTAATATCACGGTTATCACTTTTTCTTAACATCCCCATCGGCACCAGCCCTATCCTTAATGATCAGATCATTGTCACTGTTCGGTTCGGTTTCATATGAACCATCGTCTTCCGGATCCTGATCCGAGTGGTCCGGTTCCGGGTAATGAGCAAATTTTCGGGTATCAGACCCACTGGAAGAAGTTCGCGACAGCGAGCAGCGGCGTGCCGATTTCGAATGGACTCCGGCCGTAGCCACCGGGACCTGGGAGCAGGTTCGCTCCTCCGATCCCAGATGGATATCGGTCAGGGAACCATCATCACACGGTGCCGATTTGGACTGGCAGATAAGATTCTTGAGCGGGGTGCGAATCTTACGCCCTTGGCCACCATCGGTTTTGTAGAATCGGAACGGAAGTTTCGACTGAGCAGCCTGGGGTTGCTGGTTCTGAGGTGGATGCTGGTGGTAGTGATCGGGTGGGTTCATGCCACGGCACGAACCAGTCGAATGGTTGCCCTTGTACTTTTTCAGCGTGCTAGGAAGACTCGATGATCCGTGCTGCTCGGAAGGATAGGTCTAAAAGAAATTATCATCATCTGATTTGTTTGGAATTCGGAACAGCTAATTGGATACTTACATCGCTTTCGGCATCGTCCTGCGAAACAGTGCCCTCAAAATTGCGTTGCTTTTTGTTCAGTGCTGCAGCTAAACATCCCACGCAGATATCTTTGTCGTCAGCATCATTTGCTACAGCGGCAGCGCAGGAGCTCTCTGCCAGATCGCCCTCCATACTGTCTCTTCCCAGGGATTGCCGATTGGAATGGTGTAGACTGGTGGAACCTCTAGCTCGACGGTGCTCGCGATCCAAGTCGGACTCCGAGGAGCTGCGGGATAGCTGAAATGGGTGGTAGGTGGTTGTTTAGAGAAATAATTTGGATGGGGTCATAGAGATATATCGTATATAGATGGATTAGTGGCAATATCTGTGGCATCCAAGAAGAGGATTTCATTCGGAAGAAACATTTTATGGCAGGTTTCGCATTTTATGACAGGCTCAGCTCAGCCAGTTTAAATTCAACAAACATTACCGGTTGAATTTCGTTCAAAACGAGTTGCGCCTGAATACAGGCTAAATTCAGAAAATGGTCGATTTCTACGATCGATGATATTTATATATATTATGGAAAAGATTGCTTACTTGATTCTCGGTGGTGGCCCTAATCTGAGGCAGCGGGCTGACGCTATGACGGCGCTGGTAGCCTCCATCGGTGCTGCTGTGATCGTCGACCAGATCACCTTCCTCCATATCCAGGTCCAACTGAAGAATACTCTCCTGGCTACCGGTGAACTGCAGAAAAAATCGTGTTAATCCAAACAATATTCCTGTCGTCTGTAAAAATTAAAATCACACCGGCAAAGGAACATGTGCGGGTTCGATGAGAGAAGTATTAGCTGTGTGCAGTGGATGGTTATGAGTTTCGAGAGTATTCCCACAAAAAAGTTAACCGCAGTTTTAAGTTTTGGTTAACCATTTGCGCCGGCATTCCTACGAAACTCGGTTAGGCACGAACTCAAAACAAATGCGGTTAGAGATTAGTAAAGCACATTAATATTTAGAAACAATATAAAAGCGAAAGAGAAAATTAACTTACACTACTGAATTAAAAACAGAACTGAATCACACTAATTTGTCGTTTTCTTTTCACTTTTGTCACATTTTCACTGAGTGCCTTATCATATAGTTTAAATGTAAAGTGTGTGATGTTATTCGTTTTTTTTTCGAAAACCCGGAGGAAATTATCTAAGCTTTTGCCGGGGTTGCATTGCGCGACGCTGAATGGTAGGCAGCTTCTAGCTAGTACATAAACCCTACGTTGTGAAACAGTAGGCTGAGACCGAAGGCCGAATAAGACGCAACAGAAAAGATGTCGCGCGACAGGAATAACATGAAACGCATGCATAAAAGCTCCTCCCGTTTCTAGTACTGTGCCGGTTCGAATTGAATCATTAGTGTGCAGTAACAAACAAAAACAATAGAAAATATAAAGAATAGAAATAACAGATATAATGCAAGTTAGAGTATAAAACGATAATGCTTTTTATTATCATTTCTCACAAAACAAAAGGTTACGACTATTGCACTCGCTAAGAACTGTATCTAACTAGAGAACGATTAGACTAATTTGCTAGCTAGTATGTATTGACTTGGCGCGCAAAACTTCTTTCTCACTCTCGATTCCGCTGACGATTATCTCATTCTCACTCACTCTCTCGCATCCTTTTCTTCTCTGCTATCGTACGATTGATCGAGGAACGGAAACTGAAAAACCAACCAGGGGAAGTAAAAAAGCTATACGTGTGTTTTCGACGAAATCAACTTGAACATATTATGTCGAATAAACTAGGACAAACAAAACTATGCGCTCACTAAGCAATCAATGGTTCGTTACAAAAGGTTATAAACCGCTGGCCTACTGTGATGTAACAGTTTTCTGTTGTAAACTAAAGGTCTGCGGAAGAGGTTGGTTCACCTACAACCAACAATCAGCGAATCTAGTATAAGTAGTAGTAGTAGTAGTTGTTGTAGTAGTTACAGTAGTAGTAGCAGCAGCTGTAGGAGTAATCATGTATGACCTAACATTCATGTCTCGTTTTTTATCACAGAATCTTACGTTTATATTTGTTTCCTTACCTCATCTAAGTAGTAGTGTTTGTTAACGCTATCAATATTCACCTGTAATGCTAAATACTTTTAAGTTTGATCTGCCCGAACGGAACAATTGAACAATCGATGATTGTCCGTTTAGTGCGGTTGTGTGAAAAAATAACCCGATTGAATTATATTTGCATTTTATTTGAGCTTTTCGGCTTACTATAAATGGCACTGGTTTGGTTGATTCTGATTGATTGATAGTTCGCAACAATCACAGTGTTCTCTTGCAAAGTATGGGACGTTATTTGTCCATTCAAAATATTTACATTAAATTGTTTCGTAAAAATTGTAAATGTATTTTAATTGTTTAATAAAAAATGCTCTGGACATCAGAGACTATTTATTCAATTGCTGTAAGTTATATGCTCTGAAAGCGACGGTAGATTTGAAAACTCATTTTTCTATAATCCAAATCTATCCGACGAAACGGGAGACTTTTCGACTTAACATAATCGCTACACAGTACTGAATCGCTTAGACTAGTTTTAGTACAGCAATGCCCAAATGACTGTGCGCATTTCGTACCCTAAATCGTACAACCCAGAAGAATTCTTCCCCGCATCAGTAGTTCAAACTTCGGCGGTCTGCCGCCTGTCATTCAGCGAACGATTCTCGTTCGGTTCATTGCTACCAATACTGCTACCACTACCGTTACCCTCACTCGAACTTCCGATCGGAGCCGGGAGCGACGGAGCACTATCGCTGCTATTGATGTTGATAATAATCGTAACGATCTGATCTGGCTCGCTAGAACTACTATTATCACCACTACTGCTACTACCGCCACTAGTGCTATTGTTTAAACCGGTTCGGTTGCTGCCACCATTCGCACCACCGCCGAGCTGAGTGGTGGTGCGAGCTGTGGCGGCAGACGACCCCGCAATGGTTGAACCGTTGGTGGGAGGTGGCGGGGGCGCTACGCTAAAGTAGTCAGCGATGATGGGATTGTTCTGGGCAGACGAGGACGAGGACGATGAGGAACCGTGTGAGGAACCCACCACAAAGCCGTAATGCTTGAGGATGTCCATCTTGCACATCGGGCAGGTCCGGTGCTCCAGCAGCCACGGGTCGATGCAAATCTTGTGGAATTCGTGTCTGTAAGACAGAGAGAGTGGTCGGAAAGTGGTCCAGGTTGAGTAAATGGTAGATTGCACTTACTTGCAGGGAAGAACGCGTATCACATCCGTGACCTTGTAGGGCTCGATACAGATGGCGCAGCAATCGTTGTCGATTTCCTAAAAAGAATAAAGTTTATGTGAGTTGATAGAGTCTATTTCAGTGTTCATGGGGATCGTCTGATAAACCAGTGTATGAATCGAACATTGTCATTTCAGTTACTAATTCCAGCCAAGAATATGATTAAAGTCGTACACCCAAAATTAGATAAAATTCTTTTACTTTTCGGTAAGATTCTATTATCTTTTTGATGACAGACCATGTTCGTATGTATGGGTAATTCGGTCGCAATTTGTACTTGCATTTGTACCTAGTAGAGTGAATACATTACTCCTTCATCTGCAAGGATTCTTAGTATCAATAGCAGTGTTTAAAGTTTGCATGAGAATCCGAATAAAAGTTCTGGTTTTAGTTGGATGCTTTTTTGTAGCATAGAACTGGCGAACTTTGGGAAATCACAAAGCTAATATAATTCTTCTACTAATACTAAGAATCATCTCTCGACTAAATATCGGCATATTTGTGAGTCTTATTTCACCAGACCATGATATTTGATTGAGCGTATGCTAATAACACGTATGCCACTAAGACAAGTGTAGTAACTATAGGCTCTTAACGGTCCTCAATGCCGCCTACAGGGGACTCTTCCGTGTTCTGTTTAGCAGATTATGCGCGTTGGCTGAATCATTATCGGCTAATACCGAAATTGATTTCGAGAAGGACAATTAACGACATGCGCCATACTCTGGATAAACTTCGGGTATACAACTTGCGAAGTCACCACCATATCATCTATAGATTTCAAAGCAGCGTAAGATTCAATGAAATTAAAACAAACCGTGGCTGATTAAGCTGATTCGTATTACGCTGGATGAATTAAAATAGCCGAAAAGACATAAAACTCGTTTGTGGCGCTCATCACGAGGTCTTACATTCTTCGTGGATGACGTCGACATCATTAACGTTGATCGCAGAGCAGTGGAAGAGGCACTGTTGTCTCTTAAACTGGAGGCTGTAAGAATCGGACTGACTATAAACTCTGATTTCATGCTAGCTGGTAGAGTGTTACTGTGTATCCTGGTTCGAACAAAATTCGTTCGAATCGACCTTGTTCCACATGATGGTGTTCGATCTGACTTCGGAAATCGATGTACGAAGAAGTGTATACTTTATAATTCGAAGCAATTACACTCGAAAACAACTCGTGTCGCTGACAACTGCTCGATTGCTGTACTGCTGCCGATAACCAACGAACGAGAATAATTTCCGGAACATTTTTTAAACTAATACCCAAAATTTTATTTTTTTGATCGAGCGGATAAAACGTATAAAGAAAAGTTAACGGGAAAACGCTTCAATTTACCATTGTTGAGTCACCCCAACCACCACAAGTAATCTCATCATCATAGCTGCTGCATTACATTTTGTTTTATCTCATTCTTTTCTCCGCTGCTATAAATAGTTCGTGATCCAAAACTAGAAGCAATTAATCCTGATATCACATTCTAGATTAGAACTGACAAGCTTCTATTCGTTACAAACACCTCTTTACTACCCGTACCATGGCGACACACTGGTGGAGTAGTAAAATGGCGTATACAAGCTTCACACTAATGATGAGTGAGAACATATCGTTTGCCTCCGGAGGAAGAATACGGACTCTTGGCTGGCTTGATTGTCGATACCGCGATTCAAGCTCAGACTAAACGCGTATCATACACGAACTTTCGCGGACGATCTCCTAACCCGTGGGGGACAAAGAGTGCTAAGACGTGTACGCGGAGAACGACCGCCGTATACAAGACCTTCCGAAACGACGGATTACCCGCTACACACCAAAAAAATCTGAATTTTATCGTTGACGTAATTGAAAACATGACACAATTCAACAAACCGTAATTTATGAAATGACGGAACATTACCGTGTTCCAGTCAATTTTACATGAAACATACTTTACACGCGCAATGACATAAAATTACACTTCCTACCATTCAGAACAAACGCTGTATGTGGAGTAAAATTACATGATTTACGAAATTAAACGTCATGTAAAATTAAAATCAAACGTAAAACTAAGTCATTTTTGATGCTCGTATATGTCAGGGACAGGAGACGTAAATTTACACTATTTTTTCTAGGTGTGTAGCTATCGACTATGTACGACGTTAGAAACGCAAATGAAGGGTTTGAAGAAAGCCAAGAAACGTAGTTACTGGTCCCGGTTCCTGGACGGATTATCGAGAGAAACATCGATGAACACTCTTAGGGGAACGGTACGACGAATGCGAAACCGAAAGAGTACTAAATATTGAAGAAACTATAGACTCTCCCAAGAGACACTTGTTTAATTTATATAATAAGTTTCTTAAGGGTAACATAGTCCCACGCGATTGGAAACAAGTAAGTGTCATCGTCATCCAAAAACCAGGCAAGTCAGCCTCCGATCACAACTCGTATTGACCGATTGCAAACTTTCCTGCGTCCGGCAGTTGTTTGAGATCTTATTTTGCCTTGACAATTGGATCGAAGCAAATGGCTTGCCCTCAGATACACAATTTGGTTTCCGCAAAGCCAATGGGACGAACGCTTGGCTTGTGTTGCTTTCAGTATCAATTTTCTTGGTTATAAAAAGGGTATTTGATTTTAATTTGATTTCTGAGAGGTCGCACCAGCATGATCTTTCACCGATTTTAAACTTTTTGCTACACTTGTTGTCTGAAAAACATTTGCATTTTTCGCATAGTGATTTTTTGACATCACGAATTAGCTCCATAGGATCTTTCCCAGGGCTCATTTGTAACGATGTATTTATAAATTGGCATCACTGTTTGCTACACCCCGGTCATCAACAAAGCTAGTAGTTTTCTTTTTAATTTATACTTGTTGAACAAACGTGATCGTTTTTATTTTTGTACTATTTATTTTTCGTGTTAATCGGTTGTGCAAGAACTTTGAAGTTTCGTGAACTTAACCAGCATCATATCTGATAGCTGCAAGTGTTGTTTTTAGTGAAAGTGATAGTTTCGTGCTTTTTTTTCTACTTGACGTTATCACTTTGCACAACGTTACGCTCAATTTGTTGGCAAAAGCGACATCTTCTGGTGGATAGCTGATAGTTGCATGCAAGTTCGCTTAATTTTTGCTGCGTTTATTGCATACCCGGTAGGCGTTATTTTCTTCGCTCAAAAGCATGGCTTGTACCAACTGCTCGAAAGTCATAAATGATTCTGAGCGAATCACCTGTCGTGGGTATTGCGGAAATTCGTTTCACATGATATGTGTCAAGTTGGATTATGATGTTCGTGATATCCTGGGAATCCACTCACGGAATTTATTCTGGATGTGTAACGGATGTGCTGATTTGTTTTGTAACGATAATTTCCGCAGAATGGCTTCGCGTTGTTGCGACAATGCAATGCCCGACGACAATTCTCTGAAATCATTAAAGGATGACATAGCTGATTTAAAAGATGTCGTTAAAGCTCTCTCGGTGAAAGTCGACACAAAACCGCTATCTCCAACGGTAAATACATCTTGGACAAGGATTGCTGCATATAATCCCGTTCCAAACACTCCTAAGCGCAAGCGTGAAGATGATCCGCTCAAAGCTAAAATCACTAATATTCGTGGAGCAAAAGCTGCGTTTGAAACGATAAAAACAGTATCACCACCTGAGGAGCTGTTATGGGTCTATTTGTCTGCATTTGATCCCAGCACGACGGACGATGAAGTTTCTAGACTTGTGAAAAATTGTCTGGGAAAGGATATGCAACCAAAAATAGTTCGCCTAGTTCCTAAGGACAAGGATCTCTCATCGCTGAGCTTCATCACCTTCAAAGTTGGCGTTAGCAAATCATGCAGGGATAAGGCTCTGTCCAAAGACTCTTGGCCGGAGAACATCTACTTTCGTGAATTTGTGACCAACTCAAAAATTCAACGGCCTATCATCAGGATTGCTGCGAAGAAGAATCCATCTGGTGGTGGACAGTAGCGCCAAGCTATCCCGGATAAACTCGTCTGTCTAACTTCATGTTCCTCGGTGAGCGACATCGGACTACCTGACGAATCGGCAACTTCTTCTGTGTCAGGTAAAGCCAAGAAGGGTATATGTCCTTCCGAAGCACTTCAAGACGCTGCACACCCTCAATGTAAATTTCACTTACAGTCTGCTGATGAACACAACTCAATCGACTCTACCGCTCCAGCGAACCTTCAATGTCAAAATGATAATTTCGATCGCATCGCATCTGTCCGCTCAGGTAAACATTTGAATAATATATGTCCTTCCGAAGCTACACGTGATACTGCGCACCTTCAAGTATGCCTCCCATTGCAGTCAGCCGCTGGACACAACAGTTATGACGCAGTGATTCCCTCCGTACCGCAGCTTGTTCCCCTTCCTGACAACAGTACATCCTGCTCTCCCCGCGCTATTTGCGGTGATAGTGATCATCGAGCCCGCAGTCCTGAAACTTGGAATGCAGCACGACACCTCTCACATGACACTGATGGTTTGCGGATTTACTATCAGAACGCGAGAGGGCTTAAGACGAAAATTGATGACGTGTATTTAGCTGCTGTGGACGGTGACTACGATGTTTGCGTCTTCACCGAAACATGGCTCGATGCGCGTATAACATCAGTGCAGCTTTTCGGCGATGCTTACACCGTATACCGTGTGGACCGAAATAGTGGCAACAGTATTCGTGGACGTGGAGGAGGAGTTTTGATTGCTGTTTCCACCGCATTTGCCTCATGTGAGATTGATGTAGGTAGTTTAACCAGTGTTGAGGCTGTTTGGGTTAGAATTACAACTCCATCGAGGAACTTATATATTGATGCTGTCTATATGCCTCCTGAAAAGCGACTCGACTGCAATATCATGCAACTTCACATGGATGCTGTGAATAACGCTTCTTCACAAGCTGGCGCGGATGGCGTGATGATTGTTCTTGGTGATTTCAATCAGCCAGGGCTCATTTGGGTGCCGTCACGACACGGATACGCTTACCCAGACCCGATTGTTTCGACAACCAACATCGCCAGTCGTTTGCTACTGGACGGATTTGCTTTCAACGGGCTAAGTCAAGTAAGCATGATTCCTAACCACCAGTCACGCTTTCTTGATCTCGTCTTTGTTAGTGAAACTATTATACCTGTATGTTCCGTCAATGAAGCATCCAGCGTGATTGTTCCACTTGACAACTTTCACCACGCGCTTGAAATCTCAATTGGCACTATTCGATCAGTTCAGTATGTAGAAACTCTTTCTGTCGACCGTCTCAACTTTCGCAAAACTGATTTTGTAAAGCTGCGCAGTTCTCTGTCGCAAATTGATTGGAGTGTACTGCATGCCCAAGTGAGTGTTAATGCTACAGTTGCCATCTACAAGCGACTACTACTGAACTGTGTTGAGACCTCAGTGCCTAAATGTCAGTCTCCTAGCAAGCCGCCCTGGTCAAACAGCACTCTTCGAAAGCTAAAACGTACTCGAGCAAAAACCCTACGTGCGTACACAAATCGATGGTGTCCTCTTTCTAAGCGCATGTTCACTTTAGCCAGTAATGAGTATCGTTGTTACAACAAGCTTCTGTAAAAACGCTATGTAAACCGCATCCAGATTAATCTACGCCGAAACCCGAAGGGCTTTTGGTCATTTGTCAACACGAAGCGAAGAGAAACTGGACTTCCATCAAGGATGCTTTACGACGGCGAAGAAGCTACGACAACTGTGGCGAAATGTACGCTGTTTGCCAGATTCTTCTCGAGTGTTTTTTCAACTGGCTCGCCAACCGCAAACGAACTCGAAAATGCCTCTCACGACGTTCCTGCTTGTGCTGTTGATTTGGATGTGTTTACTGTCTCTGAACAAATGGTTATATCTGCAATTCGGAAAACCAAGTCATCTTATGCACCCGGCCTCAGTGCTATACCTTCAACTGTATTGAAAAAATGTTCGGACTTACTTCCTAACACCACTTGCATATATTTTTAATCTATCGCTTCAGCAGCAAACGTTTCCTGAGGATTGGAAATGCTCAGTTATGTTCCCGGTATTCAAGAAAGGTGACAAACGCAACATAGCGAACTATCGCGGAATCACTTCGCTAGGAGTCGAATCTAAAGTGTTTGAATCAATTATCAACGAGGCGTTATTTTCTGCTTGTCGACACTACATTAGTACATCTCAGCACGGATTTTTCCCAGGACGTTCAGTCGAGACGAATCTCGTCTGCTTTACGTCATTTTGCACGGAACAAATGTCTAAGAAATTGCAGGTGGATACTATTTACACCGATCTAAAGGCAGCTTTTGATAGAGTTAATCATGAGATACTGATAACAAAGCTTGATAAGCTAGGGTGTTCTACTAGATTCTGCCATTGGCTTCGATCCTACCTTGTGCACCGTGAATGCGTTGTTCAAATTGGCGATATTGTTTCAGAATCTTTTTTCAACACTTCCGGAGTTCCTCAAGATAGTACGCTAGGTCCACTACTTTTTTCACTGTTCGTGAACGATGCGGTTTTCGTTCTAAGCCGTGGAGGAAAGCTGTTTTTTGCCGACGACTTAAAATTTTTTCTTGTTATACGGAATGAAGCCGATTGCCGTGAGCTACAGCATCTTATTGACACCTTTTATAGCTGGTGTGTAAGAAACATGATGGTCCTTAGCGTTGCAAAATGTTTTGTCATCAGCTATTATCGAACGAGAAATATGGTTACCTTCAACTATAACATCGCAGGAACTCTACTACAACGCGTTGACCACGTGAAGGATCTAGGAGTCATTCTTGATGATAAGCTAACGTATACTCATCACGTCTCAGCGACCATCGACAGAGCCAATCGTTTGCTGGGATTTATTTTCAAAATATCCAACGAATTTCGGGATCCTCTATGCTTCAAGGCTCTTTATTGCTCATTGGTGCGCCCGCAGTTGGAATTTGCAAACGTCGTTTGGTGCCCGTATCAAGCTACGTGGAGCCTTAGGATCGAAACAGTCCAGCGTAAATTCATACGATATGCGTTACGTGAATTGCCGTGGAACGATCCATTAAACCTGCCACCAAACGAGGACCGTTGTCGTCTTTCAGGACTTAACACTTTAACACGCCGGAGACATGCAGCGCAAGCTACCTTCGTGTCAAAGATTCTGCTGGCTGAATATGATGATCCGGACTCCGGAGCTACTAGCGCAAATCAACCTCTACGTGCCTACCCGTTCTCTTCGCCCTCGAGCCCTGCTGCATTCTGAAATGCGCAGCACTAACTACGCTGCCAATAGTCCAATTTTAGCAATGAGTCGTCGCTTCAATGAGTTTGCTGAAATTTTTGACTTCGTCATGAACTCTTCGCAGTTTCGTCGTCGAGTATTGTCACTATTTTAATTATGTTTAGTTTACCTTAGTTTAGTATAGTTCATTAAGACAAATTGTCAGTTGGACTTTTTTTTTATACAAATACATCGTTATTACGTTTTCGTCTCAACTCGACGCATTCCCAAAATATAAACATTTTCAGCAAATGTTGAAAGTTATGCAATTTTTCGATGAGTAGTTTCATAGACATTAAATAAATTCCAACTTCGCTTCCTATTAAAAAGACCCTAATCCATATTACAGTCCATTTCTTCAAAAGCAGTGTTCCAAAAATCACTCCAATCAGCAGGCGTTGATAAAACCATAGTTTGACAAATCATTAAAATCCATGATTTCATCACTCATGGTTTTTTGGCTCCTGAGAAGTGAAAACCGCCAAGGAGTGAAAACAGGTTACTATATTATAATTGCAGCATACAGCCCGAGCTCAATTTAGATTTTCAATTTTCATTTTATCAAGCACAAAAGCAAACCGGATCCTTGGTACAGTTCATGGCGAAACCTTCTTTTCGAGAGACCTCGAAGGCCAGCATTCAATGGTTGGCGTACTAGGCTAGGCTTAGGCCATTACAGTAATAAATAGTACACCTGTTTTGCATCCTTCCACTATGCATTTGAACTTTTGGATTTCATCACTTCAGCAGAAACTGATGGACGAGGTGGGCTCCAAAACAATCATCCGTCTTTATTTTTTCAAAGAGGGAGAGACCATCGACAACGCACGCTACTGTTGGATTTAAGCGCACTTTGTTTGTCCAGATATGCATAAAGAAGGTCTGAAAAACTTCTATTTTCAACAAGACAGGGCACCTTACCACACTGCAATCAAGTTCTTACAGAGCAAATTCCCAGGACGCGCTGTCTCAAAAAATGGTGATTTGGAATGCCCTCCTCGTTCTCCGGATTTAATGGCGCCAGACTTTTTCTGTGGGGTTATTTGAAAAGTAAAGTGTATTCTAGCTAACCTAAGCATCTTGACGAACTCAAAGCTAATATAGGGTTACTGCTCCCTAATTGATCTCAGCACCTCTATTCATCACACCCATTTGAACACATTAGTTAGAGCAGTATCTGCTATCTGTATTCAACGCATTTGCTCAAATGATAGGATGAATAAGGGTACGTTGTAGTCGACTTTTCGCTTCGCTCAAGCGCGGGCATTTTGCATTTTTCAGGCAAAATTTTTAACTGTACTGTTTCTTAGAAACGAAGCAAAGATGATGAAAACTATTTAAGCGCAATTCGGTCACTTAGAGTCGAGTTATCAACGAAATAGTGTGACTT
This sequence comes from Topomyia yanbarensis, assembly GCF_030247195.1. Taxonomy (NCBI): domain Eukaryota; kingdom Metazoa; phylum Arthropoda; class Insecta; order Diptera; family Culicidae; genus Topomyia; species Topomyia yanbarensis. The sequence continues at coordinate 100,790,612 of NC_080672.1, read as the reverse complement.
CCTGACTAAAGAGATGACTAAGGGCTCGTCTACCCTACGAGCTGAAATTGCGGCGATAAAGCCCGAAACGCTGTCCAATGTCATGCAAAATGCCCGCAAAAGAGCTGCTTTTTGTGTATCAAATGGGGTCATTTAATCGACGTTGTATTCTAAACCTGGTTTATAATAAATGGGATAAAATATCCTAAAAAAACTTGTGTACTTGTGAAGACGGCTAAAAAATGGCGGAGTTGCTCAATGTTGAAAAAGGATACATTCAGCTGGCGCACCCTGTACAATCTGCTGGGATAATTGAGAAATTAAACATACAAATCTTGAAGCCCTACTAGCAAAGTTTGAAATTAAATTCGGTCTATAAGCGGCGCAAGAATCACAAACCGGAGTGGACAAGAAGAGCCAAAATCAGAAGTCAAAACCAACTTGGATTGCTTTGATTTTTTTACTCACTCCCTGAAAAGTGCATAACAATGATTGGTTTCCACCGCTCCTTCGGAAACAGGCTCCTTGGTGTGAAATGTGTGATTTATTTGAAACACTGTTCAAAAGTGAGCTCAATATGCCAGGAAATCTGAGGATTATGATTGATTTCAGAACTCTGGAATGAGTTTCTATTGGCTGTTTTAGGCAGGTATTTGATATTGATGTTTTATACAACTGTAACCAATAGATCAGTTATAGATCAGGATCGCATTCCCACAATTTTTCAAAGGTCCTCATGATGTTATCAATGTATTGATCAGATGATTATCATTGTAATATTGAATTAAATCAGGCAGCATCAATAAATTTTTAACTTCAATCCAATTATTTTTTTTGGGTGGATTTAACCCCAAAGCCTCCTTTTGACAACACCGCTGCTTGGAGTTATTCATTTCGCTTTTCATTTTCCGAGATATGTTTCAGATCGATCCAATGGTTATAAGTCAGAACTTTCGCGCAAATGACAATTTTTGCGCGGATAAGTGATCAAGTTCCATCTAGATAACTTGGAATTGATCGGTGGTTATTCTAGCGGCTGTAGACAGAAAAATGAAATACGAAATTTGTTTTATCAAAATAATATTTGGCTCATTTAAATGGATTATTACTACAGTAAAGATCCGTTTTTATCCCGCCCCTTGGCGAATTTTAAGCTGATAAAATCGGAACATATATTTTTCTCTCTTTTTAATAAACCGAAGCTCTTAAATATTCTTCTTTGGTCCTTAGATATAGCCTCGCAATGTTTTCTGACTTTTTATTGAAGTTCCCCTTAAGGGGGTCTGACTGCGCATTTTATTTTTGTATTTTTCGGATCCCAAGATAAGAAATATATGCCCAAGAAAGGATTTACTCGAATTCAACTTGGTTCGTCTGCTAGAGCCCATCAAACTACCAACTATCAATTTTCATATGAAGCTGATAAAATCGGGGGTAGATAAAATCGGATCTCCATTTTCAATAGAACAATAAATAGGCGACAACGGATAATCCTCAAACAACAAGCTATAACTTTTAAAGTATTCGAACTATGTATGTGATGTCTTCAGTAAAGTTATTCGCAAAAGTAAGAGCTACAAATTAGCTGAAGGCATCATCTCAATACAATCAATTCCAAAAATATCTCACTCGTAGGGGGATTAATCAATAAAATCACTATACAAAAAGGGTATATTGTATACTTTAAATTCTCCGAAGATACTATTGACCTTAGCGACCTAAATTAGCCGTTTTGGCGTTAATAATACATTAATTGTTTTGGGTCTTATTTCTGGTTATGGGAAATGATAAAAATCTTTCTTCCGTATTGAAAGTTGGAGAGAGAATGGGCAAAAATCGAAAACGAAAAAAGCAGTTTTCTTCCACACCGTGTGTTAGATCTTCATTAAAATCAATCAGCTTATGTAGAATGTTGTTACAGTACTGCTGATTGATTTTTATAAAGATCTAACACACGGTGTGGGAGAAAACTGTTTTTTTCGTTTTCGATTTTTGCCCATTCTCTCTCCAAACTTAATGTTATATGGGTCATTCCACGCGAAGTGATCAAAAAAAGATACAAACTTGAAATCGACCTTCACGGAATTGAACAAAATTTGGAGGAATTGTTCATCTAGGACCAATATATAAAAACCCAAATTTTTGTGTCAATTGAACCACCCTTCGGGTCATGGGAGCACCCCCCGTTTTGGCAAATTGCCAAAACCCTTGATTTTCTTTTGATCATATCTCCGGTTCTATTTACTCTAGAATCAAACCACAAGATGGCTTTTGAAGAAAATTGTTCAAGGAGTCTAGAAAAAATATTTTTTGCCGACAGTGTTGCCAACTATGCAATTTTTTCAGTTAAATATTAAAAGTTAATTTTTCTCTCAATACGTATATTTTGATTTTGAAAATTTTAATGCCATCGCGTTCCTCAGACATTTTTACATAAAAAAACACTTATCATCCCAATATAATTGGGATGATAAGTGTTTTTTATGTAAAAATAAATTTAATATTTAAATTTAATATTTTACTGAAAAAATTGCATAGTTGGCAACACTGTCGGCAAAAATAATATTTTTTATAGACTCCTTGAACAATTTTCTTCAAAAGCCATCTCGTGGTTTGATTCTAGAGTAAATAGATATATGATATGATCAAAAGAAAATCAAGGGTTTTGGCAATTTGCCAAAACGGGCGGTGCTCCCATGACCCGAGGGGTGCTTCAATTGTCACAAAAATTTGGGTTTTTATATATTGGCCCTAGATGAACAATTCCTCTAAATTTTGTTCAAATCCGTGGAGGTCGATTACAGGTGCCTTGATCACTTCGCATGGAATGACCCATATATCTCTTTCGATAGAACTCCGATTTCAACAATCTATAGCTCGTTCAAAAGGTATTCGTATTAGCATTTTAAAAATATATAAATTATACCATTACGTCGTCAACTTCGGCCGTAAATTTAAAAAAAAAAAACTGAGAAAAGCGCAATTTTGGCACCTTCAAACATTCATATCTTGGAAACTTAACATCAGCATCAAAAACCGTTTAAAAGCGTTCTGTCTGGGTGATAGGTCTTTCATTTAAAATTGGTTTGGATAAGATCGATTCAGCCATTGCTGAGAAACACGAATGAGTTTGTCCGTTACATACACACACACAGACATTGTCCAAAATTGTCGAGCTGAGTCGATTGGTATATAAAAGTCGGCCCTCCGGGCCTCGGAAAGAATTTTGAAAGGTTGAGCGAATTGTATACAATTCATTATATAGAAATGTAAAACGGAAAATTAATTTAATTTTTTGTTTCCATTTGTTTGTTGTGTTACGAAAATTCTTGGCAGAAACACCTTAGCCGCTTTGTTATCTAAGGACTGATGGGCAGGTAAATCAGAACAAAAGTACTGGTAAACCCCTACATACAAACCAAACATGTATTTGATACAAACGAAGAGAGATACAACATAGACAGTGGACACATTCAGAAGAACTACTCAAAAATGCATGTTCTACATCTTTAATGAAGACACATCATTTCTATTTCGCTCCATTGAAAAAGGTTGACGGTTGAAAAGGTTTTCGAGCCGACTGAACGCACCATTTTTCGCAAATCGACTGATGGTAAGTGTGACCACTTTTCACCACAGTGGACCTATGTTCCATCCCAGCTAAGATCATTGAGATTATTCGAAGACTACATGGCCTGTGCTAAGCCAAAGACGACCAAGCGCCATTTTGAGGTGCATCCAATATAACAATATAACAATATAACAATATAATCCAATATAACACTAAAAACTCCAATATCTATTTTTGATGAGGAACTAAAATAGCAAACGAATACTAGTTAGTGTTCTTTAACTTTATATGTGAATGGTAAGTTTTCGAAAAAATAATTTTGGCATGAAAATTACAAGAAAAAATTATGGCGCTCAGTTCAGTTTGGCTTAACGAAGACTGGCAAGTCTGTCCAGAATTTGGTGACAGGAATAGCAGCGCCTCTTCTGGGTAAAGGTAGTACTTTCCATAGTGATGCATGCACTTACTTTTACGTTGAGATTCCTATTTTCGTAAAACAGAGCCGCTGTAAACTCTACCGCCTCTCATTTATATAAGAGAAGGAAAGAGATGTCAGTCTTTTTGATATGTTGTCTTCGGATTATCTGAGGTGAAATATCTGTGGTTACGTCTGATTTCGGAAGGAAGTAGCCGTTAGTCACGGTTCACATAGTGGAGTCACCTCTCTGGCATTGGTGACAGGCATTCAGTGCGGACAGGAGCCGACGGATAAGAAATATGAAAAACGAAAAGGTGCGTGTAAATCGATTACCGATTCACCACCTCGTGCTTATTGGGTCCCGTGCTGAACTGACTCATACATCGCTTCGTTAAAAGTTTATCACAAGATGTAGAAAGGAAAGGTATCTTTCTGAATCTAATAATTAGTAGCAATCTGTTGTATACAACGCAATCTAACGGTGAAAGTGCGAGCAAGGTGACGTTTTCCATAAAAATTGTTGAACGATCCCTGCAAAATTCAAGCACGTCAGCTCTACTCTTATTCGAGTAGGTTCATTAAGATGCCGATATTTCTGGTGGGACTTGGAATCGACTCAGTCCTGGATCAAAATTTTGTTGTTTTCTAGTTAGCCTAATGTGCAAACTTAGGCTCAATATTGAATATTGAATTGAAGATGAAAAATGAACTTTATCTGACGGAAGTCGTTTACTCCCAGTTTTATCATATGAGAAATGCAGTACCAATATAGTTCATGAATTTTTCCGAAGCAAACAAATATTTATTATGCATAACATCAGTGACATTTAGGGGAGAAGTTTTATCACAATCTTATAAAGGTGGAGGGAGGTTTTGGAACAACAAAAAATTGCTGTTTTTTCATTCAATTTTGCCAGCATATTGAATAACCAAATACAGTATTCTAAATTCTCAGTAAAAAACGAAATAAGCAGAGTTCAAATGCCTATGAGCTCTCAAAAAAGCAATGCCAAATATATAATGAGATAATTGCACTACCATATGTTTTTACTTGTTTGCTTTTCCTTATTTTCCCACAGACAACTGCTGATTCAACTATCTGGTTTACCCACTACAAGAAAAATTAATACCGGTTCCGAACTCACCTTGTCATCCGATTTAATACTCTTAGTAGGGATTTTGGCAATGATTCGTTTCGCAACGTTGCAAAGTCGCCTCTGTATGGAAAAAATGAAACAAGAAACAAATCAAAATTGAATCAGAAATGCTGCAATCAATCTCTGAAAACGTGAGAATTAACCGGGCAACATCTGCTCCGGCTAGCTACTATCAGTTTTATTCCAGACGAACCGGCGATGAGAAATTCAATCAATCAACAGCCTAGCACTCGAAGCAGGCTTGGCGCATTGCAGAACAACAGCCGCCACGTCACGACTGTCATTGGACAGTAATTAAATCTTGTGAACGTACATACGTATTTACCGCAGGCACACAAACAGCTGTTTCCGCCATTGACTCTTACCGATTGTTTATCTTTGGTTTGCAAATACCGAAACCGTTGCACGTAGTAGAACACCAGCCACACCAGCGAGATGATCATCAGCACTATGAACGAGATGGATACGAACAGCACCGAAGTTCTGTGTTGAGGGAATAGAAACAGGAGAGAGGCAGGGAAAAAAGAGCGAAAGTTAGGTAACGGTTCACAATCAATGATGCAATCGTAAGCGTTCGATCTCACCACAGACCAATTCTTGCAGACGGGCGGACATGCTGCAATACAAACCATACCCGAAAAATATCTCTTCTCACCTATTGATGTTGGCCAGCGATCGGTAGTGACGGCTTCCTTCGATTATCGCCATCGTCACCTCGTAGTTTTGCCGCTCCATAATGTCTATCAGTTCGTGACCTTTAGCTTTGGTCGTGAAAACGGCAGTTATGTTACCTGAAATTAGAACGAGAGAAAGCAGATAATTAAATTTAAGCTTAATTATTTTAATTCAACTAACAAATCGCAGTACATTGTTATCCGTTTCGGGACGCGTCGCGGCGCTTCACGCCACAAGAAACGCCGAAACGTGACAAGTGGCTTCTGCATTCCTCTAGCAAAGTTGTTTACGGTCGCGCATTGTTTGCGGTAACGGACGAGCAAGTGTCCGGTCGAATGTGGATAAGAAGCCGGTTTGCTAATGCCTCATTAATAAAAAGTGTGAAACGCAATAGAGTGCTTGTTTAGTTGGAAGGTGTGCCGCCCGGTATTGATTTTTATCATTTTCATACAGTTTTGGAGTGGTTTTAGAAATATTCTAATAAGAAAAACAATCAAGTATTGTTTAGTTTTTTAGGCGGGAGGGTCCGAGGGGGTACAGCGATAATCAACAGTACACCCTACTTTCAAATCTCTTAATTGCGCAGAGAAATAGTTATTAACATATATTAACTATTCGAAAGAACGCAGAATAATGTATAAATGATGACATGTTTCACCGAAGTAAACGAGAGGTTAAAGGCGTGGCCTAGAACTTCAAACACAGACAAACACACGCCAGTGTTATGATTTGCAAGGTAAACTTTTCAAAGTCAGATATATTTACCCTGGTGGTCTACGGGCGGTAGCGGTCATTACAGCGGGGCCAACAGTTACACACATCATCGCTCGCTTGACTTAGCTATAGACTAGCCAAACTTACAACAGTTATTCAAATTTATGCAAACTACTCAGAAGCAGGTGAAACAATACGGCACGACTCTACTGCAGCCAAGGTAATTGTTTGTTTTCGTTGTTTTCTTTTTTCGCTTATTTTACCGCTTCAACAATCCATGCAGAAGGGTCTGTTTATTTACTGACAAGCTAGTTTTCAGGCGGACAGCAGAATTGTAGAGTATATCATCCTGTTTCCGGCAGAGCTTTGCATTGATTCAATGAAGTAGAAATAATGACTATATGTCGTTTTGACTCTCTAGTTTTTAAGTTAAAATTAACGTGTCGATTTTTCTCATCAGTACATGGCCGTTGACTTGACTACCATGTACACGTTTAATCTAAAAAGCAACACTACTTGTGTTTACAAACAAACAACGATTGGCAATGGATGTCTCCTTTGCACAAAAATTTCGAATGCTGATGAGATCCCGGTGAGAAATCATTCTAACTCTAGTTTGTCACGGTTCAGCTCAAGAAAAAATATACCATCGAACAGCTAGCAGGCAACTCGTATGTGTTAATATATATGAAAGAGCTCCTTGCTACGCATATAATTCTTCTACAAAGTCGTAATAATTTGTTGCCCTGACTGCTTCTCAGCTAGTAGTTTATCCGGTTGACGGAGACTCTGTACACCGCGCAAAAGACAAGTTTAATGTGGCGTGGCAGTTGTGGTGTGTTTCAGCACGAAAACAACTCATCGGTCAATGGCCATAGACAGCCGCAACTGAACCGCGAAAGAGGTAAACTGTCTTGTTGAAGGTGGCTGTTCAGCTTGGGAGGGGGCGGGTATATTGTTTGTGTTTTGAAGAGTTATTTAGAATGAGCTCAATAATAGATGCGATCTGTTTACCTCGAGGGATCGGGGGAAAATCCTTGTTCGCTATGTAGCAATTTTGTACAGATTGGAATTTTTGCACAGGAGATGAAAATGTCGGATGGGTAGGGTCAGGGACTTAAAAAGAAAAAAGTAGAAAACAATTAGAGCTGTTAATTAACATATATTGATGTTAAATATAGTTGTTAACAATGATACTGCCCCCACCTACTGTTTAAATAATTTTGTATCGGTACTTTTTATCGAACAATTGTTTTTACGTGTGTGTAATGTTCGATAAAAAAATTAACAAATGTGTGCTGAGGCTCTTTATTGTTTTTAATAAATTACAATGGCAATGCTTAATAATAGAGTTTTTAGATTGCCTCTAACAATTCAATTGCTAGGAGTCTTTGAACATTGTTTGTGTAATAAATTATAAAACCTCTCAAATTAAATGGAAATTAAAAACTTTTCAAGTGAATGGTTATTCGTAATGTATATTCGAGTGCTGAATTGAATTGCGTAATTAGAATTTGTATACGGGATCTAGTTCTCAAATTATGCACTATAAATGATATATATATTTTTTGGATATTCTTTTGATATAGAGATCAGTTTTGATTGTTTAGTTATTTATGTGAACTCTATACCTTAGTTTATCAGCTTCAATAAATTGCTAAATAGCGGAGTTATGAAATTATAATGTATATTGCTGAAATAATTATTTAGCAAAAGAATAATTGGTCTCTAGGTCCGTGCATAAATGTTCTCCTTTAAAAAAGAGCCGTCTGAAAATGGTTCAAAGTCCTACGGTCAGACAGAAAAAAGATTCTTATGATGGAATACCGCGTCTACCTACCCGTCCACAAAGCAGAGATAAATGGCGTAGTCACCGATTCAAATTTGACATTCTTGAAACTGCAGAAGCACGGAGTTCGCATTTCCAATAAAGATTTTAGATTGAATTCAGGATGAGAAACAAATGATGGATCCAAATCCTATGTCCACTCAGAATCGTATCGTATCACTTCCACCAGTTTTGCTTTGAGAAAGTTCGTCTTTTTGTTCGCTTTTTTGTTACGCGGATCATGAATTGTACTAAATGCAAGTAATTGGACAACATAGGGATGATTTGGTATACGAACTCATTTTGACATTTATTACAAAATGAGGAGAGGAGGACTTGAGAATTAGAAAAGAGTGCAATGTCCTAATGTTCAAAAAAGTATTACCGAGCTGCACGAAACTTGTATCCTGATTAAATCATGAACCACGACGAATGATCCCAACCAAACATTCGAGTGTAATGCCATGTATTTTGCCTGAGCTAGTTTGGTAGAAACACAAGTAGTTTCACGAATACGAGTGTCTTAATTCAATATTTCAGGATCTTTATCATGATTTTCACAAAAGGCTTTCTTCACAAAATCATTTTTCACAAATTAATTAACAGATTTTTTCTGTGATGTTTGCCAGTTCGATAAAACTTTTGATGTCTTTCGACCAATGAAAACACGCAAAGAAACAAATACGAAAACTCAATTCGTTTTCGGAAAAAATCCTTTTGAGCATTAACATATTCATAGAATTAATTTGTATTCTACTTCATTACAGTTATGTCTCTGTTATTACCCACACTATCTTTTTCATCTCAATTCGTCCAAATGAGGTATATTTGATATCAGCATTAAAGATAATAGTTTGATGTCCAAATACTGAAATATTCAAATATTATTTTCATAGTTTGCAAATGGAAAAGAGTACACTCGAAAGCCTTTTGCTAAAAATGAAGTTTTCCATGTCCTACAGAGTTACAATATTATTTTTGTTAGAAGCTGTTGGAATTATTAAACACATTTGTTTTGATCAAAATAGGGTTTTCTCTCGCAGTGCCAGAAGCTGTTCAATGTTTACCTCCCGATGCTTAATATAATTCTTCAAAAATATTTACGATAGCCAAATTGCTGGGGAAGCGACCATGACAGGCTAAATTGATAGGATTTTTCAGTTTTCAATGTAATATTTCATGACAACAAAGATGTATCAGTCTACCTTCTGATCTCGCACAAAGCAGAAGCAAAAAAAAATCACTATGCTGTAGGCACCAGTGAGCCAAACCAGCGCGCTTTGTTCTATATCCAGTGCACAAACAGTATTGTATCGTTGGCCCCGACTGAGCAGTAGAATGAATCAACGAAAGGAAACAAAAGCTACGGATTAAAATAATCTCGATCGACTTCAAGAAAGCTCGTGTTAAACCCACAGTTCAAGAGCTTAATCTTGCGGAAGTTGTGTACATTCAGCTACACCATGTCAAAAATTGTGTTTTGATTACGTTTAGAAGTTAAGCAAGACAGAAAATTGCATTGCAAAGAACAACATGCAACACGAGGACGAATTTTATAACATCAGAATCAAGATCCCCGTAAGAGGGGAAGGGAGGGGGGGGGGGTTTCTTCTCTAATCTTCCGGCCATCACATCATATGATTTGGTATTCTTAGTATGTATAATAAACATAACGATGTGACACAAGGTGCTAAAAGCGCAATAAAATCCTGTCAATCCTATTTTGCATTGGATTGTCTGCTCTAAAGATTTCACTAAGGGACCGTTCATATACGATGTCGAATATTGTTAGAGTAGAGCGTAATGATTTAGCAAAATAAAAACTGAAAATAAATTTGAGACGTACTAGTTGAGCGGGAGTAATTAAACTGACAACAAGTTTCAATGTGCTTGAAGGGGAATGGTATTTTAGATTATTTCCTTTTTTGTTGACATTGTTTATGAATGGACCCCAATCAAACAATATTCCACAACGAATATCACTTAACGTCGATATAAGAGCAGTGGGATCAAGGCCAAGTTCCCTCCGGTTCGTGCTAAACTGAGAAGCAACATCTATTTAGGCACCGAGAACAGACTCCAGCGTAAACGTAAAAGTTGAGAAAAAAATTTACGGTGCATCCAAAAAAAATTGTGATAGTTCTACCGTTGTTCCATTTAGTGCGTGAGTTTTACTGAATTGACAGTGGACCACACAATTGATGCCCAAGTGACTATCACAATTATATTCAAATAGCAAAACAAGTAGTTTAAACTTGTTTGTTCGACACCTGGGTGTCTGTTATCAGTGATTTAACTGTAACATATTAATATTCCTAATTGAATCGAATAAGCAGATAGTATAGCCGACGGGAGAGGCATTTAACAAGGTTAGGAAAACTAGGAGTGAAGACGAGAGGACGTCTGATGAGGAGGATCACACCTAACAATATCCACTATATCAAACAAGCATAGTGATGTTACAACAGAATAATTCAACCTGATGCAACAATCATTTAAGCAATCATTAATAAAGGGCGAACACGAAATTATTGCGCCACTTTCAACAGGGCATAACTTTTTTACCATTGGGTAAAAATCAACCAAATTTTGCACACTTTCTCATTGATGTGTATTGTTTACATGCTGTCGTGTTTTTCGATTCAACGAAAATGGAGGTGAACCAACGCGAGTCGAGAGAACAAATTCTTTCCAAACACCTGAAATTTCCTGACCTGTCGCACCGGCAGTTGGGAAAAATGTTGAACATTCACCATTCAACCGTCTCCAGAGTGTTGAAGCGGTTCCAGGAGCGGTTGACGTTGGACCACGGCAAAGGAGCTGGAAGAAAACCGGGACCGGAGAACAAAAAGACGGAGGGAAAGGTGAAGCGGATGATTAACGCAAATCCCAACGTCTCAAGCCGTGATTTGGCTAAAAAGATCGGCATGTCGCAGAGCTACGTCCAGAATGCAAAGAAGAGAGCTGGACTACATACATACAAGGTACAGAACTTCCCAAACCGCGATGAGCGGCAACAATCAACGGCTAAAACTCGGAATAGCAAGAAGACAGTCAAAGACGAGAAGGACATGTTAAGAAAATGGAAAAAAACTGAGAAACTGGTACCGGATGACACTGTAAAGACTTTGATGGAGAGCATCAAGCGAAAATGCGTTCAATTTTACACTCAAGGCTCCATCGATTAACTTTTCTTTTGATTTTTTAAGTAAATATATGTATAAAACTACCCTAAAATTTTGGTTTGATTTTAAACATTATAAGAAAATTGGCATGACATTTTCGGTGTCGCAATAATTTCGTGTTCGCCCTTTAGAACCGCGTGCGTGCGAAAGTATTTTCTTTGTCTGCTAGTTGGACCAGTTCGTTTTTTTTTGTTTACTGTTTATACCATATGTGAAAAACTTAATTCTAGATAAATCGTTCAGTTCATACCTTTGTAGGGTTATGAGTATCATCATTGTCATCAAAATGAACACCTTCAACCCTGGAGATTTAATTTTCATGGTAAGGGCTTCATACTACGGTATTAGAATCCACCAATGAGCGTACAAGCGAGTACAATGACTTTAAAAATAAAGTGGGTTACAAAACTTCTTCGTAATTTTAAATATGCATCAATCACTTATATTGTTTTTGATTTCAATCATTTTATTCGGATTTTTAATTAAAAATTCAGTTGACAGTTGATCTACAAAATGTTATCAAAATTTTGGGTGTCTTTCGGACAAATTGACCCAAAACCCTAACGTCTCGTAATTTTCAAGACACAAACAAATTCCCATTGAAATAATAAAACTGTTTCCTTTGAAAAGAATGTAACTATAATTTGCCGTTCGCTTATCTAAAGTTATAGCTTTTATTGTATTTTCCACCATATTTCCCCATAGTGGCAATAAGAATCTTCTATCGAAGTAAACGGGAGTCAACAATTGTCCAACAATTGGTTTCTTTTTCACCAAAAACCAGCGAAAAATTGTTCACGTGAAAACGTTAAAGCGCAGTGCAATGTGTCTTCTGGGATGTTTTATAATGATCCAAGACCCTCATTTTATTGATATAGTTATAGTGATTAATCCACATAGAAGTTGCTACATTTTTTTTTAATCATGAGAAACAAGATTAAATCTTCAGAAATATTAAAGAACTTGTTTTAGCGAACATCTTTAGGGGAGAGTGGGTACACTTGATCCCACTATTATTTTTTCTCTCATCACTTTTCAATGAAATAAAAATTTTAATCGCAAGATTCGCAATTTTGTAGTCAATTTGAATTGTAAGAGCTATGAATAATATGTAAATCCGAATACTATGCTCTGTCAGTAATATGAACAATTTTGAAAATCATGTCAAAATGAAGTTTTTGTGCTATGGCTAAAGGAACAAGGCACACTAGAACTAATAGCCACGAATGTTCAGCTAATCACCTGTCCTGACAAATGAATTAATTAGACTACCTTTTTAGATGTACGACAAACTTTAATCACAGTAGAAGGTCAAGACAAGTATTTGCGGTAAATCAGTGCTGTTTAAATGGCTGTTCTAACCATCAGTAACTTATATCATAATTTGTTCAGGGTAAAAACATTTTAGTCCAATTAATAGTGCCAGGCACTTTATAAAAATGACGTTTTTCTATTTCTATACATTTCAAAAGTGTTTGAGAGAGCTAATGATAGGGATCAAGTGTATCCAGTGTTACAGGGATCAAAGATACCCATTGTATGAGGTGAACAAAATTTATGTTTTGTATGTGTTGTGAATCTTTTTTTTTCGACAAACGTTTCTTTTTCCTAGACAAAAGCCCTTAGAACGTAATCGTACTTGAAAATATTCATATATAATCAGTTCGCCGATCTCATACAAACGTTTAAAAAAATTGTAAAAAGATCTTTGAGATGGATATCAACACATATTTTCTAAAATATTGTACAACTATTCCAAACCAAATGTTTTACATTAGATTTGTTTATAAAACATCATAAACGACAAAATATTTCATTTTCTTTTTATATTGTTGTAACTTTTGACGTATAGATTGTGAGATATGGCCAGGGAATCAAATTTCCCCAAGGATCAAGTGTCCTCACTCTCCCCTACTGAAGACCAAATATCTCTATTTATAGTACACTCGAAGTTATTGACCTTTGTTTGTGAATGCCACCTTGAACACGTTATCAAAATTACTATTTAAAAAAAGTTATATTAATGAATTGGCTTTAAAGGGATCATCTACAAACAACCAGAAATAATCTTGAAGAAATTAAATCAGCATCAGAAATTATCATCAGCAAAGTTGTTGGCAAAAGCTTTGCCGAAGACTTAATTTTAATATATACACTTACAAGAAAGTTGGTAAAAATATCTCACTTTTAAGGAGATTAATCATTAAAATTACAACATCATATGAAGGGGTTTGTAATGTCCACAAATTCCTCCGAAGACGTCATTGATCCAAATTTAACGATTTAGGCGTAATTAAGAGATCATTTGGCATTTGGGCTTAATTCGACATTTGTCACAAAATGAGGGGAGGTTGGGGATGAGTTGAGAACTGTAAAAGATTGCAACGCCTCAAGTGCATTTTATTATTATATGCATAGTGCGTTAACTGTGACATTCCACTAAGTTTCTCGAAAACTTGTTTGAAATTGTGGAAGTTTTTTCCTTCATTTCCTGTGTAAAAATTTGAAAAAGTTATTATATTCTCGAATTGCCATCATTAAAACATATGCTAGTATTTCGACTACGACATATAGTCTTCTTCAGTATTCAATAAAAAAAATTTAATTGTAAATCCACCAAGAATCCAACAGCACCAGCCACTCTCGCTGTGGAGAGTAAGCCGAACAAGCATTGCTTTCAACAGCTAACAAAAAGTTAAATAGAAAAAAATGCTTAATAGTATGTGAAAGTACTAGTTTCAGAAAGTAGCGGAATTCGCGAAGAATATATTGTATAGATTTACCGATGAATTTGAATAAATTCATTCGTAAGCTCACGAAAAGTTTAGCTCAACTTGTAACATAGCTCTTAACTTTATTCGCATTTGAACTCGGTGGCGGTTAGACATGGAATGAAACATAAAATGTTTCGCTTGAGAATGAGCATATCTTGAGAGCACTTAGCTGGTCGAGAAATATTGTGGTTTGATAGTGTGCATGAAGCCAAAACGAAATGTAACCAGAGCAAGATGTGAAGTGTTGCAAAAATGAGACGAGGCGATCATGATACAATTGTATGCGAGTCCGCACAAAGTTTTTATACTATTTTATGAAATTTAGTGGATTGTATAATTGTAATTTCAACGTTTCGCACAAAATCCGAGATACTTAGTTAAAACAATTTGACCGCCGAGAAAAATGAATCTAAGCCAAAGAAATGGATAAGCCCTGCTTACAATTCTAAATATATTACAAAGAAAAAAGGGTGTACTACAAACTTTAAAATTATGCTTCTTTACACCGTACCCGGAGAACAATAAGTTATACCCGAAGAGCCGAAGATTACCTCTAAAAACTAGAGTCCCTTGGCCAAACCCGGAGTGGTGGCCAACTTAAATAAAAGAACACAAACAAAACTACACAGAAAAAAATATTTTGTAATTTTAAGTTTATTTTCATGCACATATTTGGAGCATGAATGTAAATGTAAAATTAAGTTCCACCACAAATACACACGACTCACAGTGATCACCTTCCATACAAAAGTCGGACAAAACCTCAAAAGTGGCCCGCATTTGATGAAAACTTCACATTAGGGTAATTTTGTGACGCTGAATTCATATTTGATGTTTATTTTTTTGTTTTTAAAATCCTCAAAATTTTAGCACTTAGGGTGGTTCGAAAATTCAACATTTACGAATATAAAGTGCACTATTTCCGAAAATTCATTTTCAAAAAATTGGGTGCGGTGAATTTTTTAGCAGAATGCACATTTTTTCAATTGTTGATAATGATATGACACATCTATAAATTATATTGCTTACCCTGGGTAGTTAAAGGCTACAATGCATCTCCTTCAGACGTATCATGAAAAATCACCTTTTATCATACCTCGGGGCAGAAAGGGGCAAAACAAGATATTCATTTTCGGAAAGTACACTAATTTTCAAGTATAATGAACAACAAGCGATCTTTCCGAACCGTTTCAAAAAAAAGTACAGCCACTTTGAACATTATAACTTTGAACTATTGCTTGATTTATTATTTGTTGTTCATGCCTGAGCAAGAAGAAAGGCTTGTATCGACTAAATCGAATAGCAGCTATAAGTCCAGTGAATAACCTTTCAAATGAAATCAGTTTGTCCCCAATCGGAATCTTAACTAAAAAGATATATTCATTTGAATAACTTAGGTTTGAAAAGAGTTTTCCTCAGAATTCATCATCTATTTCACCTTTGAAGTTCTGTAAAAAATTGAACTCTCGTCTTCGGGACTTAATATTTTGAGAAGACTCTATTTAATCTGTTAAGAAATAGATAAAAATGTTAAATCACGAAAATTCTAAAATAAATTTTTGAGGTTTTGTCCGGCTAGGCGACACTGTGCGACTTGTCGTGCTTTCTTCAACGAATTTTATTATAATATTACACGTGGATTGAAAATTACAGTTTCTTTAAACGGAAACCAATGCACTTCAATGTATTTTTACTCGAATACTGCTGTAAAATGAATGACATGTAATATTACACGAATGAAAGTGTAAAATTGTATGCTGTTTGATGCTCCAATTGATTTTAATGTAATTTTCAACCAAATTTTTGATTCAATCGTTGTATGTTTACATTCGTATTGATTTACATGTCGTTTAAATTTCATTATTTTTATGTGTGTAGAAAATCATTTATGTTCTGAGTACCAGTAAAATAATTTTATCAGCCCAATATCTATTCCGCAGACGAAAAATGTATTGCACTAACTTTACTTTGCTTGTCGATGTTAGAATAAACAAATTTTTCTCAGCTGAAGAGCCTTCGATTTTTTTTTTCGCAAGAAAAAAGACTGCAATTCAGAGCAATCCATCAAACCGGTACCGGGAAAAGCTTTCGCCCGCAACCGGCAAGTATGCTCCACCACATCTGCAACTTGTTTTTTTTTTCTTCGGTGGAATATCACTTAAAATAAACAAAAAAGTATCAACATATCACGTGAGCAGCTAGATGCAAAAAATAGCATTTTTAGCAGAAGGCTTCTAACGAAGAAATAAAAGCAAAAACTGCGGGCGCCAAACTGCCGGCACCGCGCTCAGTCGGCGGACATCTGCACAAACTGTGGTCTCCCCCGTCCCTGATGGGAGTGCTGGAAATGTTTAAAACAACACCCAGCGACATGGCGATAGGGGCCTTCACCTCGGCAAACAAGGCTTCATTGTTGTCATTGTTTTGGTAATTTTGCAACCAATTCGTGACTTTTGAAGGAAGATTTCAATGGAAAATTGGAACGGCTAGATGGTGCATGTTTTTCTAGGTTATGGCAACTTTTGGCAAAGAATCAAATTTTTTCGCGCGGTGTGGGAAGCTTGACCCAATTTTTGCGCTTACATAAAATGCCAGTAAAACGGTTCGTTAGAATTTCGTCACTAGTAATCGGCATGGGACATCAGCGGAACGTTGAATGGAAAAGTTATTATCACATTAAGTAACGTGCAAACGCATTCAACTGATCCTTGCCGGATAGCTAGCACGTGATGTAGATATTCCGTTTCGTTCATTTCGTTCTATCCGCAGCCACAGCTGACGTAACTATTGTTTCGTAAGATGCGGACAAATCGTGATGGGCGCTTTAAAATAAACAATAAAATTTTATTGCGCCTTGTAACGTTAATCTGTTACAGATTAAAACAAGTAAAATGTAGAGCACGAAAATATAGACATAGGGTGATGAGCCTATTTTCACCATACTAAGCAAGGTGCCTTACTAATTCGGTAATTTCTTGCCTTACAATCAATGGAATGCGTAAAAATTGACATCAACCGTTTTGCTTCGTTGTTAAGAACCAATATAATAACACAAATGTGTTGAAAACAGTAAAATTCTCGTGCTTGAGCACAATGAAAACTCGAATCGAGTGCCCCTATTATTGCGCTACCATTTGACTCAATGCGTTGAACAAAGATGGCAGACACTGCTCTAACCAACGGATTCAAATGGGTAGGGTGATAATAGAAACATGGCGCAAATAGGCTCATCACCCTATTTAGGAGAAAAAATATCCGCAATTTAAAGATGAATCGAGTTTCTATCAAATAAGTTCCTCAATAGTATTAGTCAGTCGGCACTATTTAAGCTTTTGTACGTCGTCGTCAATCCGGCGCGCACTCGATTTCACGATTCTTTTGTACCGACCAGCTTCAATGTGCTCATAATTGTATCATGATTTCTACTCTCAGCCCAACTATAGTTTTGCGTCATTCGTGTACCGAGAAGCCCATTTTGTATGCCAACAAAAGCCCAGCAATTTATTGCGCTATTAGACCCGACAATCGTGGAGCGATCGCTGTTCGACTGTTTGGTGATTGTCAGCGTACCAACCAGGGCTTGGGTCCGGAATCTAGATCAGTGGTTCCGATAATGACCGTTGGCAATATGCCTTCGTTGCTGAATTATGCAACCGTAAAGATCGACTGGAATGTTTCGTGTAGGTATGATCGCGGCGTAAATTAAGGTCGTGACCGGTATTATAGTTCAACTTCGTGGCGTTTTCTAACTGTTTGAACAATTGATTTACTAGATTCTGAAATACTACTCCTGTTTATTGTGACAATATTGACAATGTCAAAATTTGTTAGAAAAACCGACTCAAGCTCCTTAGCAGTAAGACATATATCACTGTTTAATCATTTACTGGTTTGCAGAACATATGCAAAGTAGTCACCTAACTAAAGCTGGAAGCTGGACTGAGGCTTTATTCACCTTGGACTCGAAACTCCAAGGTGAATAAAGCCTCAGTTCATCTGTATAAATTATACTAAATCAATGAAACCAACGAAATTAAAAACATCAATATGCAAAAATTAATATCAAATTCAAGAAATAATAATAAACAAATCATTCTTTGTATAAATCAAATAAATAAAACGAATAAATCGAATTAGTTCAGCTCATTGAATGAAAAATTAGACAACATTAAAATAAATATAGAATTGATAGAATAAATTCATTTGAGTAAAATTAACATATTGGATGGAATGAAGAAAATGAATGACTGAAAAAATAGTAAAATAATAATGGTAAATAATTAGTAAAATGAAGAAACTAAATAAAAAGTATTAAATACATTAATAAAATATATGAAATGAAAAGAGTAACATAAAATAAGTTAAATAAATGATATGAATAACATGCATTGAATAGATGAACCCAAAACCCAAAGAATGAAATGAATACAAAAAGTAAATGAAAAGACGACAAATAAACAAAATGAGTAAAAAGAATATTGAATGGAATAAATACTGAATACTGAATGGAAATGTAAATGAACAAAACGATTTTGACGAATTTGAGAACCATTGTCTCAGAAAATTCTGAAATGTTTGTGAAAATATCATTGTTTGAAGAATGGCTAATTAATAGACAATTCACTTTCTAGTGTTCCATTCTTTTTTTGTGTTCAGCTTTTCGGTTTTGTTCTCCCTGCCTTGACTGCGTCGTTCAAGGTTATTTGGTTATTCTACTTTATTGATAGACGTTAATTAGTTATCAGGAGACTGGAACGTTCAAGTTATTTTGGAATTAAAAGATGTCCTTTTGACCATTGATTTCTGAAAACGTTTTATGTCAAATTGCCAACGCATTATGGGAATGTTTAATACGAACTGGTTACTAAAAATATTTTGCCTCATATTATCACACAGAAGTTTTTTTTTAATTCATAATAATGAAAGACACTAATAGGGGATTTTTGAATATGACAAAATTAATGAACACTTACGTTTAAGACTTTTGTACTGAATAGAATTTTCAGGTCCATTACTTGAACGCGTATTTGGAAGTAGTAAACTGAGATAACTGACGTCACGCGTGCTTTTAAGCACCTAAAACGGAAAGTAACAGAAAAGGAGAGCGAGAATGCGATTCGAGAATGGAACAAGTAGATATTTTAAAGTATTCATTTACATTGAAGTAAATAGAAGCGACTGTGAAGTGTCTCTTCCCAGTTATCCTTATAGCCTACAAATTGTTTGTTTCTGATCTCGGTCCGGAGATATGGATTAACGAGTCCTATATAAACCAGTACCATGAAAAAGAAATGGTTCAAGTATGGTAGAGAGTATCCCTACACACTTAAAAACGGCTTTCGATTATTTTTTAAGCATTAATTTTTTTTCCAAATTAATGTTTTAGTCTTATTGCTTATGGCAACAATATAATCAGGTCAACTGTTTGTATATTCTATTCTATTATTCTATTCTAACCCTTACACAGCCAGTATTGAAAAGCATCCTGGAAAACACTGCAGATATTCTTTAGTGTGTTTCTTGTCAACATTAATATTTGAAGCATATTATGTGTAATATGTCGCAAATATTAAAACGGCCAGGCCTACTGTGCAGAGTTTTGTTTAAAGATGTTTCAAAATTATACGGCAATTAAATTATTCATTTAATGAATAACCTAACTAACGGATCATTTTGAATCTTGAAAGAGAAAGAAACGACAACCGTACCAACCGTTTCAGTGTAAAGGGGATATGATAAATCGTTGGGAGTGACTAGGTTGAGAAGATTAATGTCACTCCTTTGGTTCTTTGGGATGCGACAGAGATATTTACACCTTGTCTTGGCTAATGAGCATAGGTTATAGCGCCTTTACTCGCTTTTAATCAGGTCAACTGTCTGTATAATACAGAAACTCTGATTGTAATCTTCTCAAATTTACCTGGAAAGTATGAATTCAAACGAAATGTATACTGAATTATCATCCGACTCGCTACTAATTATGACTGCCATTGAAACTTCTATTGTAGTGTTCTCAGCATAGGGCAAATATAAGAAATTGAAACCTTCGCTATAAGTTAGAATACACATTATACCTACATCCCCCATCGAGATATCAGAGGTTCTTAGGGAGACTTTATTTCCCGGATAATAATTTATGGATATTTTTGGACGTTATTTTTCAAAAAGGAACATACCGATAGTACGAGGAGTTAAAAAACGCACTTGGAATGTCTCATTTCAAATTTTTTATTCTCGGCATCTATATTTTTCAGTTAAGTACATATTTTTCTGAGATACCCAAACCCTTAAATCTAGTATAAATAAATTTAATGCTAGATTTAATGATATGGGTATCGCAGAAAAATAGGTAACTCAATTGAATAATATGGATGCTAAGCTCAGTATAGAACTGAATTAAATTAGAGTTGATGTAATTTTTGATATTTAACACATGCCTTAACCTCATAGTGCAACGTTTCGAATAGATATCTCTTCATCTTCGGGGGAAAACAGGGTTTTAACTGAAATTAGTTATACTATGTGTCCATTTTCTAAGGACTACAAATATTTTCTTTGCCCCCTTCTGGGCACATTAAATATGTTTCCGTAAATGGCACTGCTCTACACTAAAAGGCAAAAAAAACTATTTATAGGGAAACAGCCAACAAAAATTAGTTTTGTCTTCCTAAATCTACATAATTACGCCGCGCACATCAAATTAGATTTAACTTTAGCAAATATTTCAGATTAGTAGAACATCTTATGACACACAGAGGCAGATTCAGGGAGAGGGCCCAGGGGGTCATGATCATCCTTCCCCCTTTATTCGCCTGCTGATTTTTTTTACTTAATTTCAATTTTGAATTAGTATAAAACTCAAAAACACTTTAAACCAAATTCACTGACTTTTATTAAGGTTGAACAGAGAATGGGCAGAAATCGAAAACGAAAAAAGCAGTTTTTTCCACACCGTGTGTTAGATCTTCATAAAAATCAATCAGTAGTACTGTAACAATATTCTACATAAGCTGATTGATTTTTATGAAGATCTAACACACGGTGTGGAAAAAAACTGCTTTTTTCGTTTTCAATTTTTGCCCATTCTCTGTCCAACCTTAAATGAGGCTATTACGTATTACGCATTATACAAAGTTAGTTTCAAAATCCAAATTTCAGAACACCACCCCCTCCCCCCTCCGTAATTGTTTTCTGGATCCACCTCTGATGACACAACTTAAAAATATATGTTGAGAAATTGGAAGATGGTGTATTTCGTGGTAACTGCCACGAACACAAAGAGAAAATGTGGAGGTGAGACATGTAAGGAATGGTAACTGTGGTTAGGGCCGAAGCATTATTTTTGTGTAATATGCGATATTTTGATTTCATGCATCCTTACTATAAATGATGCAATTGTTATTTTTGTTCAATCAGAGGGGGAAGTCTACTAACGCACTGTTTCATAATATTGTCTACAATATTGAAAAAGCTTTTTCACAAAAACAATCAAGTTTAGGGGTTTCTCTCGATTATGCAATCGCTCTGAAAAACGTCAACCTAATCTCGGACCGGAGGGCCGAGTGTCATGTCCCATTCGACTCAGTTCGTCGAGATCGGCAAAAGTCTGTATGTGTGTGTGTATGTGTGTGTGTGTATGTGTGTATGTGTCAAATAATGTCACTCATTTTTCTCATGGCTGGACCGATTTGCCCAAATTTAGTCTCAAATGAAAGGTGCAACCTTCCCATCGGCTGCTTTTGAATTTTGGATCGATCGGAATTCTGGTTCCGGAATTACGGGTTTAAGAGTGCGGCCACACAGAAATTCCCATATAAACTATAGGAAAAATTAAAAATAGAATTTTTATTTTTGATGCTAAATGTCTTTGAGGTGCATAAAACGTCGAGATTTGATGCAGACTCGAAAAAAAAATTTGACGACAATTCACTTTTTTGGATTTTGGCACATTTTTGCCTTTCTCATAGAGAAAGGTTATGCAATCACTCTGAAAAACGTCAACCTAATCCCGGAGGGCCAAAATTTTTTTTGACTAGCATAAAGTTTCTGGATTTTAACAGGGGCGTAGGTGATGGTATAGGGAGAGGGGTTACCCCCCCCCCCATCTACTGTTCACTCCCCTCCCTTTAAAATCACCTTACATCAGTTACTATATCACAAAGCATACCAAATTAAGCTGAGGAGTCGTTTGTTCGTGGGACTTTCGCTCTCCTCACACACGCATCCCCGCATGACAAAATGAGTTAGCAAACAGATAACATTGATCTAATGCTGATTAGGATAATGAAGTATGTTATTTTTTTTTCTTTCAAGTGTTTCACTGTCGACACGTACCTCATCAAGTTCGTGGCTGGCATGCCATTGTGTATAAGTGCAAAGTGTACTAAGAATGTAATGGACATTTCCACAATTATGTTGAACATAAACAGCCTCCGAGCCATAGTTTAGAGAAATGAGAAAGGCATAATTGCACCGCTAGGTGGATTAAAACAGCTTTTTTATTAAGGGAAACTTTGCCATTGCGACCACTATTCAGGTTATCTTTTGTGGCTGCCCCTGTTACAAATCTCTACATATTACAAATTGACCGAATCCAATGTAGTTGTAAGCGAGTTGTTTGTTTGTCCACATGTGATAGTACATTATTAATGTAGCTAAGGTTCCGTTTGGAACAGGTATGCCATACCTCGTCAGGTGCCATAAGATGTATTCCGTAGAATCACTCACAAGTATAGTACTGCACAATGGCAGAGAATATGTACCGAGCTCTCTGGCTCGTAGTTACAGAATCGACAAATGTCATTGTGACTTTTGCCATTCAGATTCAGATGATATTTAGCAGGACAATTAGGGTGGGGCATTGTTATATGGAAAAACGTAATCATAGCCACATCAACCGAGCACAGCACTTTTTTGGTTCCTTTTAGGGTCCCAAACAACTGTGCAAAATTTGGGGTCGATTGGTGTTGACTCGGCGTAGCGCATTGCGTTTGAAATTTGTATGGAGATTAGTATGGGAAAACCTACATTTTTGCATTTTTAAGTCTACAGACTACAATTATTCCTGTAGTGTGCCAACAAATAGATAGAAGTATAGTCCAGGATATGCTGAACAACTTTGCCGAAGGATGTATGGTGTTAGAATGTCTTTAAGCCAAGTTATAGCTGTTCAAAGTTCGATACATCGAATTAAATGCCGAAAATCATTTTTATTGCCAACACTGCCGGTGTACCAATTGTATTTCATATAGCATTCCAAAATAAGATTATATATTTTAGTTTTCACCACATTGGTATGTTTGGATGAATTATTCAAAAGCCTTAGCTCAATTTCATGAGCGTAGGTAGTTGAGCAATAGGGCGTAGTGAGGGGGGATGGGGGGGGGGGGGACTTTAATATGTAGAAATTCGAACTGAAATGTTGTCGAGTTGGAATGTTCAGATGAATTATTTCAAAACAGTTACACAATGTCCTACGCATAATAGTAACGAAATAAAACATACTGTATCCCTTTGCCTTGACTTTTATCAACAGAAGTTACGTTACAGACTGAATCAACTGATGTCGAGTTGATATGTCAGAGGATTGCATTGATTATATTTCAGTTTAATAGGCACTATGATTTGATGGGATGCTCATTTCGATGCTGTTCGATCACCTGAAGCAAAAATTTTTGTAGGGATCTGGTGGATTTCATGTTGAAATCCAAAAATTAGCTTCACGCCTCGCGATCGAACAGCATAGAAATGAGCATCCCATCAAATCATAGTGCTTATTAAACTGAAATGTAATCAATGCAATCCTCTGACATATCAACTCGACATCAGATGATTCAGTCGGTAACGTAACTTCTATTGATAAAAGTCAAGTTGTTTGGGACCCCAAAAGGAACCAAAAAAGTGCTGTGCTGAAAAAACGATCATTTTGCCCCACCCTAGTGATTATACGTAAATCATTACGTTTTAGATCCATTAGTTTTTTGGCTCTCGTTGTAGCTGGATGTTTATGTTTTTAACGACATTCAATTAGCAAGGGACTGAAAGGTGAAGTATACTTTTCAATATTAAGAGCCATAGTACTCAACGGAGAGCAAGAAGTTGAAGGAAGAAAATTTAGAAAAGCGTGGAAAGGGTCATAAGAGCAAGCTTAGAGTTTATCGGCAACTTAACCCTTTGTCTGCTACCGCGGGAGTCAGGATCTTTTGGCATTAGGAAATACGAATCACCTGAGTCTGCGGCATGTCCGGACGAACGTAAAGTAACTTGTTACTTCATGCTGTCGGAACCGTATCTCGATGTATGAATTTCTTGTCGAGCGTCTACTACGTTACGCCAGTAGTTAAGTAGTTTGATGGCACAGGTAGATATACCTAGAAATGGTTTTGGTCCAAAAAATATGTTGGATTAACCATGCCTGGCTAATTCGTCGGCCACTTCGTTAGCATCGATTCCTTGGTGGCCAGGTACTTAGAATATTATTACTTTATTCCGAGTTGTTGTGAAGATGTGATGTACTCCCAAACCAGCTTGAACTCATATTTCGACGACCTTATTGCAAACAGTGCTGCTTGGCTGTCCGAGAAGATTGCGATTGAAGTTGCTTTTGACAACGTGCCTTTTGAATCCATTTCGGAAGCAGCACGAGGTCATGTAGTACCTTCATATCTCACGAACTGGATATACGCAATGCTTAGCAACCGACATCTGTGCTCATCGTTAAGACAAGTAGCGATAAGGAAACTGGGTGTCTGCGGATGTCCTCAAAGTGGTGTGCTGTCACCACTTGTATGGAACCTTGTCGTCGATGGATTGTTGAGGAAATTTAAAGAGCTTGGTTTTCCGACATATGGTTTCGCTGATGATTATCACATAATGACGTCATAAGGTTACTGGTCTTTTGAACAGTAACCCAATAGATCGTGTATCCAACTACGTAAGACTGTGGCTCCAAATGGTTCCTTGGGATAAGTATAAACTTGCTCCCAGTGACCCCATTATCACATGTAGTTTTCCTTTTAACTGTTATGTGTCCAACAAAAAAACACCTTTAACAGGCCAACGTGGGTACCCGGGTACCCACAAATTGAAATGATCATAACTAGGGCTTCCTTTATCCGATTTGGACACTTATAGATTTTTTGGATTCCGGAACTCGTCCACTTTTTGATTTGTAAAATGGAACCGAATGAATGGATCTGGTGCTTGGTAATCCGGATTTTCCGGGGTAATGTTCCTGTACTAGGGTATGATTTGTAAATTTTAATAATGTCCTAGCAATATGAGTATCAAAACTCTTCAAATTGTCTCGGAAGTCAGTTATTTATTGTTGTGGGACCCTATGGTAATTTAAAAAAATGGAATTGGAATGGAATGGCCACTCACGGTCCCACGGGAACCTGCTCCGGAATGTCCGTTCCAGGGTCAAATCACCAAATGGTTCCAAAACCACGAGATACAGCCTACTGATGCAATTCCAAGAATTTTGATACCCATATTGCTAGTATTCCATTGAAGTTCACGAATAGTATCCCAGTACTGGAACCTGCTTCCGGAAATCCGGATTCCCGGGAGCCGAATGAAGTAACCCGATTCATTTTTAACAAGTCCAAAAGCGGGCAAATCCTGAGTTCCTGAATCCAAAACACTCAAAAGCATCAAAATCGGTTGGAAATTACATTAGTTATTGGCATTTCAGTTTTGTGGGTATGCCTGTCACGTAGTAAAAAAATTCAGGAGCCCCTCCTATCTCCCCCTTACTATATCAACAATATTATTA
Source organism: Topomyia yanbarensis (assembly GCF_030247195.1). Classification (NCBI taxonomy): domain Eukaryota; kingdom Metazoa; phylum Arthropoda; class Insecta; order Diptera; family Culicidae; genus Topomyia; species Topomyia yanbarensis. The sequence continues at coordinate 100,764,535 of NC_080672.1, read as the reverse complement.
ACCCAAAAGCTTGACTTAGTGAAGTTCTAAGATGTCACAAAGTTTCAATTTCCAGCTATGGAAAAAACATATGAATTTCACGGTTAAAACAATCGATGTGAATTCTCCCTCACGAGGAATGGCTATATGGCTGGATAGAGCGACAACTTGAAGAATATGTAGTTTGTTGCACTGACGGTTCTTTGTTAAAGGGCCGAGCCGGTGCTGGTGTCTATTGTCGTGAAATGAGATTAAACCAATCTCATTCACTTGGTAGATACTGTACCATATTCCAAGCAGAAATCTTCGCGATTCGGCACTACAACAAGGAATTTGCGGTAAAATTTTATTTAGGTCAATTGGCATTACTTTTGTGTTGACCATCAAGACCCCAAAATATCGAACTAACATCAACCTTTCAATAGGCCCAAATCCAGTTCAGTCCGCCTGTGCTTTAGAAAAACCTACAGAAGCATGCTGTCAGATACCTTACTGATGAAACCGCATCACGTATATGTGAAACATGAAAACTGTGTGTGACAATAGGCTGATTACTCAACGTACCTACAAACCGAAAATATTTCGCCATGAGAATTTCACCCGTTTCAACCCAACGGACAGCGAAAAAAAATCAAAAATGCGACTTTATTTAATAGCGTGAAACTCCTTATGTAATCGATATATCTTGATTTCTGCTTCCAATCCAATTTATGTGACGTTTCAAAAGTTTATTAAATTGTTACAAATGGAAAATAAGTCGATTTGTGACGATTTGCTTGGAGTGAAATTCGGCACCAAGCTAGCTTGCGAGTTTCAGTAAAAAATAATAGGTAGAATCATATGACTATTGGTCAATGCGCTAATGGTAAATGTAATCAACTAAGTTCGAAAGCTTTATTTAAAATTTTGAGCCCGGAATTTATCTCAGCTCGTTTTACGCAGTTTCATTGGTTTTACTTGGTCATAGCATGCTCGTACAGATTCCTGGCATGGTTTTTTGAACCCAGGTTTTGTGTGCTGTGTGGGATGATTACTGGTATGTCACGGCTGAAAACTGTTTCACATACAAATGTAGTGTACGCCGCAGTGAACTTTTTGGACAAATCACGTCCAGAGATACCAGAAGCCTTTTGGCTAGCCCTAATGATCTTCACTTGTAATATCCGGTTATATGTTCCATTTCATAGGTTACCTTACTTTGCGCGATCCAACGTTAGTGTTTTTTAAAGTCGATTTTTGAAAATTGGCAAATTTACAATATTCAAATATTCATTGCGTTAATTTCAAGATACAATGAAAAATAAATAAATGTCCATAATATAAAAACGAACATTTTGCTAGTATAAAGTATAATCTGTATAATACGCAATTTTGTGAAGATATGATAGTTCATTGAATTAAAAGATATAAAAATTGATCCATGAACATGTCTATCACATAAATATGAACATTTTGGTGTCATAGCATGCAATATTGATTGTGGAAATTTTCAGTTACATTTTTCAGTGTAATACGCAATTTTGTGAAGATATCGTACTTCATTGAATTAAAGACTCTAAATAATGTAGAAGAAACTTGTCTACCATATAAATACGAACAGTTTGGTAACAAAACATCCAAAATTAATTCCGTAAATTTTAAGTTAAAATGGAAAATAAAGAAATGCTACTTCCGTCTCATCCCATCCCAGGAACCTAGGACCAAAGGAGTGAAATTAATCCTCTTAGCCAAGTCACTACCAACGATTTATCAAATCCTCATCAAATTGAAACGGTCGGTACAGTTGTCCACGTGTCTTCCTTATTCAAAGTTTGAAATAGTTCGTTGATTAAATTCTTCATTAAATGAATAATTTAATTGCCGTATAACTTTGAATCATCTTAACTACAGAACAGTTGGCCTGGCCGCTTTAATGATTGTGTCATATGTACCACAAACATTAACATTGGCAAAAAAATTGTAGGCGAGCGTCTGCAAATTTTCAGCATCCCTACATGTATTGGCTGTGTATGTGTAGACTAGACTAGACTAGACTAAAATGGAAAATAAAGAAATCTTCTATATAATGCGTAATTTTGTGAAGAAATTGTAGTTCATTGAATTAAAAACTAGGAACAAAGTTTTTGAAACTCGTCTATCACATAAATACATAAATACATCATTACATATAATATTCATTGCGCAAATTTCAAGTTCCAATGGAAAATAAAGAAAATACGCAATTTCTGGAAGATATTGCAATGCAATGAATAAAACTATCAACAATATTTTAGAAACTTGCCTCTCATACATATACAAACATTTTGATAGCATAGTATATCCCTATAAAACTCGAAATATTTCCGAAAATTGTATCTTTGTGTGTTTTATGCAAGTTTGTGAAGATATTGTAGTTCCGTTCATAGGAAATTGTCAACAGTGTACTAGAAATTGGATGCGCACATTAATTCAAAGAATTTAACATAATTATATGCATGGGTCATCGAGCTAGATTTTTAGTTCTGCACACTCAATTCTCAGATTTTTTGTAGCGCTTGCTCAGACTTTTTTGGCCGCAGAAAATTCAATTTTGATCCAATCCAAATTGTCCAAATTGGTCAAACAACTGCTGAGATACAGTGATTCGAAAATGCCTTACCGACTATTTTCGAGGTATGTGTTAATAACCAATTATGCAAAAAAATGTAGTAAGTACCATTAACATGCCACGTGGGAAAAAGCTTAGTTTCAGATCCCCTAACATAAACAAAACTCTGTTTGGACGACTGAAACTTAGTAACATACTGAAGTTTCAAATCTAGAGCACTAAAGAGCTTTAGGCTTCCTCGCAGGGTATTTCAACTACTTGTGAGTTTAACCATCGTAATGTTTGTTTGTGTACTGTCATTTATCTCTACCTTCTACTTGCACCTTCCATACTTCCTCGTTGGCACATATACCCGACAACATACGTCTACACATTTAAAAAAACAAAAAGACCCACGCCTCATTTATGCCAACGCATTAAGCTGTTAAATATGAAAAAATCACGAAGTTTCGTGCACTGCAGAAATCATTGGTAAGTCTCTTGCAATATATTAACGAGGTTTCGATTTGTTCGATTGTTTAAGCCAATCCGAGCCCTAACCACACAGTCTTCTCTGGGTCGAAGAGTGTAACTCAGCTTAGCAAATGCTGATCGGCTCTAGAAATACTTTAATTTTTTTCCAACGTCGATTCTTCGGCGCATACCAGAACATGTTCGACCGCAAGTCTATGCTATATGGTGATAAAATTGCGGCGATTTCGAATACGAGCGAGCCAACGCGTAACGAAGCTAACGAAGGGCCTTCAAGCCCGTATCTAAGGCGATGTTACGCTCCAGTTGTTGATTGCTAATGAGGAAAGTAAATTTTAAATCTAGGTGAATTATGCTGCCGAATCAAGGTAAGTTCAAGTTAAAGGTTGTTTTTTAAATGAGTTAGAAAATTGAACTTGCAGATGCCTTGGGTTTCTAATTACTGTAAGCAATTCTAAGATTCAAAATTAAGAGTTAAAATAACTACCATCAAGAGATTGGACTTCGCAAACTAAATTATTCATTATTCGGTGTTGTCACGACCAACCAGAAGAGAGTAACAAATACGATGTCAAATATGCAGGAGGAATACGCATTGTTATGGCTGAGTAAAACGAGGTGCTATTTTAATTTTCTTGGAGCTCGATCGCCTTCAATATAAATATTCTCACTAGAAAATATCTAATAAATATTCAAATTACCTCCGTTAGATGAACTGTCCCGGATAGATGAATCTGTCGTTTTGCGTATACATCCAAAACAGTTAAAGCTGTTCTTTTCCGCTGTGAACAGTCCAACCGATACCGGTAAGTCGAGGTCATCTGACAGTCGCATATTCATAAGCAATGCAAATTAGTATACCGCTAGAGAACACCATCGACAGCTAGTTGCTAAATGGCACAACGCACGACGGTGCCATGACTGCATATAGGCTCAGAAGCAAGCCGGCTCGATGGCGGAAGATACTACACGGAGGGGGAGTCGTTTTTCATAATTCATATACCTACTATAATAGCGCCGGCTTGCCTTTCAATGGCAATTCCTTGTTTTTTCCCATTTGCATCTCTTCTATCTACCGGCATTTACTTACTACAGAGAGCGAGTAACGTATTGCTAGTTACGTATTGGCACTAGCTTAAACACAGAGTAATAAATATATGTTACCCTTTGCTTCGCAACCCAAGGGCAGTCGAACGCATTTAAGGAAGCGTGTGTGTGCAATTGTCCTAATGAAATTATCACCACGACTGTCGATCGGTGTCAACGGTGACTGGAAATAGCTCAGATTCTATATGATTTGCCATAAACAATCCTCCGTGGCACTATCGGATGACGTTCGGGGTGTGATATTCCCAAGCGATAAGCGTTGAGCGACTCTGCGTTGGAACGCCTCGTTGCAATGTCAGGCTCTCTCGCCAGCGGCCAGACCATGGGAAAAAACGTTTCATTGTTGATCGTTTCCTTCCAGCCAGCCGTATAATTAAAAACCTTCAACCCAGGCAGCCGCCCCGAACTAATCTAGAATAAATTATTGGTGTAACGACTTTTTCTATTTAAACTAGATTTCACACAAACAGTCGTGTAAATGCAGCGATAAGGGTTCACTGTTTGCAAACCACACAAACCGGAATCAGTTTGTACAATATTTATTTAAAATAATTTGTAATCTGCGTCTGCCTGCACTCTCGTGTACATAGTTTTGAGGGCCCTGAACTTATGGAATGGATCTTGGATGGGCGCGTTCGCCCGTGCGTGGAATGTAATAATAGCTCATATACACATATATACACAAACAAATTCGAACGATCAGCAACAGTAGCCTCCTGGGCCAGGGTGAGAACTGTGGCGTCCGGTTTCGATTGAATGATTTGATCTTTATGGTAGGCCTTTATTTCTAAGGGTCGTTCGCGAATGTAAGATTACTACTGAACTGCTACAAGCTGTCAGTTTATGTATATATCACTCTTAGAATGATGTTCCACTAAGTGCTTACACAACCGATTGACGCCCGCTCCAAGTACTTACGCTACCGCACTACTTCCTGTGTTGCGTATGAGATCTTTCGTATCAGAGATGTTCACTTTGCATCTTGCGAGTTTATTGAAATATCGAAACAATAGGGGAGCGGAGAAGAGGGGTTTGATATTTTGTGCACATGAACATTTACGATTACGGCATGGTAGTAGGACTGTACACATGGGAACACTGGGCCAGGGCCCCAGGGATTTTGAGGGCCTCGCACCTAGAATAGATATAAAATCGTACTAGCTACCCTGGTGATGCTAAAAGATTTAGAAAAAGGTGCGTTTTCATTCATTTTGCCGTAACAAAATGATATACAATTAGAGTAAGGAGAATTCACTTTATACTGTTCTTTCGAAAGTAGCATTTTTACGTGCTTATAATAGATATTAGATTAGATTATATTAAAAACATTTTTTGTGGTATTTAAAAAAGTTTATAATAATTAATTTTCTTTTCGGCAACGAGAAATATTCAAACAAATTGGGTTAAAACCCAAATAAACAAAAAAATTCAAACATATTCATAAGATTCTCGTGTACAAACCACAGAAAAGGATTTTGTTGTTAGAGAAGGAATTGATTCTGAGGCAGAATTTCGCACACTAACCATCACGAAACGAAACAGATATTATATTTTTAATAACAGTAAACGATCCAGCATACACAAAGTCTCAAATGTCGTTCTACTGCCAATTTAGAGAACTTTACATTATTTTGATAAAATTAACTGTCACGTAAGACACATCCCATGGGAGATTCGTTGCTGCAAAACGTGTATACGATTTGTTGAGCACTTTCAGAAGAATCGTTATATACATATTCCAAACGAACTAAAAAAATCGAATTGTAGCCGCCTTGTTAGCAATGAGTAAAATATGGGTATGGCTTACACGATACAATTAAACAATGAATCATACTCTAAACCGTCAGTATTGGTTGGAAATAAAAGCAAAAAATTCATCCGTTAAGGACGCGACCATAATTAATACGTGGATGTTTTATGATACGGCTGCTCCATTGATTTTGTCGAGTTTTAGGAAAATCATTTTATCGCTATTTTTACGAATTTCCAAATATCTAAAATACATATTATTGCTGGAATAAAAAATATTCAAATACATTCTTTAGAGTCTTGTGTGTTAGCTCCAGAAATTAAACATACCGCTTATATTAGATGATTCGAGCCATTATAATACACTCAGATTTTTACGCGGTTTTTACGCGGTTTACTTACGAGGTTTTTTACGCGGATTTTCCAATTAACGCGGTTTTTGCAAATGTATTCTAAGTCCTTTTAAATACAAAAGGCTTACCTTCCTTCTGAAAAAAAAATTCTAAGTCCTTTTAAATGCAAAGAACAACTCATCAAGACCATTCCGAAAATACCCATATTAATTGAGTTATAGCGAATTTCGCTGAACCAGAAGTCACCATCTTGGATTTCAAAATAGCGTCAAACATAAAGTTCTGGCACCTACTCGTCATGACCATTCCGAAAATACCCATATTGATTGAGTTTTAGCGAATTTCGCTAAATTTGGGTTATAGCGAATTTCGCTAAACCGGAAGTCGCCATCTTTGATTGAAAAATGGCGTCAAAAATCAATTTCTGGCACCTACTCGTCAAGACCATTCCGAAAATGCCCTTATTGTTGAGGTGCGGACCATAAGGAGTCTAGACCCGTCTCTTCCATCTTTCCGAAAATCTTCTAAGTCTTTTGCATTCAAAAAGACTGACTATTTTTGCAAAAAACGTGATAATTGCGAAATCCGGGCAAAAAAATTTCACACGTAAACACGTTTTTACGCGGTACGTATTCCCCGCGTAAAAAACCTGGGTGTATTCAGACTTTCGTGTTTCTTGTTTCGTTTGATGAACATGTCAAACATTTGAGTGTTATTTTAAATGTAGAGTAGAATGGGGTCAAATAGGTAAGGTGGTACAATAGGTATAGGGCATTATCTTTGCTATGTTACTGCAGAGGTCGCTCGTGTTGCGTGAATTAGATACACGGTAGAGAACATCGTTCACGACTGTCATTTCGGCTGTTACCGTGGATCATCTGTTTTAGTTATGGCGTCGTTTACGTTTTCGAATATTGTTCTGCGAAAACGCATTGTCTTTCGTCCTCAGTACAGTATATTTAATCAATGTAAAAAAATGTCAAGTGAGTATTGTCTTAGGTAATTAATGCTGAACACGACTATTGTGAAACAATTCAAGGTTCCGTTCGACACATTAAGTGCTCGCGTGAAAGAAAACGCTGGTGTTGTTGTTGAAGTAGATAATCGAAAAAGACATTATCGAAAAAGAGAAGGAAAAGGAATCCAAAAAAATGCTCCGAAGCGCAAACGTGATCGTCGCACAGCTACCACGCCAGCTGGAATGCACAACTTCAATTCCACACTCTGGCGACGACAAGTACACCGAAGAAGTCATTTGTACATTAGGGCATTGCAAAAAAATTTTTTTTTTGAATTCTCGAAGGCCCCCCCTCTCATATTGTGACAAATGTCAAAGTAAGCTCAGATGCCAAATTTCACATCATTTGGACAATTTTAGACCCCCGCCCACTTCGCTTGAAATTTTTTGAAATTGTTACTATGGGAAAATATGGAGGAAAAATACATTAAATGAAATAACTTTTGAAGTAGCAATCAGAAAATTACAATTTATACCTCTTTTGGAAGGAAATAATCTTAGTATTTGAATGGAGATATAATTGTTTCTAGAAAAATACGGGAAAGTGGGGTACTGGGTCATTTTGGCCCCAAAATCCCCTATTTTTAATGATTTTTCTGCTCCGTGATGCAAATCATACATATTTTGTAGTTTTTCTAATGTGAAAAAATCTCAGAAATCGAACGGAACCCTTTTGACCTTAGTCCGAATACGAGAAGTTGGGGTTAAATTGCCTGTTGTCATTCATATTAAACTTCATCATTTTCTCGTGAATATATCTCTATTATTCTTCACTAAATTTTCATAAACTATACCTTGTTGAACGTGGAAAATTCTTAGGACTATAACAAAAATAGATTCGTTACCGGTAAAATTCAGGAACATCAAATTATCTGACATATAGTGTCGATTTCACATTTTTATCATAAAATCGCACATATTAACTCCATTTAACAACAAAATTCTTATTTAATTTACTACTTTTAGTGTAAAATATGATTAGGGATCACATGAGACAAGTTTAATTTCTGGAAAAATAGGGGAAGTTGAGGTATTAGGACAAATAATGAAAAAATTAGATTTGTAGAGTAAATATCAAAAAGTTTGATGTTTCTGAATTTTACCTTTAACGTTTTTATTTTTGTTTTATTCCTCAGAATTTTGCACGTTCAATAAGTTACATTTTATGCAAATTGATTGAAGAATAATAGAGATATATGTATGAGAAAATGATAAAATTTAATATGACTGACAAAAAACCCTATAACCCCAACTTCTCGTATTCGGACCAAGGTCAAAAGGATTCCGTTCGATTTCTGAGATTTTTTCACATTAGAAAAACTACAAAATATGTATGATTTGTATCACGGAGCAGAAAAATCATTAAAAATAGGGGATTTTGGGGCCAAAATGACCCAGTACCCCACTTTCTCGTATTTTCCTAGAAAAAATACATCTTTATTCAAATATTAAAATTATTTCCTTTCAAAAGAGGTATAAATTGTAATTTTCTGATTGCTACTTCAAAAGTTATTGCATTTAATGTATTTTTCCTCCATATTTTCCCATAGTACCAATTTCCAAAAATTTCAAGCGAAGTGGGCGGGGGTCTAAAATTGTCCAAATGATGTGAAATTTGGCATCTGAGCTTACTTTGACATTTGTCACAATATGAGAGGGGGGGCCTTTAAGAATTCAAAAAAAAATTTTTTTGCAATGCCCTATTGTACATCTTGGTGTCAAAAGCATCCCACCATTCGATCAAATCGTTGAATAACATAATTAGGGTTACTATTCAATTTAATATTTGGTTTTAAAAAAGTTTCGGTCATAACGGCAACATGAACATTATGTACCCTCAAGAAGTTGAACAATTCGTGTTCGCACGTCTTTAGTGAACGATCATTCAAATTTAATAAATTTATTTAAAATCATAATTATTTTAAATTCATTACAATGTTGTTAGCAAATTTCCATCCAGTTTGAAAACCGTTAAACGTGGAGGTAGAATTTAGCATCGCCGTGATCAATTGAAACATTGATTGCTGTAAAAAAATCAATTTTTCTTCGGTAATGCTACCTAAATCCATTGGAGCAACGGATGCGTTGTGTTGAGGTAAAATTGGAGACGTGGTAGTCATCGTTCTTTCAACCGCGTTGACGGAGGTAGAAGACGCCTGTAGATGCAGGTATTTTTATATTTAAAAGTAAATTGTTCAATTCGTTGGATATTTTGTCCAAACTTGGACCTTGCCGTAACCCTTTCAAGACAGTTTCGAACGGTCTTTCTATCTTGAATTCATATAAATAAAATGTATATATCTTATACATGAGACACAGGAGAAGTCGTTTCTGACGAATTGATCCATTCGCTGTAGCTCCACAGTCTCCTCTTCTACCAATCTGAAAATAGGAAATTCGAAAGCTCGGTTCGAAAGGATCTGAAGTCGGAGATCATCACTGCTATTGGCGGAGGAGATCGATATTTCCTATTGGCATTCTGCTTTACATTCGGATAAAACATCGCATGAATTGGTACAATCGTTTGAAATTTTGGGTGGAGAAGTTACCTTTTTTGTTGTAACACTTTCGCCTTTCAGTGAGTGCCCAGACATGTCGGAAGAATTAAATGTTTCTGTAGGCTGAATTATTCTTTTACTCTTGAAAAACCATTTGGTCTTGAAGAAGACGGATTGAGTAGAAAATATAGGTAATCTTGAGAAAGACTGTTTCTGTTGAAAAACTATAGGTAAACCAGGAGCAGTGCTAGAAGTAATAGGTACTGCTCAGAGACGACCCAGAAACGGTTGGTTCGATGAGGAGTCCCAGAGAGTGACAGATGAGAAAAATTCTGCCAGAAGCCGCACGTTAGTGTCTGGTACCCGGCATAACAGAGAGCGGCACAATGAAGCAAGAGGAGCCGAAAAAAGAATTCACCGCAGAAACAAAAAGCAGTATGAGGAGAACGTCATTACTGAGGCGCAAAACAGTATGGAACAAAATGATATGCGGAAATTTTATGAAACTGTCAATAGCGTACGGAGAAAAACAGCGCCGTCTCCCGTCATGTGCAATAACCGTGAAGGTAACTTGCTGACAGATAAAACTATGGTAGCAGCCAGGTGGAGAGAGCACTTCGAGACATTGTTGAATGGAGAGAATGTTAGCGCGTCAACGAACAGAATAAGAATAAGTGACGATGGACAAGCTGTGGAGCCTCCGACGCTAGAAGAGGTGAAAAAGGCAATCAAAGAGCTGAAAACTGTAAGGCTGCTGGAAAGGACGAGCACCCGACCGAACTTTTAAAACACGGAACGGTAGTGAGCAGCTGCACGAAATACTTCACCGTACTCTTTTGAAGGTATGGGAAGAAGAAGAATTACCTGCCGACTGGCTAGAGGGCCTCATTTGTTCCTTATACAAAAAGGGACACAGACTGGAGTGCGCCAATTATCGAGGAATATCGCTCCTCAATTCGGCGTACAAAATTATGTCACGTATTCTGTTCAACAGATTGAGGCCGTTGGAGGAGTCTTTCGTCGGCGAATACCAAGGTGGTTTTCGTGAAGGTCGATCAACAACGGATCAGATGTTTACCCTGCGACAGATCCGGGATAAATTCCGGGAATACAAGTAGCAGACACACCATCTGTTTATTGATTTCAAAGCGGCGTACGATTCAGTGAAAAGAAACGAGTTATGGCAGATAATGGTAGAACATGGTTTTCCGACAAAACTGATTAGGCTGATTCGTGCAACGCTGGATGGATCGAAATCAAGTGTTCGGGTTGCGGATGAAATTTCGACGTCCTTCGTAACCTTAGACGGATTGAAGCAGGGTGATGCACTGTCAAACTTGCTGTTCAACATTGCTCTTGAAGGTGCCATCAGGAGAGCAGGCGTGCAAAGGAACGGTACAATCGTCACTAGGTCACGTATGCTCCTAGGATTTGCGGACGATATTGATATCATTGGAATCGACCGCCGAGCCGTGGCATTCGTGCCTTTTAAAAGGGAGACAGCAAGAATTGGTCTCACAATCAACACCAGCAAGACGAAGTACATAATAGCTGAAAGAATACGTGGGTCCAATAGTGATGTTGATGGTGAAGTGGTGTTAGGTGGTGATAAATTTGAAGTAGTGGAAGAATTTGTATACCTTGGAACTCTAGTGACGTGCGATAATGATGTTACCCGCGAGGTGAAAAGGCGTCTTGCAGCTGCAAATAGGGCTTTTTACGGACTTCGTAACCAGCTGAAGTCCCGTAGATTGCAGATGAAGACAAAATTCGCGTTGTACAAGACATTCATAGTTCCGGTTGCCTTGTACGGCCATGAAACGTGGACGTTAAAGGAAGTTGATCGTAGAGCGTTCGGGGTCTTCGTAAGGTGCTGCGAACAATACTCGGCGGTAAAGAAGAAAATGGCATCTGGCGGCGTCGCATGAATCACGAGTTGTACCAAGTATATAAAGGAGTGGATATTATCAAGCTAATAAAAAAAGGCAGGGTGCGGTGGGCTGGTCATGTGGCACGAATGCCGGAAGAACGACAGGCGAAGATAATATTCAGTAGAGAACCGGGAAGAGACCGACGACGCCGTGGCAGGCCGCGTACAGGATGGCTGTTTGCAGTGGAAGAGGACCTAAACGCACTCAATGTCCATGGTGACTGGAAGAGATTGGTCCAGGACCGGGTCCAGTGGAGGAGAATTCTTCACTCGGCGTAGATTCAACGAAGCGAATTGTTGCCTATCAAGTATCAAGTAAGTAAACCAGGAGTTATCAAGGTTTGCGACCGGATCGAACGAAGATTCAAGCCGGACCTTCTAATTTTTTGGCTCTCCATACATAGCTGAACCTCCTTCGGGAATGAAAAATTGCGACAGTTTACCGTTTCGTGTTGTGATCTCTACCTTTTTGTTTCATTTCCCTTTCACTTCCCATTAGGAAAGTGATGAGATGACATGGTAAGGCACAAATCTCCGAATAAAATCCCTAATTACAATTGAGGTTTTATGGTAGTTTTATAACCACCCACAAAACGTGGATTGCATAAAACTTCAATTGTTACTTAGGATGGGAAATGTGCCGATCTAGCCAAAGTATTCTGATTCCTGAAGGATACCTTCAAAATAACCGTCAATTCCATACATGCTCGAACGGAATTCCTTTGGGCATATATCAAGGGACTTGTCAAGCGTCATTGTACAATTTAACCAGCAGCACACAGTAAAAGAAGAAGCAACAAGGTGAAAGGATTTATGTCAAAAGTATTACAAAGTTTCTGTTGATTCTGGTATTTTTCGCGAAGTTTTTTTTGTACAAAAGATATAAAAGTAGATTAATTTGATCTGAGCAAAACATGCCACAAAAATGATAAATGTCAGCGGCATGTGCTATGACGAAAGACTAGATCATGTTTCAAATGCTGTGAGTACGTTTGAAAAACTTCTATTTGCATCAGTTATTCCAAAGATGCTTCATTTGAAAGCAGCCATAACACCCTTCTCAGATTGACCAACGATTCACCGTTACAAATGCACTATTGTATATTACAGAGCAATAACGGAATCTATACGTATGAACAGAAAATGCATTATTTGCCCGGTCACTTTGATGATCGATACTCCCGGACAGCCAACTTGCCAAGTACCCACTATTCGATAGTAATTGTGCGTCACCGTAGCCATTCACCATTCCATAGATTTCAATGCATCGTTAGCACCAAGTAATGGATTGTGTAAATCAAATGCTTCGGGCAAAAGTTCAACAGCAGAGACAGTGATGCCATTGCATTGTCGGACGCCGCAATCACAACCGTTCACGCTTCAACCAGCTTTACGTATAGTCCAAAGCCTATTGGAAGTGTGATTCAGAATGTGTTTTTATCATTTAACATAGAGTTGAACGTGTATGTTAATTTATGAGCTCGGTTCGTTTGAATAAGGTGCGTCTCAAATTAGCGATAACCAACTAGTGAAGTCAGTCAACTTATTCGTGCTGCTGCTTGTTAAGTCGATGCCATTCCAAAACAAATTATCCACAGCAAAGGTACAGGTTGTAATCCGAATGAAATGGAGCACCTGACTAGTGTACTGTATCACATCGACATACGACCAGCACCCTATCTATTTATAGTCTATAAGGAAACGACCAACACCCGACTGGCTGCCGGTTGGCCGGTCATTCGCTGGAAGTTCAAGGTCCAGGGCAAATGTTGGCGTAAACACGTATGAGTAGTTAACTGATGAAACTGTACGGTCAGACGAAGCCGACAAGTGCTGGAGGAGGCTCGGCCTATAGACGAAACCAGATCCTTTTCAGAACCGGTCCAATCAAGCGTGGTGGGTGACAGACAACGTACACTCGTTGGGGGGGGGGGGGGGGACAGTGCGGAGCATGGCCGGAAGGGGGTCAGGTGAATTTTTATATAAATAAAATTTCAAAACAAGATCGTGCCACTCTGAACGACGACAGTCTGGTTCGTTGATGCTGTGATAACTGAGTGGTTGAACTGCTGTATGGTGTATATCGTTAATCACGTAAGTAAGTGCGACCAACGTAGTCGGTGGCCGATTAGTCGCGGGACAATGAATAGGTCTTCAATTATCATGTCGGTCATGGTGAGCACTGACAGATTTGATTGAGTTTGATCGTAGTTCATTTTAACAAAGTAGAGCTGGAACACTGGGGTTTACTTAATATGATTATTGCTGAGTGGTAGTTTTGCTAGCTGCAAAAGGCTTATGTTGATTTGTATTGCATTCAAAAGTGCAGATTGTTTCATATCTCTCACGATTCATCTCCGTTTACTTTTGAATATAAAATCATACCCGCGGAACAAACAATCCATACTAATAGAAAAACTGCTAGTTTAAACATTATCAGATAAGTCTAGCTACTGGACCAACATTCCTGAACTTTGTATGGATTTTTTGACAACTTTGGGAAAACCTACTAATTCGCATTTATTCGCTAGGTGGCAACGTGTGCAAGACATGCTTATTACGACTAAGAATAAAAAAGGTTTTATTATCTACAACTTAGTGATAGACTGCAAATCAATCCAGCTTTGCTAGATGAAGTCATTAAACTATTAACGGAGTGAGTGAGTCAGTTTCGTATGGGGTCAAATAGCGCATGATGGTGCATCTGCATTCGACTTTTTTTTTTTTTGAAAAATTGGTTGGGTTATGCTGATTGGTATGTTCTGGAAGAAGTTTCGTAAATACTATGAGCCATCTTTCAATAAGAAAATGTTGTTTCCTCATTTCTCTGCGACACACAACAGCACGCTAACACAAACCGTTCAATGGAGAGATAAATTTGTTCGAATGTGGAACTTTATTCACTGTGGATTAACACATTACGAATCTCACGTAGTGATAATTAGCACGTACTGGAACGAGAATTATGGTCAGGTCTGGTGACGAGTTCGATCCGGTTAGACCCAAATAACACAGAGAAATAAATTGCTCTCTAGACGAAAATTTGGACTTATTCGCCTTTGTGCCAGATAGTAATTTCGATCCTGCAGGAAATTAGTAGTTAACTACTAGTAATAAGCAAAACACAGCATGTGCTAAATCTCGTAGCTTTGTTGTAGGATCCATTACCGTGTTATCGTAGGTTATTTCTATATTGGAATCAATAGCATTGACCATATGGATTGCAGTGAACTGAAGAATGACGTCGTATTATAGGCTTGCTTGAAACGGATGACATAGCTATGGACATTTACAAACTAGTCAAGTGGTACAGTCTGAATTGGATTCACGTTTGTTTGTGTCAACGCCGGTCTTGAAAGTTACTAAAGGTAAATTAGCCTTCATATTCAAGGCGTCACTTGATATAAAACAAAATTTAATCATTCATTATACTACGGTGTACCGTATACGTCATATATGAACATTTACCACTAAACGATGGCAACGCTGTGAGTGCTGAAAGCGCGCACTATCGAGTACCAGAATTTTCTGAGCAATAAAGTTGGCGCCAATCACAGGATGAATCGAATACACAACGTAGGCCCTAGCCACCAGACGAAACATTATTTCTCTGATGATCTGTCCGTTAATCCATCGACGGACCGGTAATCACGTTTTTCAGCTTCAGTATCAGGCAACTAGCAGTTGGGAAATTTGGGGATTCTGAGATGATTATGACTTCCATTGGTTTAGTTTTCAATAAAAATACACTAAAAAAAATTCAATTTGAACAAGGAAAAGTTTTTTTCAAATAGCTTTTTTTCCTTAAGAGTGCCCAACTTGAATTTTTGACTGTAGATAGGGAACATAATTTCCCATATTGGAACAAAATTTCATCCAAATCAAAGATGTTTTTTTTGTAAATCGACTTTAAATTTTTAAAATCGTTTTTTTTTTCAGTGTAGAAGTCGAAGAAGAATTTTTTCAATATTTTTATTCAAAGATTTGACTAATTTTGTGAAAGTCACTCCTATAACATTTGTTTGTAGGATTTGTCATTTTTGGACTATAGCCATTTGAAAAAAGTTTGACCCTTTTCAAAACGCAGTCTAGATCATTTCTGAAAAAACGAAGTAAGCAAAGTGGCTTATTATTATTAGTGTATATTATACATGCACCACGAAGCAGAAAAATTATTAAAAATAGGAAATTTTGGTGGCAATCTTACCCAGTACCCTACTTTCCCGTGTGTTTTTTTTTTTGGGAAACGAAAATATCTCCATACAAATACTAAGGTTATTTCCTTTATTGAGACGTATAAAATGTAATTATCTGAGTGCTACTTCAAAAGTTATAGCATTTAATATATTTCTCCTCCTTATTAATACCAATTTACTAAATGATGTGAAATTTGGTATCTGAGCTGACTTTGACATTCGTCACAATATGAAATTCAAAAATGAGTGATTTTTGGCAATGCCTTACTGTATAACATCTGATTGCAGCTTCTTCTGTACGGAAACCCACCTTTTCTTAATATCTTCTTCAGATTTGACCTCCTTGGGATGCTTCCGTAGTTCCTGCTTCAGAATTGCTCAGTATTTTTCGATGGGCCTTAGTGCCGGTGCGTTGGAGGGTTCATGTCCTCGGGTACGAAAGTGATCCCGTTAGCTTCGTACCACTCCAGAACAACATTTGAATATTGGCACAAAGCTAGATCCAGCCAGAAGACTAGAGGGCCCTCGTGTTGCTTTAACAGAGGAAGCAGATGATTCTGTAGACACTCCTTGAGGTAGATCTCCCCATTTACAGTCCCGGTAGTCACGAACGGCGAACTCCGTTTGCCACATGAGCAGATCACTTGCCATATCATGTATTTATTGGCAAACTGGTAGAGTGTCTATTTCTTTACTTTCTCCGGAACATCAATCAGGAATCAGGAATCAGTAGCGTCTGGCTCAAATGGCACGTTCCCCATGTTGATCGGAGATTTGTGCCTTGCCAAGAATTTCATCATTTTCCTGATGGGAAGGATTGGGGAAGTGGTAAGGTTAGGGGTAAGGAAAACAACGACACAGAACAATTAAAACAGAGCATTCTGCACCCCCGGAGTGATGCTGAACGATCTGCAGGTGCTACAACAGCAGGAATAAAACTTCCATCCCCCGGAGGGATTTAGAACCTCTACTCAAACAGTGAGCGGATATATCAACACCCCCGAGGGGATATTGAGATAACAGAACGACAACACCCCCGAAGTGATATTGTCATTCAAATACGGCTAAAAAACTATAGCTCCTTACCACACTGGGTTAGGAACAAAAGCATATCCTTAAATTTCAGCTCTCTGTACATAGGTTCATCTATGTATGGAGAACCAATAAACCGGATGCGCAATTGCATTAATACAGGGCAATTGCATATCAAATGATATGATGTTCCGTAATCGGATTCACAAAGATCACATGAATAATACTCGGCGCGCTAAATAGTAGCCATGTGATAATTGAGTTTGCAGTCAGTGCCCTGACCAGAATACTGCAGTTGTGCTTGGAAAAATGCAACAAATTTCTTGACATTTTCGGACTCACATCCGGCAGAAAAGCCTTTGTTTGAACGCAAGTTTGCAAGCTACGCCAATGGTTGGCATGTTCGAATGCAGCCCAAGAGCGAATCTTGTGCTTTATCCAACTTATTGACAGTGGTAGAACTGGTTCTGGACCAACGAAATCAGTCGCAGCGCCAGCTCTAGCCAATTCGCCCGCCCATTCATTTCCAGTAATACCGGAATGACCGGGTACCCATAGAAGGTAGATAGCATTTGAAATGCTAAGTTCTTCGATTTGAGTTCGACATGCGATTACTAATCTCGATCTCGAAACTGCCGAACTAAGTGCTTTCAGGGCAGCCTGACTGTCAGAGCAAAAATAGATTCTTTTACCGCAAATTCCCTGTTGAAGTGCGGATTGTACGCCACACAGAATCGCAAAGATTTCTGCTTGGAATACGGTACAGTATCTACCAAGCGAATGAGATTGGTTTAATCTCATCTCATGACAATAGACACCAGCACCGGCTCGGCCCTCCAACAAAGAACCGTCCGTGTAACAAACTACGTATTCTTCAAGTTGTCGCTCCATCCAGCCAGACAGCCATTCCTCACGAAGAGGAATTCTCACATTGAAAGTTTTAGAAGGAAAACTACATGTGAGTGTAAGGTCACTGGGAGCAAGTGTATATTCATCTCAAGTAACCATTTGGGGCCATAGTCTTGTGTGGCTAGTTACACGATCTATTGGGTTACTGTTCCAGAGCCCAGTAACCTTAAGACGGTATGCACAAGAAAGTGCTTCTTGTTTCAGAAACACATGTAGTGGTTTTATGTTCAAGAGTGCCTCAAGAGCAGCAGTAGGTGTTGTCGAGAACGCACCAGTCATCGCCATCAAGACCATCCTCTGAAGATGGTTTAACTTTGAATGGATTGTCATGACTTCTCCCTTCTGCCAGCAAACAAGGCACCCGTATGCCAGTATTGGTCTAACAATTGTTGTGTAGATCCACTGAATGTACTTGGGTTTGAGTCCCCAAGATTTGCCGAAAGCCCGTCTACATTGGCCAAAGGCCATGCAAGCTTTCTTGATCCTGAAATCGATGTGAGCTGTCCAATTAAGTTTTGAGTCGAGAATTACCCCAACGTACTTAACTTGATCTTCGACAATAATTTCAGAGTCAAAAAACTGCAATGGACGAGCTCCGGTTGTAATCCTTCGTTGCGTGAAAAGCACCATTGAGGTTTTATTTGGATTAACTGATAGTCCAACATGAAGACACCACCGCTCAACAACACATAAGGCTTGTTGCATCAAATCAAAAAGTGTGTTAATGCAAATACCGGTGATCATTATATAATCATCGGCGAAACCATACGTCGGAAACCCAAGCTCATTTAGTTTTCTCAACCAGCTATCGGCGACAAGGTTCCATAGAAGTGGTGACAGCACACCACCTTGAGGACATCCGCAGACACTCAGTTTCCTCATCTCTACTTGTCTTAACGATGAGCACAGATGTTGGTTGCTAAGCATTGCGTGTATCCAGTTCGTGATATATGAAGGTACTCCATGATCTCGCGCTGCTTCCAAAATGAATTCGAAAGACACGTTGTCAAAAGCACCTTCAATATCGAGAAAAACTCCTAAACTTGATTGCTTTTGTGAAAAAGCTTTTTCGATGTTGTAGACAACATTGTGTAACAGGGTGGTAGTAGACTTCCCCCGCTGATATGCATGTTGCATTGCATGCAGCGTGTGCTCGCCCAAGCTACCATCCCGAATGTAGTGGTCGATTAAACGTTCCACTGATTTGAGAAGGAAGGAGGTCAGACTGATCGGTCTAAAGCTCTTTGCCTCCTCATAAGTGACGCGGCCACCTTTGCGAATGAATTTGACAGTTATTTCCATAACTGACATACTTCAAACCCGCCGGATGCCACGCGGCCTCTAGGCTGGTTTTGTCCGGAGAAAGATAATAGTTATCAACCTCCTAGTGGACCACAGCCATTTACTGGGGAGTTCGCCCGGCTCTTCCCAGGCTCCGTTCGCCATTGAGAATATTTTAAACCCCCTCAACAATTTTACCCATAGCACGGGTCGCATGACACTATGGAATTGGGGTTCCCTGTTTGGTGTTACCACCGGAACAGGTAGTCCGTAGTGTAATTCTTAGCCGGTTGAAACAACCACTACCGACACTACACGGCTTATCTAGGCTGTTCGCAGAAAGAAGCTGACATTTATGGACAGCTCCCATAGATGACCGAACAGCCATAAACAGCCTGCTTCAGAATTGCTCAGTATTTTTCGATGGGCCTTAGTGCCGGTGCGTTGGAGGGTTCATGTCCTCGGGTACGAAAGTGATCCCGTTAGCTTCGTACCACTCCAGAACAACATTTGAATATTGGCACAAAGCTAGATCCAGCCAGAAGACTAGAGGGCCCTCGTGTTGCTTTAACAGAGGAAGCAGATGATTCTGTAGACACTCCTTGAGGTAGATCTCCCCATTTACAGTCCCGGTAGTCACGAACGGCGAACTCCGTTTGCCACATGAGCAGATCACTTGCCATATCATGTATTTATTGGCAAACTGGTAGAGTGTCTATTTCTTTACTTTCTCCGGAACATCAAACTTGTACTGGGCGGAGAAGAACAGTAGTCCGGCAGCTGCCGGAATTCCGCCTTGATACAAGTCTCATCATCCATGATGAGAGTATGAGGCTTCGTCAGTATCTGAGTGTAGAGTTTCCGGGCCCGTGACCTTCCCACTGCATTTTACCATTCGTCTCGATTTGGAGCCTTCAGCACTTTGTACGAATGTAGTTCCTCCCGGTTCTTTACTCTATCTGAACGAAAGACCTGGACAGATTCAACTTTTTGGTTATATCCCTTACCGAAGCATTGGGATTCCGCTTAAACACTTTCACTAGTTACACGCTTGAGATTCTGTTCACTAATAGAACATACATGTTGACCGCATTTCTCCTTCCGTTTGATGCTCATAGTTTGGTGGTAACGTTTATTCACACGACTCACCATTGACTGCACGATTCTAAGTTGTTTTCCGATGTCCCGATGAGAGAGTTGAGGATTTTCCAGGTGCATGCGCAAAATCAGTTCGCTTCGTCGCTTTTCGGGTGACGCCATTTTTTCCAATTTTCGAAAAACTTACAGCGATAAAAATACAATGTAAACAATACACTCTAAACTACTTCTATCCAAATTTTCAAAGGAAATGTCTAATGGGTGTTTTTCTACAAGGTTTTTTTCGTGAGGCAATTTCATGTTACCTTTACTATGAAGTGAAGGACTCCTTCTCAGGTCCACGCTAACTGCATCGTCAATTTTAGCTCCCTATAAGCTGTGCTTGGGGATATTCTAATGTTTCGCCAAATATCAATTTGAAATTTAAATCTGAAAAGGTATCCAAATACCCTGACAGCCACATTTCCAAAAATGTTAGAGGCCGTTCTATCTTGTAGACTGAAAAGCCATAATATATCCTTCTCTTCAGGATGCACAAGCATGGATAATAGTGATACTCCTCATCCACTTGAAAAGACTATAAACTGTGACTTGCTGTGAACTTCAGCTCATAACACTAGTTTACAAAAAAATAAGTTGCAAGAAAAAGTAGTTTTTAGGCTCATTTTAAGTCACTGAACACGAAACCAATATTCAATCTATTTTTTAAAGCTGCATTTTAGAGTTTTATTCGAAGAACAGTTGTTTAAGACTTTTAGTTATTGGTGAATATCTCGTAGGAAAATCATCTGATCAATCAATCAATAAACAGTACCCTTTGAAGAAACATTTAATATTGGTGAATCACATATGTATTTTTAGGGTTACATGTGACCAAAGCCGAAATAAAAAAAAATTAAAGAAAATACGAGAATTATGATTGTTAAATTATGATCGCTTGAAACTCTTATAAATTTGATCTACACATTTTTTGGAGAGGTGTCCTGCTGGAGCTAGGGTCTCGGAATCACTCAATACAATTGCAGACGAGACGGGATATGTCATCCACTAAAACACTGCTTAAGGCTAATTGCAGCACATGTGATTTTGAATCTAATATTCATTGTATGGTTCAGATATGTGCGGGCGTAGGGACTTCACGATCGCGTGTATTATCGCGTGGAGCTCGAGCGTTTGTGCGTTAACGTGTTCGATCCCCTGGGTTTTTGTATGTCACGTGTGATAGCGCGTATGTAACTTCGCATGTAAAAATTCGATTTTATAAGCGTGTGGTCATCCGTATATTCGCGTGTGTTTTTGAATGATCGCGCGCGCCCGATATATGGTAAGTATCCGGTTCGGTATACGGTTCAGATGCTAAATGAGTGCATTCTTCCAGACCACTAGAGTCCCGGTCATGTCGCTATGGAACGTGTTGTCTAGAGTGATATGAGCGTCATTTTTTGTTGCTCCGACTGAAGGCATGCTAAGACCGGTGGAAGAGATTTCCAGACGTGACCGATACATTAACGTGCAAACATGGGCGTTTGTAAGTTTCCGGTTGAAACCGCGTTTATAAGTTTATTAGTGCTAAAACATTCACTTAATCACTGGGGTGTTTTCATGTTTGCAAGACCACGGGCTTTGGTGTGCAAGGATGATCGTAAAGGCTTAAGCGTTTGTATGTTAACGTGCTGAATACTAGAAGAGAGTGAGATTGCTCATATCACTAGAGATTCCGGTCGGACTTCCGGACGTACCGTAGGTTAATGCTTTGGATCGTGTTTGTAAATTTATTGGCGCTGAAACGTTCACTTCATTACCTGGGTGTTTTAATGTTGTCGAAATCGTGGGTGTAAGTATTGCATGTTCGCATTTGTGACCAGGCTTTTTAATCGCGAAGGCCACCAGCGTTTGTATGTTTGAAATGAGAGAGATTATGAGTGTATATTAGAGAATATGCAAGAAAGGGTGTTAATGAGAATTAATATGAATCTAATTTAAGATAAAGTAATAAAAGGAAAAATAAAGAAAAACACATGCAAAGATTAGTTGGAAGTGTATAAATTGATCGAATGAATTGAACTAATGAAATATAAGAAAAGAACACATGTAACATGCAATCAAACTACTTGAACTCGCCTAAATGCCAGCAAATGATGTTTATTTACCATTCACGACAATCGCATTCTGTTAGAATTTTATCATGCTGTGTTGACCGGGAATGGATGATTGACGTGCGTTTGTAAATTAATCGAACCCATATTTATCCAATCCGATCGTCCCGAGTTAATTGAATTGAATGCATGAATGGAGTACCGGAAAAAACTAACCAACGAATTCTAAGAAGGATTACCCACTATTACATCGTATATGCCAGTTTTGTATCCATTCCCCGACCTAGCAGTCACAAATACTCAGACGAACACATACACAGATAGACATACGACTAGCACATAACAATTGTACACTAGTACTAAAAACTACAATTATTACAAAACCACCATTAATAGGTTTCTACTTTTACATTTCTTTAATTAGCCCGTACACGATGACGAAATCTACCGATAAACCAACACACAATGACCTCCACTGCGAGCCGAATCCACCAACACCGACATTTGGCTGGAGAACAATGTTTGCAAATACGGCCCACAGCAAAAACAAATCCACGCCGATCCGCCAGTGCACACATACTAGTGGTTGATCGTTAGTTTGGGCCGATGCAGAGTATGAAAAAATACAAAATATAAAAAAGACCCATAAGCCCTCTCAGGCTCCTCGATGCACTACTATCGAGGCGCAATGCAATAACCAACTTAAAGCAATTGTGTGTTAGAGGTTCTTTAAAACCGATGCACGAAATATGCTTAATGATGTTTGCAATACCGTCAAACCCATTAAGCTAGATGAGGGATTTATATTTGATCTACACGTACTGTACATTTTTGGAAAAGGTAGATCATTACTTTTCGAACTGTAAGTCTGCTACGTCGATAGGACGTTTATACGAGATATAGACAAATAACTGCAAAGAGTATTCAAAACATGGTTTTCAAAAGAATTTCGAAAATGCTTCTTTGGGGAAGAAAATGGACATTGTTTTCGTGTCCAGCGTCGTAAAATTGATACACAAAATTCCTTTTTTTTAGCTTAACGTGATTACCTCAGAAGTTGTAAATTACTGTAATATGTTATCATGTCGCGCGGAGGTTTGCAGTTAACTAAAAGTTTAAAATTAGTCGAATCAAATTGCTTCAGTATACCATCGCGAAATAACTCCTACTGTCTATCAACCCACCAATACATGCGGGTTCTTTTCAGAGCCATCAATACAGTGCATAAAGTATTTAGTTACGTGTTCTTACCTATCTCATTTTACAATTTAATCCATTCACTGCAAGAGACAAACGAAAAAAGGATGTTTTTTTCTCGGCATTATTTTGATTATGACGTGTTGAACGAATTGTGGTGTATTCTACATCAAAAACAGCTTAATTTATGCTTTGTTCATTAAGCATAGGAATCAGTTCGAATATGTTCAAGTAAGCCTTTACGATAAAATTTCACAAGCCATGTTTGGTTAGGCCACAGGGTAGATGGGGTGCGCGACGTTTGGCATAAATACGTTAGGCATAAGTACGTTAGGAATAAGTACGTTGGGAATAATGAACGATTGGCATAATTCACAAAAATATAAAAATAATCGCAAGCCTTTCGTTAGAGATTTCGCTTGTTTTTTCAGGTTATGAAAAATGACGCTTTGCTATACCATAACTAACGCATAACTTTAGCGAGAGATTACAAAATGAAAAATGGAGTTTTTTTATTTTTTCTGTAGACGAGATGAAGCAAATATCCTTTCAGTTTTAATACAAGCAAATTTCTAGCCTTTTAGATGTATTACCAATAAAGTTGCATTCAAATATTTAAAAAAAAGCAAAATAATGAACAGACATCAAGTTTTGGATCCAATGGAAACTGGCAGTGTTATGTACAGGATCATCATTAGGGTACGGATTCTAGGTTTGTAACGATGCCTTTTTCGTTTCGGAAACTCATCACAGTACAGAAATAAACTCTTTCTCACATCAAAGAGTTTCCCTAGCTCTATTTGTGATGGCCTCGAAAATACAATAATTGTGCTTAAGAATATGGGAAATCATCAATATAGAACCAGCAATATTCTTATATTCGTTGAATGAAGAAGAAAATATAAAACTCTGAAGAACAACTCATGAAAGAAAGAATGATGCATTTTATCATCATTCTTTCTTTCATGAGTTGTTCTTCAGAGTTATATATTTTCTTCTTGGACAATTACACCTTGCATGCATGAAGAACTAATATAAGTTAATTCTTTCATGCCGAACTTTTTTCTAGCGTCCATAGGGTCCAAGAAACACGAAAAACCCGCTTTAAAAGATGCTTCTTTCGCAGTGCTGGAAGCTGCTCAATATTTACCTTCCGGTGCTCAACACAGTTGGTCGGTGTTAGGTCAGACCGGACTAAGTGACAAAATATTGAGATATGTGTTTATTCACATTAGTTACTTTTTAAAAAAATACAAACTGTCCGAAGACAGAAACTAGCCTACTAAAAGGTTCCTACTTAACTCGTTGACGGATGTGACTGAACTGAACTAGCAACTGGTTTATTTGTTTCCTACAACCTGGCTACCTAGTCGGGAACTGCAGCGTCGGCGATTATCCTGTTGCGACTTGTAAATGATTACCTGGCGTCTCGCTCCTGGTTACTGGCTGATGCAATGTTGGTGACCGGATGCGTTGACTGCTGATGTTTGCGCGTGTGGGGATCGGGTGATTGAGGTCGAACAGTACGGTGTATGCACACATGGTGACTTCTGGGCACGTGTATGCATAACTTCCCCTTCGTTAAATTGAACCGTCTCGGTTCAACCTATTGTGTCGAGTTTGGTTGTTGAATTCTTATGAAGGTTTTGATGCTCCAAATTTCTTTGATCACGTATATGAAGAAACTTGTAACAAGCAATGACATAATGACGATGCTTCCTGTATTCGCAAAGCTGTCCTTTCGGTTTGTAATTTCTAGATGATTTATCCTGTGACGGTTGTTAGCTTGTAAATCGTGTAATATCTCCATAGGTTCTAACATCGCGTCTGATTTATTAACGAAAACAAAATGTAACGGAAGAACGTCGGGTTTTGTTTTGAAACGATAAGTTTTGCTATCGTAGCTGGTTTTTCCAATGGTGATGGAACAATTGTTGAATGTAATGAAGAATGTGCCAGAAAGGTTTTTGGGTCCGTAGCCGCATGTATTTTCGAGGTGTACGGGATTTTTAGCACTTTTTAGTAGAATGCCGTTGTTGTTGATAATTTCGATCTGTGAAGATCTTGTATCCTTGGTAAACACACATTTACTTGGTTCACCGCGAAGTAGTTTGTGGTGACATTCGTTATTGGTTACGTTAATTAAGTTTTCGATGTTGCACACGAAAGTACTTTCGATTTGACTGCATGTTGTGTTCAACAGGAATGTTTCGTTTTCGTTAGTTAATGCATATTTACTGGTAGTTTTGATTATTTTGTTATCAATTGGTACTGGTTCGGTTCGAAGCAATTGGTAATTACCATTTTTCAGCCTTGGTATTTTGATAATAAATACTATGGAAGAGTCATTATGAAATGCTGTCATTTCCAAGTATTCATAAGTTTGGTCGTAGCTTGTGACATCGATGTTCTGCGATTTTAAAATTTGGGTTGCCAACTCGAGTTCTGCAGGGTACAACAGTGTTGTTGGGATTACTCCAAGACGTGAGAGCTGAACGGCTTCAAAAATGTTGTCCAACTGGTATCGAATTGTGTCTAAGTTGAAAATTACATTGTGTAGGTGTAACATATTATTCCAGTCAACTGATCTATCTATGTTTAATCTTGATTGTTTTATAAAATCCCTGATTGCTACTGACTGTCTATAAGCTTCTTTTGTTAAATTGTTAATTCTTTTTTCGAAAAGGTCATTGATTTGTATTTGTTCATTGTTCTCTGTTATCAACAAGTTGTTTGAATTTTTGAGTACATCGATTTGGTTATTTAGATTTAAAAGGTCTTCGTTATCAAGGTTACCAGTGATAGACTTGACTAAGCTCCCTAGAATATTAATGCTTCTTTTTTGTTTGCGTTTTGGTGTTAAATTTTGTAAAATTCTGCTAGCCTGCTCATGTTTTTGAATTAGAATTTTTGTTACTTCTTCTATCTGTGTGTTTTGTTGTAAGTCTGAAATAATTGTTTCATACTGTTTTAGTATTAAATAAAATGGTTGTAATTTGACTTCATGAATAAGCTTATGGTAGCCTTGTTTTATGGAAGCTTCACCTAGTTTTATCGCAAGTATTCCTGGATTATTAGAAAGATCCGTTATTTCTAAATGAAGAGCATTTGATTGAGAAACTGGAAGAAGAAGGAGGCCAATGATGATGATTAAGTTATCCATCCTGAAATGAAATAGATTATATTAGCGTTGTGTTTTCTTTTTTCTTTTAAGCTTAGTTTTATGGATTTTCCTCCCATTCTCGTCGATGATATTCGGTATTTTATTGTCTACAACTTTGATCTCTCTGTACCGTTGTTCGTGTTTCAGATTATTTCTTTTCCTCTCAAATACCGTTTCGTTCTCGATGAAATTTTCAGGGTCTTCTCTACTGTGGTTTAGTTTTTGTAACTGGATGATTTTTCTTTGCTTATGTGCTGCTGTGAACTGCTCGTAGAGTCTTTCCTTTTGCCTGATCCTTTCGTCGAGATCTTCGGGTACGGGGTCTTCATTTCTACAACCAAAAAATAATTCTCTGGGTGTTAAATTGGTTTCAGAGTGAATGGAATCATTATAAATTGATACTGCTAAATTCATTCTAGTTGTTTCTGATAGGTTCTGAGTATTTTCTTTGTGAGACAGAATGTTGTGCAGTTCTCTCAACGTTCTGTGAACAATTTCAACAGATCCATTTGAAGATGACTGCCCAACACTTGTATAGTGATACTCAACCTGATTTTCCTCTAAGAACTCTTTTAAGGTTGTGGATGTAAATGAGGCTTCATGATCCATGACGAGAAGTGAAGGTTTTCCAATGTTAGAGAAGAAATGTGTAATTGCTCTTAATATATGTACAGTATTGCGGGATATTATAGGAATAGCCATTGTTAGTCGTGAAAACTTATCGCAAAGTGTTAGATAGTGTTTATTACGTATGATGAAGATGTCCATATGAACAATTTGCAACGGTTTTGTAGGTGTTGCTGTCAACTGAAATTTTTGTTTGTATGGATGTCTCTCATACTTGGATTTTTGGCATAGTTTACAAATGTTAATAAAGCGTGTAATTTTGCTTCGCATACCTGGGAAGAAATATGTGCGTGAAATATGATTTTTCGTTTCGTTGATGCCTCTATGGTAAGAATTGTGACGTGTTGAAATTATTTGGTCTTGTTCTTGTTCGTCAGTAACGTCTTCTAGTATTTTCTGAGTCCAGACAATTTTGAAAGTTTTTGCCCGTGCGAAATAGTTTTTGTACACTATTTGGAGATTTCTCATAATGTTTTCATTGCAATAAAGTGCGGTGGTACATTTCGGAGATGCATATTCTTTTAGTATGTTTATTAGAACTGCTGGACTAAAGTGAACTTTCTTTATAATTGTTCTGTGATAATTTCTAAAGAGTGTTAAAGATTCGCGGCTACTTTCATTAGCTTCTTGAAGGATTATTTGATTTCTGAATTCGTTAAGGGATCTTAATGTTGCGGGGATGAACTCACTGTCATCAGTGTCTGCTGAATGTTGAGTCATCGTGTCTGTAGATGAGGTGTTATTAATTTCTATAATTTCTTCCTGATGTTTAGGTTCATCTGTTTCATTTGTAATTCTTGATAGTGCATCAGCGTTGCTATTTAAAATGCCTTTTTTGTATTTGATTTCAAATTCTAGTTCTTCGAGAGCTAATTTCCAATGCAGAAGTCTCCTGTTAAGATCATTTTTCTGTCTTAGCCAGACCAATGGTTTATGGTCTGTTCTGATTTCAAAAGCTCTCCCAAAAATATAAGGTCTAAAATGCTTTGTTGACCATACGATAGCTAAAAGTTCTTTTTCAGTCGCGGAGTAATTGCACTCTGTTTCATTTAAGGTTCTTGAGGCGTATGCGACTGGGTGTTCTTTCCCGTCGCTGAATTTTTGTGACAGAACAGCGCCTAATGCGAAATCACTGGCATCTGTTTCTAAAATGAATTTCTTGTTGAAGTCTGGATACTTCAAAATAGGGTCTGTTGTAAGTAATTGTTTACAATCGTTGAAACAGTTTGTAAATTCATCATTATGAACTATTTTAGCGTCTTTTTTCAAGCATTTTGTCAGTGGTTTGGTTAGTTTCGCGAAATCTTTGATGAATTTTCGGTAGTATCCCAAAATTCCTAAAAATCCTTTAATTTGAGTAGTTGTTTTGGGAATTGGCCATTTCAAAATTTTTTCAATTTTATTAGGGTTTGGTTTAATGCCATCCTGGGTAACGATATGGCCCAGGAATTCACATTCCTTGCGAAGAAACTCGCATTTGTCCAACTGGATTTTTAAGTTTGCGTTGATAAGTTTTCGAAGCACTTTGTTCAAATTTTCAAGATGCTGTTGTAGGGAGTTTCCAAAAATTATTATGTCGTCAAGGTAAACCAAACAACATTTACCTATCAGATCGTTCAAAATATTATTCATTGCCCGTTGAAATGTTGAGGGCGCATTTTTTAAACCAAAAGGCATTCGAATAAATTCGAAATGTCCTTTATCGGTGCTAAAAGCGGTTTTAGATCTATCTTTGGGTTCCACTTCTATTTGGTGGAAACCGGATTTTAGATCTAAGGTTGTGAAGTACTTGCTGTGGCCTAATCTATCAAGAATTTCTTCGATGTGAGGGATCGGGAACTTATCGTCGATGGTTTTTTCATTAAGCTTGCGATAGTCGACGACTATGCGCCATTTCTGTTTTCCACTGGCGTCTGCCTTTTTGGGTACGATCCAAATAGGAGATGTCCATGGAGATAAAGAGTGTTGAATTATACCATCGGCAAGCATTTCGTTTATCTGTTTCTGTACTTCCGCTTTATGAATCTGTGGATATCTGTACGTTTTGGTATGTACTGGGATGTCGTCGGAAGTTTTTATGGCATGCTTTATGGTTGTCGTGCAAGATAGTCTATGGTTCTTGTTATGAATTATGTCGGTGTTTCTACTAAGTATTTTTAGTAATGAATATTTTTCTTCGGAGTTTAGATGCTTTGTGCGAATAAGATTTTCTAAATCTTCGATAGGGGTATGGAGCTCTGCTGTTGTATGGTTCAATTCCATAGTTTTGTAAATTGGAAATACTTTTGTCGGTTTTGTCCAATAAAATGATGCTTCCCTACCGAAATTAGTTGCAAGTGCTTTAATTAAGCCATTGTGGGATTTATAAAGTCCGGCTGGTATTTCGATATCTTGAATTCTAATATTTTTTGGGAGAAAGACATCGCAATTCGCATGTGATACAGGTACTTCGATTATTTTGGAGTTGTGTGCGTTTATTGTAATATCTGGGAAACCTAAACGTTTAATCTGTAAATTAATTACTTCGTTTGGAAGGACAAGTTTATTATTTCCTATGTCTAGCAATGCTTCCATTTCTGACAGCGTTTCGTATCCCAATAAGCCGTCAAAAAATGTGTGGAATTTAAAAAGGTAAAATTTCACTTTTTTGTTGCTCTTAAAAATTGTTGTGGTAAATGATTCATTAGTTTTGTGTTTTCCAGTATTATTTGTAATGGAAATGGTTTTACATGTTTGTTTTTGTGTATTCTTAATTAGGTCTGGTGAAATAAAATTTTTATTGGCTCCGCTGTCTATTAGAATTTTTGCGTCTTTGCCATTGAGATTAATTGTTACGTAAGGCAAACCGTTTATAGTGTTTATCTCGGATCGTCTGCTGTGGAAATTACCTGAAAATTTAATTCTTCGGAATCTTCGTCAGTCTGGTCTTCTTCGTATTCTTCTGTTTCTGGTTCTTCTTTATCTTCGGCTACATGGCTAAAAATTTTAGATTTGTTATTCGACCTAATTGAGGGGTCTATGTCCATCGGAGTTGTTTTTTGTCGGTCGGAGTTTGGTTTTTGGTAATAATTATGTGGGGTCTTTTGTTCCGGTTTCAAAAATGTTTTTCCAAAAGGTTTAATACCTTGATTTGGTAAATTTGTATGATTTGTATGCTTTTTTGTGTTTTCCGCGTTTTGAAACTTGCATAAAAATGCATAAGCAGACTCCAGATCGTCTGGTTTGGCTGCCTGTGCGTATCCGAAATATTGCCTATTCAATCCATTAATAAATGCTGCGAGACATTCTTGATCCAAAAAGTCACTGATTGCCTCCCAGTGGTCCCGATATAAATTTTTTTGTTTAGCCAGAGCTTTCATATTTTGAATGATTTCTTTTGTCCGTTTATAGTATGTATGAATTGATTCTTCCATTTTCAAAGACCATAATTGTGTTTGGTATGTAGCCATGTCGTTCTTATCCCCGTAGATAGCTTTAAGAATTTCGCTAACTTCGGTGAAAGTTGAAGGGTTACCATTAACACAAATTGTGTCTCTGGCTTTGCCTTCTATTTTGTTTATAACTGTTTGTTCGTATGTCATGTAAACATCTGGGTTTACAATATTTTGAAAAATTGCTAATGTTTTTTGGGCTGTGGCGAGCCACGAAGCGAGTTGCTTTTTATTACCATCAAAAGATGGGATTGCTTTAATCGGATCTGGAATTCGAAAAAAGTCGTTTTGTCCCGAAGGTGCGGGAGCAATTAAGTTTTCTCGTTGCTGCTGGTGTTGCTGCAACTGTTGGTTTAAATTTGCGTTATCCAGCTGGAGAGCGTTAACTCTTTGTTCCAGTGAACGCATGGTATTGTATAGAGACTGCAAATTATCTTGCTGCTCCATTTTTTTTGTGAATTTTAATGCCTTTACTTGTGGCACGGGGTTAAATTTTGGCATAAGCAAGGGTTGGTTACTTACCTTTATGTTGTGAGAGGGTAGGTACCGCCTCTCAGGATTGAAATCCCACTAAAAGTTAGAAAGGTCCTCCTTGAAAGGGTCTCAAGTCCTCCACGTATCGGGGGATGGCTAGCGCCGGACGATTTCACGCCGCAAATAGAAGATCGTGTATTCGACACTATTTCACGGTGTGCTAGTATTTCTAAAGTTCCACTGCCACTCACTTTAATTACACACTACACTCTTGATTATTTTTCTTATTTTGTGGCAATTTTATTTTTCTAATCACTAGCACGGATTCACTCTTTTAACTCTTAGCGAGGCGGCCTAATCGACTGCGCCAGATATGTGTTTATTCACATTAGTTACTTTTTAAAAAAATACAAACTGTCCGAAGACAGAAACTAGCCTACTAAAAGGTTCCTACTTAACTCGTTGACGGATGTGACTGAACTGAACTAGCAACTGGTTTATTTGTTTCCTACAACCTGGCTACCTAGTCGGGAACTGCAGCGTCGGCGATTATCCTGTTGCGACTTGTAAATGATTACCTGGCGTCTCGCTCCTGGTTACTGGCTGATGCAATGTTGGTGACCGGATGCGTTGACTGCTGATGTTTGCGCGTGTGGGGATCGGGTGATTGAGGTCGAACAGTACGGTGTATGCACACATGGTGACTTCTGGGCACGTGTATGCATAACTATTGATTTCGAGAAAAATGAGTTTAAAGTTTGAATCGCAGCATCCTTTACATTATGATGGGAAATTAATATTTGCAATAACTCTTGTTTATTGTTACATATTTCACATCTGGCAAAAGTCGAATGTAGCTGGCGAAATTCTTTATCCAGTGCTATCATTATCTCATTTTTTGATGTTTTGCGACTTAGTCCGGTCTGACTTAACACCGACCAATTCTCCTAGAAAATTTTCAATATTCTATGTGCTAGGAAAAGATAGTCAGAGACGGTCCAAATTGCTACGCTTTATCAGTTTTTAATAATAATGGAAAATAATGAAGATATATCAAAATTTTATTTATCAACGCCAACTGTAAATATCTCTGGTGGTACTAATAGCAATATTTTCACTTCTAAGTTCTAATAGTCCCAGTTACTGGCCTTCCTTGTTTTTGTGGGTAAATTCTGCCTAAATCAAAAGTTTTAGCAGTTTAAAATCGTTGTTGTTTACAAACAACATGAGCATGAAGGGGTTGATGTGCTTTATTCATACCTTAATACAAAATAGACTGATTTTAAATAAGAGTATTTATCCTATTTTAGAGACGTTCATTTTTTTCATTCGTTCATTCGATGTGCATTCGTTCTGCATCTTTTATTTGAGTGTAGATTTCTTGAGGTATGTACGATAGAATAAAATGATGATCGAGTTTTATCAGTTTCCAGAGTAATTAAAAAAAATTTGCTCTCATACCACCCGAGGCTGTCTCCACCAAAAAGTTATTTCCTTAAAGGACACTTCATTATGATAATTTCTGCCTAACATCCATTATGCCACTCGTTCATTATTCCTAACGTCCAGTATGTCAAACGTCTTTATCCCTAACGTCCATTATGCCTAACGTACGTATGCCAAATGTTTGTATGCCTAACGTATTTATGCCTAATGGGGTACACTGGGGTAAATGTACTAATCTGTTGTTTTCTACATAAGTCGGAAATATGCACCATATAAACGATACTTTCGTTCGTTTGATATTGCCAGGAGAGATGCCCAAGATGTCGTTTAGGATTTACCAATCACACCAGCTCGAAACAACTTCTGCTGTATATCGAATCACAAACCTTAGTTGTCTACGGTCAGTTAAAAGTAGCCTCCATTGATCAAGCTTTCGGATCGTCTATGCTTCCTGTTTAAATTTCAAAATATAACAACCGAATTTCTAAATATCCGAAACGCACAAATTTTTCAGCTACCAAACTGTTTGCAACCAGCTTTCCATTCATAAAACAAACAGCAAAATTACACTGCGTTGAAATCGCATCATTCAACATTTCGATCACGCACAGTCCGCGTTGTGGAACTTTTAACTTTGTTGATTTCTGGTTCACGCATTAACATACCTGCAGCGTTGCGGGTGGCATGTGGGGTAGCAAATGTTGAAAAAGAAAATGTACGCAACCCCAAATCACAGACGTTACAATTTTTGGCGATGGAGATAGAGAAATAGTGCCCGACCAACCCTCGCCATATAACGCCACAATATTACGGCCATTATCAGCCTCAATCACGCAATTAGGCGAATCTTTTTTTCTCCACTCTATCTCTCTCTCTCTCACGTCTGAAGAAATCAACAATTCACGATATTTCAAATTTCAGAGCGGATAGCGATGATGCATGATCATGAAATTGAATTTCAATTGGTGGGTGCAGCAGAACTAGACTTACAATTTTCGATAAAACGCCATACTTATATCGGAATGTGTAGAGAGAAAGGCGAACTATAGTTTAAAGTTGATTGCCTCTACCGATGAAAATTGCATACTTTATGTTGCTCTAATAAAATATCGTTTTCATTTTTTTCAAGAAACACTGAACTGCAAAATAAGTCAGCGGAGAAATTTACAGGTTGGCCCACAACGCAATAACCCAGTGTTTGCTAAACATAGTGTGAAATACTATTTTTGGAACTTGCTAGTCGATCGCCTACAGGTAAAATTTAGCATCGCCGTGAAAATCAAAACCTCAAAACATAACTGCATTAAACCGAAAGAATTGGGTTTGTTGTACATATCTATCGATAAACGTAAGAATGTTCGTCCCCGAATTAAATGCCTGTCGTCGTTACTCAGCTGACAAAATTAACGCTTGAACAAAAATTACGAAAAAATAACAATTCCTTGTTAATTAACCGAATTTGCATGTTGCCGATGAATTCCTTCCAACGAATAAAAAATTATCGCCCCGGATTGGACCGAACTGTATAGTTAAATGGGAGCGTACCATACAAACTACGATGGCTTCGGTTTTATTTCAACCAAGAGCCGGCACGCGACAGTTTATGATTTACCGCGTTAAATGACGTGACTGATGGTGATAGGTAATCGCCGAAAACAGATGGAAATTGCAGGAACCATTACCGGTGGTATTTTTTGTTTTGTTTGTTCAACGCATGGACCAGGACCTTACTTCTCTTCCGAGGGAAAACAGGTATTTTAAGAATAAATCGAAGGTTGTAAGTTTGTAATTTTTAGTCGGGTCGTCACCCCTATCGGTAATGGAAGTGCATTTTAGATAAAAAGTCAATAATTCCGATAAGGTGCCCGGTACCATCCATTCGCTAAGGAATTGTACGAAATTGAATGTTTTTCACACAATAAACTATGGTCAAAAAAGTACTATTTTTACCACCATTGCGTGATTGCACCGTACTACGGCGAATGTTTACATTTGTTTTTGTTGACATCACGGGACATATGTTGAGTTTTGAGATTATAAAGCCATTAAGTCGCTTATCGCCGAGCGGGCAAAAAAGGTACTCATAAATGAATAAAAAAGCACTGATAAGAGTTGTTTCGTTTCGGGCCATTTTCGGTTGGACGTGAGTAGGAGCTGGTTTTCGCAATTTCTTTGCCTATTTGCTCATTGATTATTAAGAAAGACAACTCAAGTTTTGGGCTATGTTCCTGGTATTGTTCGAAGCACGTTTTTTACACGAAAAGATTATCCACTGTTCACGTAAAGGGAAATTTGCTAGACTCAATATCTGGTTCACCGCGAATTTCTCCCTAACTTTAGTGAGTTTTCGAAATCGTTGGATTCGGTAGATATAAATTAAATATCTCCAAATATGTATAGGTCACATTATATAAATACAATTTGCACTGGATATTTTTTTAAATTTTGGAACATCTGATTGTTTGCCATTTTTTGTTGTGTAAGACAATAGAAAAACTAAAACTTTGGTAAACTGATTTTCAGTAAGAAACTGTTTAAAAGTGATTAATTTTGTACGGTAGTAAGTAAAAGGATAACATTTTAGATTCAGTTTCGCGAGAAAATCTGGGCACCTAAAACGTATAGATCTTTTGAAATATTCCACAAAAACTTGAAATATTTCTCACAGATGCGGACGTATATCTGTTCAATCAAAAAATGTATAATTCATTAATGTGTGTTGCGGCACAGCATTTATGGCCGCCCTTTTCGCTGCTACCGTCATAATCACCATAGCAGCGACGCGTTACTGTCATTTGACAAACGCTATGACAACATGCCAATTGCAGTGAATCTGTAGTGTCAGATCATTCAGTGAAATTATGTTTACGTTTAGAATATGTAGGTGTAATAAAATGTGACTCGTTCTCTTTCGCTATCCAACCACCGTTGTGAGCGGTCGGTCTGGTAGTTATACTAATAAGTTTTTTGATTTGCCATTGAATCCGAACTCGTTCTGCCACCGTTCTACACATTTGTAAAGTAGGCATTGTACTTGCCAGCGAGGTAAATTCTTCGATTCCAACCAATTCCGGACTAGAGAAGCTGAACACAACGTAGGGCCTAGTCACCAAACGTATCAATGTGTAAAAAGCAATTTCAAAAATTGGGTCGAAAGATGTGCATGCTAGGAAAATTATGTTGTGCAATTCAAGTAAAAATCTGGGATATCCAATTATAATACTTCTGAAAAAGCTTGGCTAATCTGCAAATTCTGTTCACAGTGTATCGAAATCGTCTAATCCTCGATTTCCAACAGCTACAAAGAAAAGAGACGCAATGAAACAACAAACAGCTTTCTGTTCGCACTGTTGCTAGGAAAATGAAACTCCTAGCCATAAGGCTTGTCCGCGAGAAAGTCTGGGTACCTAAAAACACATCGATCTCAACTAAGGCTTGAAATATTTCTCATAAATGGACGTATGTCTGTTCTATTCAAAAATATATAACTTGTTCGAATGCATCCTTTCAAAAATGATGTCAAAAGAAGTGCGTATAAGAAAAGTTATTTTGTGCATGCCTTTTAGGTATCAACGAATTATATATTTTTAGAACAGACAGTGAAACATTATTTCGAACCATTAAAAAGTTAATTTTCTTAATTTTAAAAAATTAGAATCACCCTACCTACTACTTAAAATAATATAAAAGTATAGTAAAGTGAAATATTTTATCATGAAAACGAAACTACATTTTATATATTGTCAGCCGGGAAAGAAATTTAAAAATATTACAAAAGGTGAATTTATGAAAAACCAAAATTTTAATAAAACTTTTTCAGTTTTCATTTTTTTACAACCTATTCTTAAGATGTTTTCCAGAGTTCTTGAAGATCTTTTTTCTAACACATCAAAACTCTAGCTTCTATTATTCAAAAGATATAAGCACTTAATATAAAAAATAGGTTTTCTTTAAATCATGTAATGAAATTTTAAAATATATCGTGGTCGTTATTTGTTGCTCAATTATAACTCTAATCATGACTTTATTTATAGTTGAAAAAGAATTATCTTTTTTTTGTCCCAATGAATGATATTGTTATTTAAAAAAACATTTTTGGTGAAAAAGTGCTCATAACTTTTCAGCGGAAATCGTTAGATATGTGGTGCCATGAAACAAATTGTTCACCTTAAAACAATCTTCAAGTTGTCTGAAGAATGCTTCAGTTTTAGTCATTACCGCAAAAGTTATTTTAATAGAACAGAAACGCTAACAAGCACCCCAACCTTCGATTTTGAATTTGTTGTAAAATGAAAAGTATGACAGATAGAGCTGACATGTCTTCAGCAAACTTGTTCAAAATTTATTGCTTTACAACTTCGCTGAAGGTCGTTTAGCTCTAGATAGAATGATTCGAAAGTTTATTTTTTGATCTTCGATCCTTCCAAAACATGATATCTTCACGAGCATGATCTTTTTCGATTAATTGCTTCAATTTCGACAAGCTGATACTAACATCTGCATCGACCGCATTGGCTTTGTTTGCCAACACCTTCGGCATATTTAATATCGTCGTCGATGTTGCCAGTGTAATACCCAGCGTTCGCATTAAATTTGTGGCGCAAAATGCGCAAAAAGTACGATTTCTCATACAAAATGATAAATTTCCTATTCACAATGTGTTTACGGTGTAGTGTGCGGTACCAAAACGGTACACTATGTTGTTTCGCTAAATATTTAAGTTCTTGCGTTGCTTTTCTTCAAATTCTAGACATACCCAATTGTCGTGCCAATTTGCGTGTACGATAAGCAGTTCACAACTTTATTAACATTATTCATAAAACCAATGGTTGACTTATAATGTTATTCATATATGGTTCAAAATTCTTATTATAATAGTCACGATCCAATATACGTGCTCGTGAAATAGTAAGGGAATGTAGTCAAGGTTGGGACGGGTTTTTTTAGAAGCTGATATATTGTTTCCATGACAATATTTTGTAGTTTTTAGTACACCATTTTGTAGATGTATTATGTGGCTTAATTTCTGCGAATGGAAAATGTTTACTTGCAGTTTTAAATAATACTCATGATCAATTTTCTGCATGCTGGCAAATTGGCCAAAAAAATTGTGCCGTATAGGTTGGGATACTTCAAACAATTTAAATAATTAAAGGCAATTTTAACTTTAATATATTAATTTTTTGGTTAATATTTATTTGTTACTTGGCATTTTAGAATAAGAATAAGTAACTGAAAGACTTATTTACTTTCATTTGACAAAGTTAATCTGACACACAGTTTTTACATGTAAAACTTGTACGCAATCTTGTACGCATGCGTTTACAATACATGCTCGTGAACGGTTCATGATTCCTAGTATAAAAGTTACGGATGACCATGTGTACCCATGAAATAAATCACAAAATAATAAAATATCATTCATGTATTCGTGAACTGGCTCATAAATCCTAGTATAGTAGTCAGGACTTACCATTAATGCTCGTCAAATAGTTCACAAAAACATTAAATATTATTCGTGGGTTCGCAAACTGGATCATGATTTCTAGTAGACGATTTAAGACCAATTTTGCGTGCATGTGGTATTTGGAAGATATCCCTAATCATTTTCAATTTCATGCAGCATGGCACTGAAATTTTACAAAATTTGTAATATTATTTCATGATTATGAACATCGTATAAATAAGAACCCAGTTGAAAAATGACGAATGACTACTTAACCGAAATAAATCCAAAAATAATATATTACAAAACAGTCGTGCTCGTATCAAGATGATAAATAAACATAAATCTCTACTCGTGACTAAAATATCGCGACAACGTGAATAGAAATTATGAAAATCATAACAAAGTTCTTAAAATCATGAACATAAATCACATTACTCGTGATAAAAATACTCAAGACGAAAATATCGCGATAACGTGGACATAAATTAGGAAAATAGCGACTAAGATCCTGAAATCATGAACATAAATCTCTCTAGTCCAAAAAAATCCGATGGTGAACTTATAACTAAAATAACACGGTAACGAGATGAAAAATCACAAAAATCGCTAATGAGCCCCTGAAATCATTAACATCGTTTGACTGTCGGCTATGTATTCCCAAATTATGAACAAGAATCATAACAAAAACTAAACATGTCCAGGGACCAACAATAGTAGCCCAACCAAACATTCGAATGTAACGTATTTGGGGCAAATTAGTTTTTTGGAAACACAAATAGTTTCATGAATACGAGGTTTATTATTCACGAAATCGTGATTTTTTGATGCATTTATGAATAGATTTTTTTCGTGAGTCTTTCCCATCATATACGGGAGGGAGCAAGACCTACGGTTTGGATCTACGTGTCCAAATCGAAAATCAGGATCCAGACACCTGTCTGTATCTAAACACGAAGTCTGGGTCTGGTTCAGGTCCGAACCTAGTAAGAGGAAAGGGTATGGGTTAGATCCGAGAACTGGTCCAGATTCGGGAGCTGGTTCTGATCTAGACTAAGCTAGTTTTGATTCATGGACTGATCCGGGCTTCGGATTCGTGATCTGTCCCGAATTCGGAAGGTGAGCCTAAATCGAAACCAGACTGCTGGAACCCAAGGCGAGAATCCGGTACAAAGCATCGTATCGAGTTAAAAAAAAAATTGTGCAATCCAGCCTGCTCTGTCAAAAAATCTTGAATTCCGGCTGGTTTCTGGTAATATTTAATAAGGCCGACCAAACCAGTCAGAACTGCAACTAGTTTGACTTGGTACTAATACAATCACAGGAATAAAATTATCACACATACAGGAATTATCCCACATCCAAAATGACTTAAGGTTGACACATACCTACTGAAAAGTTATTTGGCTGTGTGATGCTACCGAAGATCACCAGTTCACCGTTTAGTATCTTTGCGGTAATAGGGATTCATTACCGCAATTGCATGGTCTAATACCAAAAAGATAATAAAATTTTACCCAAAGTAACAGAAACTTATTCGTCGGATTTTGAGTGTATAAAACTGATGTTAGATGTTAGAAAACTAGGAGAAAATTTAAAAATAAGTTATATCTTTGTGCAAACCGTTCGTATGGTAGCCAGATTATGTCCGTATCCTGCCTGGAGTGGAAATCTATTATTTAGTTTCAACAAGCATGCGTAGACTACATAGAATGGTATTACAATATTTAGTTTATACTATGCATTATTTCTACGGTTAAGTTTAAATTTAATTTGTGGTCTAGATATGGAGTGGTCAATTGTTTGTCATTATAATGTCACACAATTCAATTGACGGGGTAATTTCAGCATAGTTTGTCCTGAAAGATTGTTCCTACACGGAAAAAATTGTTCCCCAAATCAAAACTTGCGATGAATTCTGGAGCAATCACGTTTTTACGTTATGAAAACAGGACCATGAGCGAAAATCATGTGTTTTATAACTATGTTCAATTTCGCTTCAGTAACGCCCGCATAACGCTTTTATTAGTGAGAATATTTGTTTTTGTATTGTGAGCTTCAGTCACGGTTTCCCCCAAGTTATTTCTAATTCGATGTTCAGTACGTGAACTAGTTTACAACTTTATGAACATTATTCATAAAACCAAAGGTTGGCTCATGGTGTTTTTCATTGTTATAGGAACATTAGTTCACAAAATCAAAATATTCTGGTTATGTTCTTGTGAACTATTTCACGAAATTCGGAATTTTCAATCACCGTGAACTTATTCATGATCACTAATATAAATCATCATCAAATATTGTTCATGTATTCGCGAACTGGTTCATGATTCCTAATATATTTGTTACGATACAACATCCGTGCTCGTGCAATAATTCACGAAATCATGAAATATTATTCACGTATTTGTGAACTAGTTCATGATACCTAGCATAATAGTCACAATTTACAATTCGTTTTCGGGAAATAGTTCACGAAATCATAAAATATTATTGATGTATCCATGAACTGTTTTGTGATTCCTAACATATTAGTCACGATCCAATATCCGTGCTTGTGAAATAGTACACGAAATCATCAAATATGATCCATGTATACGATATCATGAAATATTATTCATGCATATTCGTGAACTGGTTCATGATATCCAGTATAATAGTCACAACTTACCAATCGTTTTCGTGAAAAAGTTCACGATAAATCATAAATCATAAAATGTTATTCATGTTTTCGTGAACTGGTTCTTGATTCCTAGTACAGGATTTACAATTTATTTAGCGGTGTTGATACACTAAGCACTAATCATTTACAATTTCATGCAACATGGCAATGAAATTATTACGTGAACT